>NC_080742.1:91298852-91601882 GCF_020826845.1 Diceros bicornis minor | reverse complement strand
AAGATAAATGCAGCCACTTTCAAAGAGAATTATAATAGCCCTTCCTTAGACACCTGAGTTCAAGAAAGGAGCAGTTGGCAGGATAGAGAGGTGACTAGTGCTCACCTTGGGAAGAGTCTTCAGCAGATCAGGGTTTCCAGAGATAATGTCCTTAAAGAAAGCCCAGCTGAGGGCTTGTTATCAGAGGCATGCATAACAATGAGTAAGTCTGCGCTTTTCATTTTCCCAGGCACTAAGAAATTCTGGTACATAATTTGGGGTAATTTTCAGGTCCTCCTGCATCAATAAGTATAAGTCAAGTTGTCCTTGGTGAACCTCAGTAAGTTGACAAAGGAAGGACTCCTCCCCACACACCAGGCTGTGTGCTTAGCATCTCCTTATAGGCTCCTCCAAGAAGCTGTAATGCAGATATCACAAGCTGGATGACTTCTTCCTAAATTTGGCACGTATTTTCTTCAATTCGGATTTATTTTAATGAACTTCAAATCAGTGAGCATTTCTTGATTTGATTCTTGTCACCGGCATTACTTCAGCTTTTGGGGAAGTAAAGGTGAACCAGAAAGAAAGCTCTTCCTTTCACAAGCTCTTAGCTTTTTTCCCCAAATTTTTGCCCCCAGATTTTAATACTGAACAATTTCAAACCTACAGAAAAACTGAATATTACAGAAAAATCTGTATACCTTTCACCCAGATTTACCAACTGTTAACATTTTTCTACATTTGCATTTCTTTCTTTGTGTGTGTATTTTGCTTTCTGAACCATTTGAAAATACTTTGAAGACATGATGATAGTTAACCCCTGAAATTCTTCAGCTTATATCTCCTAAGAGCAAGGACATTCTCTTATATAACTACAGTGCCATTATCTACTCCAAAAAGTATAACATTGATATAGTATTATACAGTCCATATTCATATTCCTTAATTTTCCCAGTAATGCTCTTTATAAGTTTTTTTTAAATCCACTAAAAAATCTACTAAAAAATCATGCATTGTATTTAGTTGTCATGTGCATTTAGTCTCTTTTAATCCAGAAAAGCCCCCCACCTTTGGGCTTCCTTAACATTAACAGTTTTGAAGAGCCCAGGCCAGCTAACTTGTCAAGTGCCCCACAGTCTGTGTTAGTCTGATAGTTTCCCCGTGATTATATCCAGCTTAAACATTTTTGGCAAAAATTATTACCTCAGTGATGTTGAATTCAGCCCAGCATCATATCAAGAGGCACATATGTCAGTTTGTCCTTTTATTGCCAATGCTAAAGTTGATCATTTTGGTTAAATGTCAGATGACATTCATGAGATCTGACTGCTACTTTTTTTTTTTTAATTAAAAGTAATACGTGGAGTGTACTCTGACACTGTAAATATCTTGCTCCCCAATAACATCTCACCCAGTGGTTTTAGCATCCATGGATGGGCCTTGCCTGAACCAATTATTACATTGGCAGCTACAAAATGGTGCCTTTCTAATTCTCTAATTCTGTCGCTCATTCCTTTAGTAGTTGGCATTCTTCTCTAAAGAAGAGATTTTTTCCTCTCTCCGCTGGCCTTTGGGGATTCTTTTTATGATTTAATATATTATTTGGCATCACTCTCAGTATTCTTCTTTATCTCAGTGCCCTAAATTTTTTTTTGAGCACTCTCTCGCTTTCTGGAACAAAATGTTTCCACTCACCCTGTACTTTGCTTCCCTAGAACATACTCTGTATTAAAAGTGGCTATTTAGACTCCTAGTCTAGGGCAGGCAATAAGGTACTTTGTAAATAGAAAAGACAATTATTAATTCGGCCTGTAGTGGGTAGAGAATCAAAGAGAGCTCTGTAGGCTAGAAGGTGACATTTGACATTTTGAAGGATACAGCAAGCACAGAAACAATTGGATATGTTCCAGAAGGAGGGGATACATCAAAAGTTTTCATGGGAGTGGGAAATTCCTGATCTATTAAAGGAGTAGCAAGTAGCATGTGGTAGCTGGCAGGTAGGTTTTAGGGGAGGAAGTAGCCAGGTGACAAAGGGCCTTAAATGCCAGGCCACGATGTTGGGGTGTGGGGCAGGGAGGTTATGGTTATAAGCAATGAGGTTCCATCAGTTATTCTTTCACATGAGAATGACATGATCAGATTTGGAATTTAGAGGAGTGGGAAGGAGAGGTGATGATTTGACGTAAGGAGTTCAATTAGAAGATTGTAGTATGTACTCTATTGGTAATTTTAAGTTAAATTTGTTTAGATTTCACATTTTTGGTTTTCTTTTCTACAGTCCTGCTACATATTTCTCAGTCTTCCACTTGAAGGGCATTGGGCTCAATCTTTCTCACTGCTGAGCATATGTTAAGTATCCAAGTGTTTGTTGATACATTCCTATCATAAGTTGAAATTATTTGAAATGATTTGCTCACTTTGAATTTAGTAGTCCTTATATAATGCAAGAGTCTATGACTGCCTATCTGCAGGCGAAATGGGAAATGAAAATCAGTATCTGTATAATCAATGCAAAAAATAATGTTCCTCTGGAACGATAGATAATGGAATCATAAGTGTGGTTCCTGCTTCAATAACCTAGATCTGCACTGTCTAGTCAATCCGGTAGCCACTAGCCACATGTGGCTAGTGAACACTTAAAAAGTGACTTATCCAAATTGAGATATGCTGTAAACGTAAATACACACCAGATTTCAAAGACTTAGTATTAAAAAGGAATGTAAAGTATTTCAATAATTCTTTATATTGATGACATGTTAAAATGATAGTAGATATACTGGATTAAATGAATATAAAGTGGCCCACTCTTGCCACTTTTACTCAAGAAAGTATTGGAAGTCCTAGCCAGAGCAATTAGGCAAGTAAAAAAAAATAAATAAAAGGCATCTGAATTAGAAAGGAAGAAGTAAAACTGACACTATTTGCAGATGACATGATATTACATACAGAAAATCTTAAAGACTCCACCAAAAAATTGTTAGAACTAATAAAAAAAATCAATAAAATTGCAGGATACAAAAATCTGTTGCATTTTTATACACTAATACTGAACTATTAGAGAAATTAAGAAAACAATCTCATTTACAATTGCATCAAAAAGAATAAAATACCAAGGAATAAATTTAACCAAGGAGGTGAAAGTCCTGTAGGGTGAAAACTGTAAGATATTGATGAAAGAAATTGAAGACGACACACATAAATGGAAAGATATTTCGTGCTCATGGATTGGAAGAGTTAATATTGTTAAAATGCCCATACTACCCGAAGCAATCTACAGATTCAATGCAATCTGTATCAAAATTCCAATGGCATTTTTCACAGAAATAGGACAAACAATCCTAAAATTTTGATGGAACCACAAGACCCCAAATAGCCAAAGCAATCTTAAGAAGAACAAAGCTGGAGGTATTACGCTTCCTGATTTCAAACTATTTACAAAGGTATAGTAATCAAAACAGCGTAGTATTGGAATAAAAACAGACACGTAGATCAAGAGAACTGAACAGAGAGCCCAGAAATAAACCCACAAATATATGGTCAATTAATTTATGACAAAGGATATACCATGGGAAAAGGACAGTCTCTTCAATAAATGGTGCTGGGAAAACTGGACCTCTATCTTATACCATACACAAATATCAACTAAAAATAGATTAAAGATTTGAATGTAAGAAAGACCTGAAACCTTAAAACTTCTAGAAGAAAACATAGCAAGAAACCTCCTTGTCATGAGTCTTGGCAATGATTTGTTGGATTTGATACCAAAAGCAAAGGCAACACAAGCAAAAATAAACAAGTGGGACTACATCAAACTGAAAAGCTTCTGCACGGTAAAGGAAACAACCAACAAAATGAAAAGCCAAATAGGAAATTCGCAATCATATATTAGATAAGAGGATAATATCCAAAATATATAAAGAAGTTATACAAGTCAATAGCAGAAAACCCCAAACAATCAAATTAGATGGACATTTTTCCAAAGAAGATATACAGATGGCCAACAAATACATGCAAAGGTGCTCAACATCACTAATCATCAGGGGAATGCAAATCAAAACCACAATGAGATATCACTGCACACCTGTTAGAATGGCTGTTATCAAAAAAAGGAAATTGGTGTAGCCACTATGGAAAACAGTATGGAGGTTCCTCAGAAAATTAAAAATAGAACTACCACATGACCTAGCAATTCTACTTCTGGGTATTTGAAGGAAACTAAAACACTCACTTGAAAAGATATCTGCACCCCAATGTTTACTGCAGCATCATTTACAATAGCCAAGATATGTGAACAACCTAAGTGTCCATTGATGGATGAGTGGATAAAGAAAACGTGATACATACACACACACACACACACACACAATGAAATACTATTCAGTCATAATAAAGAAGGAAATCCTGTCATGTGCAACAACATGGATGGACCTTGAGGGCATTATGCTAAGTGAAATAATTCAAACAGAGAAAGACAAATATCAGATGATCTCTCTTTTGTATAGAATCTAAACACACACACACACACACACACACACACACACACACACACACACACACAAATGAACTCATAGATACAGAAAAACAGATTGGTGGGTTGAGAGCCCAGGCAGGAGCTCTGCCCATGTGCAGAGCCGGGACAGTGGCCCCATTTGTTTAGGGAACTTGGTGCACAGTTCTGCTTGAGTTAGGACCCCAAACAACAAGCCATGCTGGCCTTGAAGCCTGTTCTGCTGCTCCACCTGACAGGGAGGCTAATTCACAGCCCTACCTGCTGAATGTAGCCTCCAGCCCCGCCTGACCAGGCAACCCTAACAGAGCTCCCAGCAATCAGTGTAGCCCACCCTGCAGCCCCGCTTACAGTGGCGCTTGAGAGCACAGCTAGTGGCTTTCCCCATTTGCAGAGTAAAGCCATATAAATAATCCTGCCATTTGCGACAGCATGGATGGGCCTTGAGGGCATTATACTAAGTGAAATAAGTCAGACAGAGAAAGACAAATACTGTATGATCTCATTTATATGTGGAATCTAAAAAAACCAAACTCATAGAAAAAGAGATCAGATTTGTGGTTGCCAGAGGCAGGGCGTGAGGTGACTTGTAGCAAAGTGGTCAAATAAGATAAATAAGTACTGGGGAGGTAATGTACAACACAATGACTGTAGTGACCCATGCTGTATGGTATGTTTGAAAGCTGGTAAGAGTGGATCCTAAAAGTTCTCATCACAAGGAAAAAAAATTTTGTAACTATATGAGTTGATAGATGTTAACTAAATTTATTTTGGTAATCATTTTGCAGTATATATGCATGTCAAGTCATTATGCTGTACACCTTAAACTTATACAGTGTTATATCTCAATTATATCTCAATAAAATGAAGAAAAATAATAATAAAAAAAGAATTTGTTTCTCTCCTTTCTGTGGGAAGTTGTCTGTCGGCCAGTCTTATGTATTTGATTTCACAATCAACCCTCAAACATTTGGGGAGGAGGGAGTTCAGTCATAATTCCAAATATTTTCCTCAAAAAAAAAATAAAGATTTTTTTCACCTAAGGAAGACTTTAAGGTTTTGTCCAAAATTATGATTCTTTGACTTGAAGAAAATATACTCCAAAATAATTGTTGTGAAATAGTAAATTAAATTTCATGATATTGTGTTTCAGCATATTCATCTTAGTTTTCTATTATTTTATTGTACTTTCCATAAAGTTGGAGATAATCAAGCACATTTAATTGTAACCTTTAATTAATTGTAACTGGATTGTTATGGACTGAATGTGTGTGTCCCTCTAAAATTCATATGTTGAAGCCATAACCCCCAATGTGATGGTGTTTGGAGGCAGGGCCTTTGGGAGGGAGTTCGAGTTGGATTGGGTCATGAGGGTAAGACCCTCATGATGGGATTAATTAATAAAATAGGAAGAGACAGGCGATGTCTCTCTCTATCATGTGAGGATACAGCAAGAAGGCAGCTGTCTGAAAGGCAGAAGAGGGTTCTCCCCAGAACCCAACCATGCTGTGGTACCCTGACTGTTGTTTAAGCCACCAGTCTATGGTATTTTGTTACAGCAGCCCAAAGCCAACTAAGACATGTTTAATAACTGGTCTTGGTGGAATTTTTTTTTTAAATATAATTTTTTAATTTATTTTTCCCCCCAAAGCCCCAGTAGATAGTTGTATGTCATAGCTGCACATCCTTCTAGTTGCTGTATGTGGGACACGGCCTCAGCATGGCTGGAGAAGCGGTGCGTCAGTGCGCGCCCAGGATCCGAACCCGGGCCGCCAGCAGCGGAGCGTGCACACTTAACCACTAAGCCACGAGGCCGGCCCTGGAATTTTAAACATTGCAAAATAAATAAAATAAAAACATAATTTACAAGTATGGATAATAGTGGCCTTCCTTAACTCAAAGAAATGTTTCCTGCAAAGAAAAAATTGTAGCTTCTTATGCCCTAATAAAACCATTTCAGTTCTTTCCCCATTTAAGAGTTAAGATGCAACAATGTCTTAGAAAAACCAATATACATCATGTAAGTCTCTACCCCCGATCATCTGAAATCCATAGTCTGCCTTCAGAAAATCAGAATTTATATGCACCTGCAAACTAGAGAAATAATTTTGTACTCTGAGCCCAAGTAAAAGCCAAGATTTTAATCTAATCAGTTTCCAGAATCTTAAAATGCATTGTTTCAAATTCAGGTGGGTTGTGCATACCTTGTTCTTCACTGGGGAGTTTCCACTGTAGAGCTGGCAGGTATGCTAAAGCATCCTAAATTGCCTTTATGAATAAATGGTTTGAAATGTTCAAACAGCTCTTTTCCCCTGTTGGCTCTTGGGAAAACCTTGAAACCCCAGGCCTGGGCTGGATGTTAGGAGGCACCTGGTGTGCGCCCAGACTCCAGGCAAGGCTGCCCTTCAGGAGAGCCAAGGCTTCTTTCTCAACAGATTCCAAGTTGACTTTGCTGTCAATCCCGCCACGACCACCACCCTAGCCTACTATCTATGTAATAAGTGTCTGGACTTGTAAATTTAATTTATGTGCATATTAATATCATTTAGAAACTTCATCTCAGAACAGTTCCAGATTACTGAAGAGGCAAGAGCCTCTTATAGTGAGTTGTATGTTCGGGTAATAGTCACATGAGGTCCCCTCTGTATTCCTGTATAGTTTTACTTCATAACTTCGTGTTTGCATTAGTAAAGGCATTGACAACTATGAAAAAGAAATAATTTGAGTTTTAATAAGTAAATTGTGTGAACCGGTAATATTGATCATATGTTATCCTGTAATACTTTTTCTGAATTTTTAAATTGCCTTTTCACTATTTCCTCAGGAAGGTAACAGGCTCCCTCTAGTGGGAAGTGAGCAATATAACTGCATTATTTCCCCGGAGCAGTGTAACTTCATAGCTACACTTTGAAGGAAAGGAGGCCTCTTCTGGCTCTGACAGTGTGGGCTCCATAACATTTATTTTTCTCTTTGAATTTTCTCAAAGAAAATAATATTATCAAGGAATATTTATAGGATAGTCATGAGTTTAGATCAGGTTGATGACATGAACCCAATCTGTGCCTAGGCATTAACTTCAGCCAATATATTTATGTAACTTGTAAATATATAAATTCTAATTATATAACTTAACTCTTAAGCCTTTACTTTGATAATTAAGTAGTTTAAAGGATTATCTCATCTCTTGCCCTCATTTTACAGCTGAGCCTAGGTAGTAGCTTGCTCATGATGACGTAGTTGGAAGTCTGCCTTGACCTCTGAGTTCCTATTAATTTTACAGAAAGTAAGCTGTGTTCACTTGGGCTTTTCTTACTTTGAGAAAAAAATGACCAAAATCTCATGTTGTTTGAAGTAATTAGCTTTCTGCCCCATATCATTTATGCTTGAAGCTAAAACTGCATCTTTATAGAGCTTAATAACTTACGTAAAATGTTAATTCTGAATCATCAAGAAAAATTAAAATGGTACCCAAGCACGGAATAGCACATAACAGAAATGGGTTTTGGTTTTATAATCAATAAAGAAAAAAAATTTTACTGAAATTTAGTATTGAGAATGGGATATATCCCCAAATGGTAAATAACCAATAACCAACTCCAGGAAGAGTGGTTATGGCAAGTTATAGACATTTTCAGTTTTAAAATCCCATATCATATATTTCACCTATCACATTTTATATATCGTCTATCAAAGCATGTGCTTAATTGCTTTTTGGTAACTGTTGACAAAGACATTCTACACTGGAGAAAGGTTGGCTCTCATTAAATAGTTTCTTCTTATTTTCTTACAGCAAATCATATGCTTAGTTTTGGAACACTAGTCAGTACTTCCAATACCTACGATGGATCTGGTGTTGTGACCGTGGAAACAGACCACCCCCTCCTCTGGACCATGGCCATCAAAAACTAACGCACCCACCAACGTCCACAGCCGTGCCTCAGACTTACCTCATTTGCAAGACTTATTGCTCAACGAGAACAGTTCACTGTGGTTTGCAGGAATCCAAATCTCTCCATGGGAAGCCTGCTAGTTTTAAAGATGTTACCGTTTAAATAATTAAGGTGACATTATAAATGACAGATCTCTGTTTTATAGTGGGGGGGGACTCATTATTTGTTAATAAAACAAATAAGCTCTGTTACATTCAGTTGGAAAACTAATGTGGATCATTCCACCATAAAATTCAGTACTGATTATTCTTATGTTATTAAACATTCCACTTATCCTAGAAAATTGCTTTTAATTTTGAAGCTGAGACAGCTCTGTTGAGGGTCCTTGGTGTCCAGGATATAAACCTCCGTCTGCCCATCCTTAAATGCTTAACATCAAGGGCTTCTTCTGAGTGTCTGTTAATATTAGATTCCTTCATATAATAGAGAAAGGAAATTCTTCCACATTGCGATGTTAGAACTGCACCATTTCAGTCTGGCCTTAGTACTGTCTTTGGTATTATCTTTTAGGAATACATCAAGAATCACTGACCTAATTATTAAATTGGAAAACAGGTAGTTAGGTAAGCTATAGGTGAAAAGAGAAATGACATGATGGATAAATGACAATTCATAAAGCTCTACTGACACATTCACCCCAAACTCAGCTTCTGCAGTGAGTGTGCTGGGCTGTAGTGGAGTGACAGATCAGAACTGCCCTCATCATAATTACAACCTGGACTGTAAATGTTGTGCAGAGGAAACTTAAGCATGAAATTGAACTGTTTCTGACATACCTCAGACTGAAAAAATATTGGTTCATAGACCACAAGTTTGCTCTGATTAGCAGAAAATGAGGTTGGCAATCCACGTGCACAAGTGAACACCATGTACTAAGGAGCCTGGGTCTAAAGCCTGCATTCTTGTCCCAGTGCAGCCATCCATCCAAGTTCCCTGAACCCGTCTCCATAGAAAAGGGAAGGGGCTGACAGATGGTGCCTGAGGTTCCTCCCCACCCTCAGAGTCCAGACCCTGACGCTTGGATGTTATTAGGCAGATAATGCACAGTTACTAAACCACCTGGGGCATTGAAATGTATTCATGTTTATTTTATGATCAGACCCTCTTCATCCTCTTATCCTTTTCTGTCCTGTTTACCAAACCGAATGTTGCCATACAAACCACGACATAAGGAAGACCTGCCTAATGTGGTTTCCGTACACACAGTCCCCATGTTGCTGTAAGGAAAGGGACCAGCAGTAGCCCTTTCTGGTGCTACCACAGAGGGAGGGTCGGATTGTAAGTGGAGAATGAAAGCAGATCAGCTGAACTGGCATGCAAGTGTGAACAGTTAATCATTAGAGACAATTTTAATTATTTATGCAAATATATGAGATTGAATCTGGAGGTCAAATAAAAATATTTAGCTACCAATGCCCATGTCTGTGGTCAGTTTTTAAGAAAACAGTCCGTTTTCTCAACTGTATTTCATTATCACCAATCTCATAATCAGTATTTCTGTACAAGAAAAAGATTTGCTCAAAGGATTAATAGCTACAGTACTTTGCTCATCTGATTTCAGAGCAGCCCAGCATCATTATTATTTTCTCTAATCTCCATGGAGGTTACTCTCTAGCTCACCTGTGCCAGGTGTTTGCACTTCATCTCTCTGGACCTGCTGCCCCATCTATGAAACAGGGGTTATAGGTAGCACTGGTGTACCTTGTAGGACTTGCAAAGGAAGGACAGGTAGATTGCTTTCAAAGATCTTTATAAGCTGGAGGAAGAAGAACCAACAGAGAGAAGGAAATGCCATAGTAGAGAAAATGAAGAAAATCGGTGGAGGAAGAACCCTGGGGAGCAAGAGAAGGGATTGGAGCACAGGTGAGTCCCAGATCGGATGGTCAGTGCTGTAGTGGAGCCCAGTTCTGGGCCCTTCTGCATCTGCTCAGCAGAAATGCAGAGCCCAGAGCTTCTGTGCATATACTGCCTACCTTCCCATTCACAGCAGAAACCCTTGTCAGGAAGCCAGGGGGAAGATCAGTCAAGTCTGGCTCCTTCAACTCGGAACCTCCAACAGAAAAACACCTAAGACCTCCAAAGCACTGCCCGAAACAGTACCTGCACCAAAAGGAACTAGGAAGGAGCAAAGGAGAGCGGGTCAAGAGGCGTGGCACTCAGCACTTACTCCTTCTGCTTCACTTAGAAGCTAAGGCTCAGCCATCATATATTCATCACTAGACATGTATTATATACATAGAAATGTGTCCACTGTTTCAAAATTTTACTACAAAAGAATGTCCTATTTATCCTGAAATTCTTACCAGTGTTAGTAAGTGGATACTTAACAAAAAGAAGATAGTTTGCTGAAGCTTAGTAAGCACTGAGGGAGAATAAAAAAATCATTGAGACTTATCCCACATCACCACCTATGCATCACGCTGTAGCCATTGGAGGCCCATGGAAGGGTTTCGCTTCAAGTACAGGGCACCCCTCCCAATTCCTGCCAGGCCACTGAAGAATTAGGTACTGCTCTTATTATTTGACCCCATGCCATTCCTTAATACCACTTAAATACAAATTTCCTCTTTAGGTACTTCCTCACCACATCATTTCGACTAGCATCCCTTCGTTATTTCCCAGTGTTACTAACTATATATCCCAGTGTTACCGAGTCTGCTGCTGAGATCGCAGTGCGCTCTCTTAGCCCACCCGCGGCCCCCCGCCCGCACTCCTGTCCTGTCCTGACCTCCAGCTTGCAGCCATGGAGAAACCAGAAGTTGGGCTCTGGTGGGCAAGTGACCTGTGCTCCTTGGACCTTTTGACTTCAATCTGTTTCTTCTTTACGTGGGTTTTTATAAATCTAGTGCCAGTCCCCCAGAAATGGCATCTGGCTCCTAAATCACGGACTAGTGAGGACATGCTGTGATCACTCTTCAGGCAGCAGGGAAAACCTGAAAATGGCTGCAGATTGAAACCCTGGGTGGAGTCACGGTGACTATGAGCTGTGATAAGTTGTGTGTGGTCCAGGCATTGGGAGTGGACCACGCTCCCAGACACAGTCCGGGCACCGTAACCCATCTTCACTCCTTAAGTTCTGCTAAGCAGACAGAGCAGTTTTCTCTTGGGATGGGAACTGGGCCGTTTCACTAGTTACAGAGGTTCGCTCCGAGCCAGGAGGAGGTGGCCCTGAGAGCCTGGGCGTTCGTAAGGGTAACTGCTCAAGCATCTGTGTCATGCTTCTGTACATGTGGATGCATTTTAAACAGACCTTGCTCACTACTCCTGCTCAAATTCACGCCTTCCAAAGCTTTACCTGAACAATCACAATCAAGCAGCACATGGATTTGATGTGATTGAGACTGATGACAGACGCCACGTCAGGAAGCGGTTAAAAACTGTTCTCTACCCTGAGGCTCTGTGCTTAGGAAAGGAGTGTGGTCTGAGGGGTGACTTTCCAACTAGATTGACCACGACTCTCTAGAAATACATTTTGTCTTGTGACCTGATTGACACACACAAACATGTAGTGTACTCTGATAATTTATTCTAAATTGAAAAACACCCAGAAATCTATTCTAGATTGAAAAAACACACCAAAGGGTAGAGTAAAATGCATAAAGTGACTTTTTAAAAATGTGTATGTGTGTGTGCATGCGAGAGTTCTGCACTGAACATATACTTCTTTCCTCAGTTTAAGACAAGATGAGTATAATTTACCTCTTTATCTTTACCACTTAATAATAATAGTTTTTATTCTTATATGTGTGCTAAGGGGAATAACCTACCAGTGACAGCAGGCTGAATGTTGATCCGATTTGGGAATAATAAAACCAATTTAACTTCATTAGGAAGGGGGTGGTGGTAGGGAGCTAGATTATTTAAGTTGTGTCTAAAGCATTCTATTCAGAATAAAATAAATGATCCTTGTACCTGGGGAGAAGAAAATTGAAGCCTCAAGGTCAAGCCGGTCCCGGGGAGTCTGTATACACAGAATGGAAAATTCCCGGCTCATACAGTACGAGTTTGCCCTCCCTTGCCCACAGCAGATTTCACTTATCAATCATAGTTTTCTTTTCTGATGAGCCAGAGCCTGTGCCTCATCTCAAAACGATTCTCCAGGCGGCCATGATCAATTATTCTCCATTGGCTTGGCAACCCTGGCGGCTCAGAGCTGATGTGTGATCTCACCACTGTACACAGAACAGCTACGGTTCCATCCTGGGAAAGAGGTCATGGCAACATCATTCTTCTTCCTGGGGAATGAAGGACTTGTTCCCTGTGTCCCTGTGTACTTAATTCCACCACTGAAAGCAAGGGCTTTGTATACAGCAAAACAAAAAGAAAAACTAATGCCATCTCTCCCAATGACTTGAAAAACATAAACAGCGCCCTGAGATCACCTATAGTTGAGAAATAAGAAATTTCTCAGAATAGACCCATAGATGGTCCCTGAGAACCAAGAAATCTAAGATATATAATACTGTGTTAGTCCAAAGGTTGAAAAGGGTTTTTATCTAACAGTAAAAGGAATTGATAAAAGATTACAAATCATATCTTATTTATTTCTTTTCAAATTACCTTTAAACCCTAACGACTAGTGAATATTTAACAGCCAGTTATATTTTTGAACAATAAACATGGGAAATTATGAGTATAAAATTCTGCAGGAACTGAGCAGAGTCCAATCTGAATGGCATAATTAATTTTATGCTTAGTTGCTTAACATTCTGAATCCTTTGCTAAAATGTCAACCCCTTGGGAGCAGGGACTTTGTGTTTCTTGTTATCTGCTGTATCCTCTGTCTTAGAATAGGGCCCTGTCATCAGCAAGTGTGCAAAAAATATTTGTGTGGTACCACTGGTGCATTAACTAACCTCCCCACTTGAACCCAGACCCCAGGAATATACTGCTTGGTTTCCCTAGTCCCTGGAGACTATTGTTCTTTTCCTTCCTTGATCCCTAACTATCCAAGCTTTAAAGTAGTAGTATGCTCAGGTTTCCCCTGAATAGGTTCCTCAGTCCTAAAGATAAGCACCCTAATTCTAGATTGGATAGACTGGTATGTATACTTGCTCACTCATATATCAGAAGAAGGAAATAATGTTCACAGCACCAAGGCTGGGCTTACAGATGTCATTCAAGGCAAATTACAGTAAGTAACCAATAAAGGAAAATCAAAAGGCCAAGGAATTTTAAGTTCCTTGAAATGGACAGATAAGGGAAAATGAAAGCCACGAGGTGAGTAATGACAGAAGTTTGGAAGACTGGTATCGACTAAAAGAAACAAGGTCAAAATAAATGTGAAGAGCACATTTGACTGGCTTGACTTGCTGGAGAAAATGCAAAAATAAGAGGTTAACAAAGAAATTTTTCAGAGTCGGAAATCTTGTAGGTGGACCTATTTCCAGCTTTGGAGGTTCAAAGAATGACCTTGGCTGTCATGAGTTGATATAGACTACAGACAAGAAGAATACATATTATTTTCAAATACTTGGAGACCATGGCATTCAGTTCTGACATTTTATTTGTGTTTACATCTGTTCTTCAAATTAAACCTTTAACATGCATATGAAATTAGCCTGACTCTAAAACCATAAAAAAAAGGTATGTTATCTTCAACTGAATTACCCACACTAAACCTTATTATTTGTGATTTTAATTCAGTGTTCTCTATTAATAAGTAGCACTGTTAACTTTTAAAAAAATATAAATGCCACAAAAGACTGTTTTTTATTGAAAAAACCTATCTTATCCAAAAAACTTCTCTTCATACAACTTTTATTAACACAAATAGTTACTCAGAAAATATTTGTAGAATGCATGTACAAGTGTTCTCTGTAATATTAAGACATTCTACTCACCTCTCCCTTATAGAAATTCCTATGCTTTGTCCCACCACACCCTGCTGGATAACCCCAATAATTTTAGTATCATTGGTTATAAAATTAGAAAAATAATCTCAAAAATAGTGAGGCTTTCAATACCACTGCTATGGGACCAAATACGTGAAGGACATAGAGTAATAGATTTCTTAGAAGAATATAGAGATTTTACTTTTTTGTGCTATAGGAAATATTAAGTGTCCATCAATTCTCTCTCTACTATATCAACTTCATTAATTTAAGAAATACTTTTCACTCTCCCTTTCATTCCCTATTCATGAAAAAAATTTCCTAGGCCCCAGTGGTCTACACATTCTGCTCTTTTATTTGCACTCCTTAAAATTCAGGGAAGCCTACAAGAATAATGAGATGAGGAGAAATGGTGCAGAAAGTTGTTGGGATAGCTTTTAGTCAGTGAATTTATTATGCATATTTTAAAGTTGACCTTTTAATCCAAGTTTTTATTCAATTCCATTGCAAGGAATTGAGCAACATGGTCAGTTTGAGTATTTGTATGCCAGCGGTGTTGAACAATGAGTTTCATGAGGAAAAAGTCACAGATTAAATCATGAAGCAGTGAATATATTATTTTTAAGGCTAAATGGAGGTAGGATAGAAATTTTTTAGGAAGAAAGTAAGTTTTCCACAAAAAGAAACCTTTGCCCTAAATTTTAAGACGTGGATATGCAAATCATTTTCCTAATTTCTTCACTAGACTAAATGTTGCTAGTAATTGTATATTCATATCAATACATAAATGATGTTAGTCACACTGATGCTATTGTTATTCATTCCTGTTTTCAGTAATAGCTTTCCACAAGTTGTTCTAAGGCTTAACCTTTCTCTTGGATAGATGTGCAATTTACAAGAGCTGAAGTTCATAGCACTAAAATCAAGTAAATGATATTAGAGTCCAAGGGGATAGGTTGAATGGATTGACTACAAAGAATAGGAGTTACAGAATCCCCAAGTTACTGAAGTGTCCACTTACTCAGATTCTAGCCTACTCCAAACATTCACTATACCAGGACCTTCTGCAGACTTTATGGAGACCCATTTCATCTTCACGTAAAAAAGAATCTCCTAACAATTTTGCCATCCAGCAACTACAGAATGGGCTCACTCTGTCTCGACCTGGCAAGCTCCCCAGCGTTCAACCCAAGGCCGGACCAACACTTGTGGGATCTGGCCTCCAAATTAATCCCCAAGATTCTAAGCTGAGTAACTCCCCAGGCAATCCAAGATTTTATACCTATATGAAGTTTGAGGGAGAGAATAGATACTGCTTTCTAGAATTGTGGTGCTTAGCTAAAACCATCAGAAGCAATCTTAATTCTGTATTTTTTACAAATGTATTCTTAGGGCCTCATTGAAAATTTACTGCTATTGCATCTGCTTGTCAGGTTTCTAGGTTGAAAATTTATGGCTGGTGAAGTGTTTGACCTACGGAAGAAGGCAGATGAAAGAATGTAGGTGAAGTGCATTTCCCTGGTTCGATGCGAGTTCCCAAGTCCTAGGCAGGAGACTGACCCTGTGCTGTTCATTACAACGAGTTCACTTGCAATAAAGCAGAAAATCCAGTTAAACAGGACATTCTAAGTTGAAATATTGCTGTTCTTAAACACAAATTTAAACACTTCTGCAAGGCAGACCCTGGGGTACAATGATGCCCTCACAGGCTTACATTACAATTAAATGACAGAGAGACAAGAGAGATGGAAAAAAGAGGGAAGAAAAAAAGGAAATATACATGGCAATGGAGACAATGAAAACTGCAAAAAGAGGCCAAAAATGGCACATTCACTTTGGGCAAAGGACATGGGGAAAGAAGAGAGAGGAAAAAGAGAGAAAAGTTTGCTTCCCTTTTCTAATCCATTTGGAATTCTAGTGAACGTTACCTTCAACTATTAATAGTTAACATAGCAGTAGAAGATGGACTTTTATGTATCCAGTAAAATCCCTATCTGTAAGAAAAAATAAATCATCAGGGCCGGCCCCGTGGCTTAGCGGTTAAGCGCGCGAGCTCCGCTGCTAGCAGCCCGGGTTCGGCTCCCGGGCACGCACCGACGCACCGCTTCTCCGGCCATGCTGAGGCCGCGTCCCACATACAGCAACTAGAAGGATGTGCATACAACTATCTACTGGGGCTTTGGGGGAAAAACTAGATAAATAAATAAAATTTAAAAAATAAATAAATAAATAAATCATCACATTTTAATAAAAACATTTTCTAGGGGGCGGCCAGGTGGCGTAGCAGTTAAGTTCACACACTCCGCTTTGGCGGCCCAGGGTTCCTGAGTTCGGATCCTGGGCGCAGACCTACACACCGCTCATTGAGCCATGTTGTAGCAGCATCCCATATACAAAACAGAGGAAGCTTGGCACAGATGTTAGCTCAGGGCTAATCTTTCTCAGCAAAAAGAGGAAGACTGGCAACGGATGTTAGCTCAGGACCAATCTTGCTCACCAAAAACAAAAACAACAAAAACCATTTTCTAACATTACAAAGACATTCACACAGACAGACAGGCCCAGAGAGACACACAGAGGAAGGCACAGTCAGATTCTCAAAGGCACTAATAAATAGGAGCACACAGACAGACAGGCCCAGGAAGACAGATGGACAGAGAAGTGGGCAAAGACTATACAGACACACACACAGGACATCCACCAGCATGGAGACGCCCAGTGTCTGATTCATTCTGTATTTTCTCAGACATTGAAAGATAACATTTATTGTTCCAAAACACAAATTTTTTTCTTTTTTATAAATGAAATTTCAGCTTTTCATTCAATCACATATTCATTCAACAAACGTTATTGAGCCTCTCCCCCTTAAATTCCATTTCAATCATAATCACACCCTTACTTAAACCCTCAACTCTCTAGTTGTGCTCACTTAGCAAAGCCAAAACTCTGTTTAAATCCAACTCTCTGCCTCCCTTGTACCTGAAAATAGCGGGAGAAAAACACAACCATGATGACTGGCCTCACCTGAAATTAAACATGTATGTACATCCATGCACACCATTTTTTAAGTGGCCCTCAATGATGCCTGGCAACCATACTACATGTCTGTAATCCATTCACGCCTACATCATCATTTTTTCCTCTCCCCGGTATCATTCTCATTGGCATTAAAAAAAAAATACTATCTCAAACACATTCTTCTGCTGACCCCACTTCCTCTATCAGCTACCACCTCATTTCTTTATCCTCCTTTGCAGTAAACCTTTCTCCAAAGTCATCTAAATAAATGCACTCTTTCCAATTCCTCTGCTCCCATTTGTCTCTCAAACCCACTCTGATGATGCCATGGCCCCACCACTCCACAAAGTACTGTCTTTAAGGGCACCAATGGCATCCTTATTCTAGAGCCAAGCCAATGATGAAGGCTTAGTCCTCACGTCCTTGACCTATTAGGAATATTTAATACAGTGATCACATTCTTCCCTTGACTTCAGGACACCACACTCTCCTGGATTTACTCCTGCCTCACTAGTGGCTCCTTCTCTGTACCCTGTATTGGTTCCTCCACTTTTCTTCCAGCCTTTTAATGTAGGACAACTCCTAGGTTAGTCCTTACTGTTTTCTTTTTCAGAGTGTCTGCTCACTCTCTTAGTGATCTCATCTAGCACTTACAGACTCAGACAATGTCTGTATGGAAACCCACATATTGAATTGTCTACTTGACACCTCCACTCTGATATGTAATAGACTTTCCACACTCAACATGTCCACCACTAAACCTGTGCTGTTCTCCAAAAGCCCGCTCCATCTACTACTTCCCATCTCGATGATGGCAGTCCTATCCTTCCGGTTGTTCAAGCCCAGAGCCTTGAGTCACTCTTGTCTCCTCCTTCTCTCACAATTGCCAGCTCTACTTTCACAGTGTATTTAGAATCTGACCACTTCTCATCATCTCTGCCATTATCATCCTGGTCCACGCCGCCATTATCTCTCATCGGAATCCCTGCGATCACCCCCAAGTGTCCCTGCTTATACTTTGTCCTCCTCCCCTGACTGTTTTCTGCATAGGCCATGTCCCATCATGCCATTTCTCTACTCAAAATCCTGCAGTGGCTTAGGGAAAAAGCCAAGTCCTTACAATGGACCAAAATGCCCAGATGATCTGGCCCACTCCCCCCATAACCTCCCTCTCGATTTATACTTTCTCCCTGCTGACTCTGGTCAAGCTTCAGAGTCGGGCCTCTTTGCTATTCCTCAAACACCCCTAGTGGCACTCCTGCCTTAGGGCCTTCGCCCTAGGTCTTCTGTCTGTCAGGACTGCTCCTGCCCAGATCCGCCAGGCTAGCGCCCTTGTCATTTTCAATCATTTCTCAAATCTCACCTTCTCAACAAGGCCTACCTGACGCATGCTGTTTAATAAAGAAAAGTGCCAACTACCCCAACTCCACCCCTCTTGTCGCTGGCACTTTCAATCCTTCTTACTTTGCTTTAATTTTTTTTTCAAATAATTTATCATCTTCTAGCATACCATATAATTTACTTATTTATTATGTTCTCTCTTCCTCCTGCTAGAATGTATCTCCAAAAGGACAGAGATTTTTGTTTTATTCCCTGATGTACCCCAAACCCCTAGAGCAACACCTGGCACAGAGCAGATTCCCGCATTCAGCAGGGGCTCACTGAGAATTTACCACGTGCCAGCACTGGGAACTGAGGGCAGAGCAAGACAAACATGGTGCCTGTCGCCTTGGAGCTTACAGTCTAATTCTTACTGAGATTTCCTGGAGGCGACTAATTTTTAGAATCTTCCAAAGAAAGTAGAAAAGCACCAAGAAGAATTGCATCAGCCACCCTCTCAGCGCTGTAAATGCTCGGACTAAACCAACTGCCAGACTCGGGTGACTCAAAGAGACATGGTAACCAGGCGCCTTGGGTTTCAGCCTTCAGTTCTAGTCCATACAATTTAGAGACTACAAACCAGGACCCCAAGGCTCCCCACTCCAGGATGTAAAACAGAATTTGCCCTAATGACACTGGACATAATGAGGAACAAAAGAAACCACACAAGGCACTATGTCATTCTAGTCTTGCAATAACTCCTCCCCTAAATGAAAAAATATGCTCCAAATGAAAATATCTCCATTTAAAAAATCCCCCTGACATGGTAATCAAGTCTTATGCTTTATTCAATAAGTAGCTGGACTGAAACCCTTCCCTGCCCATTTTTCTGCAGTTCTGGCAGCAAATTGATAACCTCGGGCAATTTTTAATTAGCACCCTTTAAAAATGGTTTGTTAAATTAGTCAACTATGAAATAACCTCACCTAAATGATTAAGCTCAAATTGCATTTCAAATCCATCACCTGTTTTTACTGCCTGAACATACAGTCACTCCAGGATTGTTAATTACAATGTTTACCGGCCTGTGTTTTAATATGTGCATACACAGTGGGCAGCAAATGCCAGCTGGCATATCTCTGCGCTGCTGTTTCAAGTGGCCTCCCGCCATTTGGTGTTGACATTTCTATTACCAGAAATATCTCTGGCTCCATCCTTAACCCAGTGGAGATAGTATTTAAGATAAACCTCCTTATGCCCAGGTAAGTCACCTGTGTTACTCAGTGTGAACTGAAGCTAGGGCCTGCTTAGCAAGGACTTCCTGGTGGCCATGCTTAATGGCCATGACAGCTGTGCTAATCATTGGAGGCCACTCCTTCCTCACACCCTTCACACCCAAATAGTACTCCTGAAGCACCTGTTATTTAGCAAGTGTGTTCATATGATCTTATTTAATTTCAAAATAAGACTAGGAATCAGGTAGTTTTAACTCCAACAGACAGATGAGAAAATAGAGCATCAGGAGGTTTAAATAACTCACCCCGAGTTAGAGACAGAGCCAGAACACGATCTCTGGTCTCCTGACTGCAAGTCAACTGCCACCACCTAGTGCCACCATCAGCTCCAGCCTCTTCTCTCAAACATCTCCTCACGCGTCTCCCTTGCTCAAGATTTGTCTCCCTCCAATCACGTCTCTCACTGTAGCCTGAGCAGTCTTCTCAAAATGCACACCTGCTGTATAACTCTTCTGTACATGGCTTCCCACTGTACTCAGGCTAAGGTCCTGGATCATCCTACAAGGCTCTGTGTCATCTGTCCTCTGCCTTCCTCTCTCGTCTGCTCCCCACACTCCACCACGCTGACCCCTTCCATTCTCTGAACTCTCTTTGCTCTCTCAAGACCTCTGTACAAGCTATTTCCCCTGCCTATGACCCAGACCCTACCCCTTGTACTTCCACTGGATTTGTCACTGGGCTTTCCAGGCAGCCACTATGGAAGCCAAATCCCAGGCACTCCACTGAGGTCTGCCCTGGCCTCTCTCAGGGGGAGGGCAGCATTGGTGTCCACGCCTGACTTGAACAGACCCCTGGAACCCAGCCTTCACTGGGGGAGAACAAGGGGACAGTCGTGTTAGGTGAGGGGACAGCAGTGGTGGGATGCTCATAGACCAAGCAGCCAGTGGCAGCAGTGGGAAAAGGGGGCCATGGAAATCGGGGAAGGGGTATAAATTTGATCCAATATATTATTATTATTATTATTATTATTATTATATTTTTGTGAGGGAGATCAGCCCTGAGCTAACATCCATGCTAATCTTCCTCTTTTTGCTGAGGAAGATCGGCTGTGAGCTAACATCTATTGCCAATCCTTCTCCCCGCCCCCCCCTAAAGCCCCAGTAGATAGTTGTATGTCATAGTTGCACATCCTTCTAGTTGCTGTATGTGGGACGCAGCCTCAGCGTGGCCAGAGAAGCGGTGCGTCGGTGCGCGCCCGGATCCAAACCACTAAGCCACCAGGCTGGCCCATCCAATATATTATTATATTAATCATTCTACACTATCAAGATGTCTTTCTTATATCCTAGATGGTTCCAGAATCCAAAGGCAAACAGATCATTTTCCCTTGGCTTGTGTGGTTCTTTTAGACATTGGTAAGGAAGAAGTCAACTTAAGGAGAATCCGTCAGGTGACTAGCATTGTTAAATTTCACTCTGCCTGCTTTCCACTCACCTTTCACATGTTCCTCCCTTACAGGGCTGTTGTCTGGTAAAAGGAGATGAGGATTCTTTCTGGTTCGAATTTGCTCCATGTGATCTCTTCCATGAGGGAGTGGTTTCTAGGAGTTTTCACACCTGGGCTGGAACTGGGAGGATTCTAGTCTAGCTCTGGCTGGCAATAAGAATCCCAATAATTCTGGCCTCAAAATTGTTCTCTAGAGCTAGGTAAAGACTTGCACAACCTCAGAGCTAGAAAGAACCCTAGAAAACATTGACTCTGGTGCTCGAGGCTCATTTGATTGACAAGTAATCCTATTTGTAGATAAACAGGACTTTGCATACATACCCTGAACTCTACATACATACCATGAACACAGTTATATTCATGTAAGTCTTTAATTCCCCTAAGGCAACCACAATATTGCAGAATATTTTTCCACACATCCAAACATACAGTTGACTAACGACACAAGCATCTTATTTGTTCAATATTGAAATGTACCTATTGGAGAACTTCCTCCACCAGGTGGCAGCTAAGCCTTACTAAAATACAGTGTGTCAAGATAACTGCCTCAATTGATGAAAAGTAAATAGCGTTAAGATCAAACTGCAAATGGAGTGCTTGTCTCTAATGACTTGGGTTTGACCCCATGGAAATGGTATTCTCTAGAAGATATTCAACATCAACAATGGAAATCATATGGTATGTGAAGGTTCCTTCCAAACTCAGGGATGACATTTTACTACTGACAAAGCAAGGCCACAAGGAAGAGAATTTTACAGTGGCTTCTCCATTCAGGATGCTCTACTGTTTATGCCTGACAGCCTGTTCTCTTGTGCCTTGTAGAAGAACTTGATCATTATCTCTACCTCAGTGTTAGCACTTAGAGGCTACACGGTGCTCAAGACCAACTTTCCAGGAACATGGAAGCTGGCTGCTTCCAAGCAGAGCTGTGACTAAGCTCTACCTCCCTTCATTCATTTCCTCACATTATTGGCACAGAGGTCCATTTCCTCATCAAACTGTAAAGTCCTTTAGGGGCAGAAACTGCCTATTCATCTTTGTTTCCCTTTCTCCTTCTCCAGTGCTTGGTCCCTACTTGTTTCTTCAGTCTCTTCTGTCACCATTTATTCTTACAATTCATTTATCTGGCGAACTCCACATTATTTCTTTTTTCCTTCTTTTTTGGAGGGGGACTTCCCTGATGCCCCAGACCCTTTTTGCTTAAATTTGCAAGAATTGGTTTTTGTTGATTGCACCCTAGAACCCTGCATGATGTTGACAAGGACTACATATGCCTTCAATGCTTAACAGAGTGTCTAAGATATAGTCAGAGCCAATTCACGAGAAGGAGTGAGTACTGAATTTTATACATAGTAGGAACTGAACAAATGCCCGGGGGCTAGCATATAAGACTTCTAGTATCAGACTTCTCTATTTTTTTCCTCTGCTACACTAGAAGGAGGGGACGCGAACATTCCCTCTCTCTTTCTGAGCTTCTGTCCTCCTTGTTCTCAAGGAAAGAAACTAAATTTTTGGTTGCTAATAATTCAGTCTAAGAACAAGCTTTGAGGGGAAAAGGAGAGTGGACTGGAGAAGCAGACAACAGGAAGGAGCTTCATTGGAGACAGAAAGAGCTGTCCCTGGGCTGAGGGGGTGGATTGTATTAGGAGGAAGCAGCAAGACCCCAGAGAGAGGGACAGTGTGCAACATCTACAGAGATAGGACCACTGATGCAGTTTGCCAAAGATTCCTTTCTCCCACATAGAGAGCTCTCAGGCCTAAAGGGAATGTGTAGACAATGACAACAGGTGTCTCAGTGATGACCTATATGAACAGATGCCAGGTCTCTACTGTGTAAGGCCCAGAACCTTGGAGAAGCCCTTAAAATGACACGTTGTATTTCGTGGCAGCCTAAAGAAATAGATGTTTAGCTTCAAAATAGAGTAACTTAGAGAACATAAAGAAAGGTGACATTCTCACATATCTGAGTGTGTGAACCTAGATTCACATGTGCCACAGTTATTAAATAAATTGGAAGCACTCAGGGTAAGTTTCTGTATTTATTCAGCCTTTGCACTGAGCTGTTGGTTGTAGTGCTAGTCTCTTGATCTGATCAGGGAGCTCAGTGCTTTAATATATACAGAAACAAGGGAGCAGGGATACTGCGTGTTCCTTACAGGCTTCATGGGACAATGCTATTGTTTGGCTTAGGTTAGGAATAGAGATCACGAATGTTTCTCTTTCGGTGTTTTGCCTTGTTGTAAGTCTGAGGTCAAACGTATGATGTCAAACGCTCCCAGAACAAATGGAACATTCTCACTTCTTTGCTTCTAATGATTTACTACAACCGTCTTCTAACTCAGAGGTCAAAGAATCAAGGAAATTGAGACTTCCATCTTCAACTTTTAAATTAAAATCTACCAGGAAAATTTCAAGGTGAGAAAAGACATAAAACCACATAAATATATTAACTACAAGACAAAAGAAAACTGTATAATCCTCTTCATAAGAAAACTGTCCCTGTGGAGGGAGGCAGCCTCCTTATTCTAACCCCTTGCTCACTGGGAAGAGAGGAAGTAAAGCTGTACTATTTGTGCCAGGGTAGTGAATAATGGAAGACTCCTCAGAATAATTTTATATGAATAGCTCCATGGTACAAAACAAACCTTTGAACACACCATTCAGTTTCACAAGGAAGATGTCTAAAGGAAATCATGGGGGCATGATCATAATGTGCCCAAACGAGGGAGTAAATATTCACCACAGGTCATGCTCAGAATGCAGTTTGCAGAGCCCCTCTGGAGCAGGGCAGAAATCACTTTGACAACTAATTTGACTTATAGTGTGACTTATGCAGGTGTGGCCTTAGTGAAGACCTGCTGGGTTGCAAAAACAGA
This sequence comes from Diceros bicornis minor, assembly GCF_020826845.1. Classification (NCBI taxonomy): domain Eukaryota; kingdom Metazoa; phylum Chordata; class Mammalia; order Perissodactyla; family Rhinocerotidae; genus Diceros; species Diceros bicornis. The sequence continues at coordinate 91,577,657 of NC_080742.1, read as the reverse complement.
AGCCCAAAGAGTTATTGTTTATGATTAGCAGGATTCAGGCCTGGTACCCGCTGTTTACAGCCAGTATCCATTCTGATTGGTCAGTGCCTGTCTTTCCAGGGATCTCATACCATATCATCCAGAACCCAGTTTCTGGAAGTATAGCCAATTCTCAAGAGAACCAGGAAGTCGATGGCAGTTTCCCTCTACCTCACACAGAACAAACAGAGATGCCTATGAAAAGTTCTACACCAGCGATGGCGGGACAGATAGATAAAACCAATAATGGAGAAAGGTGGCTTGAAAACACTCTTTGTAATAGTGAAGGCATACTATTTGGGGGAAAAGAAAAGAAGGATTTGAGAGATGTGGCAAAGAAAAATTTAAGAGATGTGGCAGAGAAAAAGTTGGCAAGAGTTGCTAAGAGATGAGAACCTTGTTCCTCAGAGAACAGCCACTACAAGTGTCAGATTACCTGGGCCTCCTGCTAAAGACTGCAGATTCCCGGCCCCTACTCCAGAAGCACAAAATCAGAATTGTGGCGAGGGGGAATGAATCAAGGGAAGCTGCTTTTTTAACTAGTTTCCCAGGTGATTCTTGAAGAAAGAAATAGTATGAGAAGGAGAAGAGAGATGGCCACTCTTTATCCTATGTAAGTTTGGAGTGCCATGGAGCATCCAAGAGGAAGGCTCTGAACGCAACTAGAAAGACAAGCAGAGGGTCAGAACTAGAGTTATAGATTTGGGATGAATCTGAATTTCCTGATAAAATATAGGCAGGTAATGACACTTGAAGGGGCAAGTTGTTTGTTTCTATATTCAACTTCCAAATACCTTCCTGTTTAGGAAGACTCCTTACTGAGTGGATTTTGGTGGAAGCAGGGCTCCACTTCCCGCTGTGGGAACCTAGAAGCCAGCTATTCCCTGCCCCTGCCCTCTAGTGGCTGGAGGGTGAGGATGTATCAAGACCAGGTCAATTAGATGCTTCTGCTCAGGACTCTGAGTCTTAAAGGAGAAACTCAAAGATGCAGAAAGAGTTAAGAAATGATTCACAGCAATGATCTCCCTAGCGTCGAGGCGCCCATGGCGATGCCTGACCCAGACTCTTCTTTGGGTGGGAACTTGACTTCGTAGAGCCATTTGCCAAGTATGACTTTTTACCTTACCTCTGAATGTATGAGCTACTCATATATTTTTCAATAAATTCCTTTTCTGCCTAAGTTTATAAGATTTGGAGAACACTAGAGAACAAAAGTAAATGCATGATACATTCTTCCAGATATTGGAGAGAAAGAAACACAAAGATATGAGACAGAGAAAGCATGCTCTGAGAGCAAAGGGTCAAATGATTGCTTGAGATAAGGATTCAGGAGAGCACAATACCGTAGAAATTAAGAAAGAGTTCACTGAAGAAAGAGAAGAAACTGATGTGTGAGGGTTGGCCATTTCCTTTTCTATCCTCCCAGATTGCTTTGACAACATTCTTATTTTAAGAATTATAATTATTTATTATAACAATAATTACATTATAATAATTATATTAATAATTAATATATTATATTTATAATTAATTATTAATTATAATTATGTCCCCCCAGTAGACTGTTGGTACCACTAGAGTAAGAACCATCACTTATCTCCCATTGCAGTCATAGGGTATTTCCTATGCTGTCCCCAGCAGGTGCTCTGGAAATATGTGAGGAAGGCAGGGGGTAAGAAAGGAAAGATTGAGCCTTAAAAAAAGGTAAAACATGCAGAATGGGAATTCCCCTGGGCCTCCTGAGACATAAACTAAGCCAGGCCCTGTGTGGTCCTTCCTCCTCACTGGGAGGTTGCCAAGCAGTGCCTGGGCCCCGCCACAACCTCTCCCCAGCTGGGCAGTGTCCCTGCTTGCTCCTTTCAAAGGACTCTCTTCTTGCCCTTCTCATCCCAAGACCCTTTAATGTCCTTCACTTTTTTAAGAGAGGCAGAAGAGTCTTTGATTTCAAGCAGCTTTCTGCCTTGCAAAAATTCCCGAGTCCAGGGAATGCAGAGGGCGTAAACATTTGTCTGAAATATGAAAGAGGAAAAAATACAATGAACAAAATACAAATTACTCTCAAAAAGTTATCTTCCAACATCTCTCTCTTACTCATTTCCATGAGATTATGAGAATCAAAGGTCTCCTTCATCTGTGTTACTCTGTGACCTCAGCATCATTGTTTGCACACAGAATGTGCTTAATACACAGAACAATAAAATTCATTCAAGTGGAAGGGAAGAAATCAACAGAGAGAGAGGGGTTAACGATGCAAATAGGTGGGTAGAAGTTCCTAGAAAAATTGGAAGAATTGGATTAATTAAGCAGTGGGAGAGATTATATTTAGAAATGCGAGACCCCTCTCAGCAGGGCAAAGTGAGAAGACAGAAGAAAAGCCCCCTCCTTCTGGTGAGAAGAGGCCATAAAGAAGAGCAAATGTACAAAACTCCCATTCTTGGGGCCGGCCCGGTGGCGCAAGCGGTTAAGTGCGCGCGCTCCGCTGCGGCGGCCCGGGGTTCGCTGGTTCGGATCCCGGGCGCGCACCGACGCACTGCTTGGTAAGCCATGCTGTGGCGGCGTCCCATATAAAGTGGAGGAAGATGGGCACAGATGTTAGCCCAGGGCCGTCTTCCTCAGCAAAAAAAAAAAAAAAAAAAAAGAGGAGGATTGGCGGATGTTAGCTCAGGGCTGATCTCCTCACAAAAAAAAAAAAAAAAAAAAAAAAAAAAAAAAAAAAAAAAAAAAAAAAAAAAACTCCCATTCTTGACCTTACAAAATATGTTTATTACAGCTAACCTGTTCTTGTTCTTCCACTGTGTACTAGCTATGAGAGCAGTAGATAACTTGTCTTCTTCTTAGATCTCCAAACTGAGAGGAGCTGGTCCTAACCCGATACAGTGACTATTGTACAGCACTCACTGATCCTGGAAGTGGTGCCAGATGCATTGACCAAATACAACTTTTAGATTGTCTTTAGAAATTAGGAAGAGAGCAGATAGATGTTTGGCGACCAGAAGAGCAGGCTAAGTCAATAATGCTCCCCTAAATATTCCATTTTCTCACCCATTTCTCAGTGCCCTTGCAGTTAATTGGAGCCATCTGACTAGCTCAGGATAACAAAAGATGAGTAGAAGGGATGGGGTCAATTCCAAGCTGAGGCAGTTGAAAGGCCCTCACTTCTGCTGGCAGGTCTGAGGAACAGAATGTGCCTTCCAGATGATGGGGCAGAAGCTGGTCAGCGTGGGTCCCTGAGCATATGGAGCAGAATGCCCCACCGACCAGTGTTGGACATGCAGCATGAGTGACAAATAAACATCTTTTATTATTATTATTATTATTGCAGCATAAGTGACCCTACCCTAACCTGTCTTATTCACTTTGCAATCTTCTTTTTCCCCCTTGATACGATTCACACCGTCCTCATCTTTCATGGATGACCCTTTCCGTAAAATCAACATTAGAGTCTCAAACCTGCCTAAAGAAGTTGCAAAACAACAGAGCAGTCATTCTAAATCACTCCCTACCATGCTCTTTGGCACTCCTCTAGAGACATTGTTCCAAGTGCATTAGGGAAAACGTCAAACTAGATGCGGTAAGAGAATGGTGGAGGAAGGTGACAGTTCCCCTCAGATTTTAGGGCCAGTAATCCAGGAGTCTCATAGAGTTTCAAAGGCATATAATTTCTTTTCATATAATGAGGTACCCAGTTCTCCACCTTGTTCTACAGGAACTTGGACATCTGTTAGTTTATGATCCCACTAATTCTTCTGTCTCCTAGAATGCCCACATCTTGACCATTTTCTCCTGTGACCAGAAAGAATGACAGACCACCCAGCCTTGCTCAATGAGTATCAAATGTTCCAAGGCATCCTGAGCCCTGTCATAGAAGATCTTTGCTGTTTGAGTAAAATTAGGATTATGCTATAGGCCATATAGGGCCCCGTATTTGGGATGAGGGATGAAGGGAGACAGACTCACTGGTTCTGGGCATCTGAGTTGCTGGTTCTCAAATCTAAACCTCCTTCACAGTTGCATTTGACAATTTGCCTTTCCCAAAAGCAGCTCGATTTCCAACACTAAGCAGTTAGAATTTTATAACAAAGAGGAATGTTGTACTGAAGTTATAATCTAATTTATTAATGAAGAATATGAAGAAAGGTCATCTTTTGGACCTGCAAATAGAACTTTATGTGTTAAGAGGAGAAGAGAGAAATAAAAGGGGATCTATGTGGAAAGGTGGGGGGCGGGGGGAGAGGGCATGGGAGGGGCATGCTCAGAAGGAGTCTAGGAGTCCAGGAGCGTGTAGAGGGACAGTTGAGGTGTTCACATATCTGGGGGTGCATGTGGGTGGGAGATGGCAGGGGAGGAAAGCTATCAGCTCTCCACTGTCCATCATGTAAGGAGCAGGCAGGCCACCGCGGGAGGTGCCTTACATACAGCATCTCATTTAATCTTCCCATTAACTGATATTATCTTTGTTTTACATGAAAAAACTGAGACTTAGATGAATTTATCAAGTGAAGAGGCGGCTAAATTGGAATGCAAAACCAAGCCTTCCCTACTCCGAAGCCCAAGTTGTTTTTTTCAGCACTTGATAAATTTTACCTGTTGAGAGTCCTATCTCTGTAACATCATTACTTTTCCTCTACCAATATAGAGCTCATGGTCTACCCTTGTCCAAGCTAAATCAGGTGTGTCCCTCTAAAATTATACATGTGATAAATCACATTATCACACCTATAAAAGGAAAATTTTCCACTTACCACTACACATGCCTAGGGGAGATCAAAACTGAATGCTGGGTTTCACCAAAATTATTTCCAACCAGGTGAAGTTATTGAACAACCACGAACTTTTAGCAAACTACTATCTAAACCAAGCTGATAAAAGACTTAGAGTTTTGAGTAATCTGGTATGTCAGAACCTTATAGACTGTTTTCTGACCAATGGGCTTGTTTTAGCCAATCATGTACAGACTTATGGACTCATTCTGTTCAATTCAGAGAGGAAGTTTTCAATCATTACTTAGCATAACTACACTGAAGCCCCCATTCTAGTGGATAAAGCTCCTTGATCCCCACTTCCACTTCCACCCCAGTTAACTATTTAGTGAATTTCTTCAGTGGTGTGTCTTCCCTTGCATGGCAAGCAAGTAAATAAATTCAGGTTGTTGTTTTTTCCTTTATAGTTCTGGTGGGCTTTGTTTTATTTGGTGACACACCTGATTACCCTTCCCCATCTTGATTATGGAGGTAGGCTTCCAAAATGTTTGCTCTTTCCTAAATTGTCAGCTTTCAAGAAGTGTCAAGAATCTTGAATCCCTAATATACATCATCTTGATTGCACATGTCCAAGGCAATTCAGGGGATATCTGAGTCATAAGTCTCTACGATACTGGCCTTCCATCATGCCAGAAGTACCCTGATTCCAATTCTCTCTCAGAGTTGAAGCTGATGCTTTGAAAATGATTATATTATATTAACTCCAGGGAACTCCCAAGGAATAACTTTTCCTGCACTCACTCCTCACAGAAATCAGTCACAGAACCACCATCTGTGAGAGAGAGAGAAAAACTACTGGCCATGAGCTGTGTTAATGGCGGGATGATAGCCTAGAAGCGAAGAGCACCTGCTCAGCATCTTCACTGATAAACGTCATGTAGAACACCTGCTTGACAATGGCAGCTCTGCTAGTCCAATTTTTATTCAGTTTTTCTTAATTATCATTCCCAAGTTCCTCAAATAAGCAAGCCAATGTTATCTTCAAAGAGCAAGATCATACACTGTGACAGGACATTCATTCATTAAGCAAACATTTGCCAAGAACCTACTACAAGTCAGGTACTGGGCTAGGCTGAGGACGAAAATGTGAATAAGATGTAGAGGTTATTATCCTCAAGGAGATTAGGAGACCTCAGTCAGGTGTAGAAGTCAAACTAAGAATCTCCATAAAAGTGTCTTAAGTGCATAACAGAGGCATGTCCTGAGTGCTGTGGGAACACAGCAGTAGCAATTAACACTGAGGTCTGGAAGAATTTAACAGACAAATTGAGACTTGAGTTGAGTCTTAAAGAAGAAGTGGAATTTGGCCAGATGGGGGATACGCTGGAAGGTCTTTCTAGGCAGAGACAAGAGCATGTGCAATATACTGAGGATGAAAGAGTTTGCATATGGTCAAGATTTGACAAATTACTTTGAATTACTGAAAGAGGCTGGAGTGGGGGACGGGGGTTATCATGAAGTCGGCTTGTAAAGGACTGACTGTGCAGCACTAAGGAGTTTGAACTTGACACTTTAGGCAGTGAAGAGCTAACTGAAATATATAAAGTAGTTTGTGGGCACTTCCACTCCTGGTCAGTATGGAGTAACAGACACCAGATTTACCCTACCATCTTAGACAAGTAAAAAAATGTACAAAATATATGAAACAATGATTTTCAGAACTGGACAACAGCCAATGCAGGACTGTCATTCCTGAGAAAAGGGAAACAAACGAGCTGAGCCCTACAATTACCCCAGCTTATTGTCTGGAGGAAATTTCCAGGTTGCAGGACAGGGGTTGGCCTTGCTGAGTTGAGGATATAGAATTGAGAATTCAGGGAGACTAAAGTGGCTAGAATTCAGAGGATGGAATACTGGAAAGGAGAGAACTACATGGAGAGGAGAGAGCTGCATCTAGAGAAGACTACTTCAGAAGAGACAAAGAGAGAGCTCCAGAGATCTCCAGGGACTCCCCTCAAGTCTTCAGCTGAGTACTGACCACTGCATGTCTATGAGGCAACTTCAATAGCTAGGAAAAACCAATGGAAAAACAAACAATCACTGGACTTCACAGAGGGCCAGGAATAGTTTGTATTCCTACAAGCCAGAGTGGAAGAACCTTGTGACACATGGTGTTGGGTGGGGTACTCAGAAGGTATTGCCTCAGTAGTAGGGAAAATTAGCCTTAGACTGAAGGTGCCTCTGGTTCTATGTAACAGAACTTAAAAGTGAGTCTCAAAAGGATTCAAGTGTTTCCAAGTAACAGAACACAAAGCAAGGCTCAAGAATATACATATAGGAGATATGACTATAGATAGATATCTATCTAGATACATATCTCCTATATATACAACAAGGGAAAATTCACAATGTGTGACATCTAATACAACATTTCCAGGTATGCAAAGAAGCAAGAAAATATGACCTATAATTAGGACAAAAGTATATTGATAGAAACAGACCCAAAAATAGTAGACAAGGACATTAAACAGTTACATAATTATATTCCATATACTCAAGAAGGTAAAGGAAAATATTGCATGTTAAGTAAAGACATGGGGGATATAAAAGGGAACCAAATCAAACTTTGAGAGATGAAAAAAAAATCAATGTTTTAGATGATAAACTGAATGGAATTAAGTGCAGGCACTGAAAAAGATAGAAAACTTTAAGACATAGCAAAGAAAACTCTCCAAAATGAAACACAGAAAGGAAAAAGCCTGCCCCCCACCAAAAAAAGCAGCATATAAAACATCAGTGAACTGTGAGACAACTTCAAAAGGATAATATAGTATAATTGGTGACCCTGAAGAACAGAAGAGAGAGAAGGTAAGACAGAAAAAAATACTTGAAGAAATAATGGAAGAAAAATCTCCCAATTTGATGGAAATTATGAATGACAAATCCAAGAAGCTATATGAACCCCCAGATGCATAAAAAAACTATACTAATGCACATCATAATCAAGCTGCTTACAACCAGTTATCAAGAGAAAATCTTAAAACCAATTAGAGACAAAAAAGTCACATGTGCAGAGGAACAAAGACAGGAATGATAACTGACTCCTCCTCAGGAACAATGCAAGACAGAAGACAGGGGACCGACACTTTTAAAGGAATAAAAGAAGAACTGTCAGCCTAGAATTCTATACCCAACTTGCAAAACAAGGCAAAATAAAGATCATTCAGACATATAAACACTGAAAAATTCAATCACCAGATTTTTACCACAAGAAACGTTAAAGGAATTCCTTTAACATGGAAAATGATATCAGATAGAAATCTATTTTAACCAAAGGAATGATGAACACTGGAAATGGTAAATATGTAAGTAAATATATTATTTTTTCTTATTTTAAAAATATTTTTAAAGATAATTGACTATTGAAAGCAAGAAAAATAACAATGCGTTGTGGGGTTTATAACATAGGTAGAAGGAAAATATATGACAATAACAGCACAAAGGACAGCCCTAACGGGCTGCAGCTCTGGCTTCTACTTCTCCTCTGAAAAGTCATGGCCTCTGGTGAAGATAGACTTTACCACAGAGTCACGCCAAGTCTCACTGTGTTCTCTACAACAAGCAATAAAACGCCACATTTTATCCCTGGCTTCTGAACTCTTCAGTTCTCAAAATGGCCAATACTTTCAGGAATCATTCCAACTTGATGGCCTTATCAAATACCTGTTATGTATCAGACTGTGAATTACCAGAAACTGCAATTTGTGCCATGAATCTGATAATCCTTTTTTCTCTTTTCCAACTAAAATGTCCGTATTATTAGTTCATTCATTCGTCTGACAAATATTTGATATTTATAAGCCAGCACTGTGACAGATGCACTGTACACACAGGAATACATCGGTCAAACAAACCAGTGTAGTTTCTGTACCCATGGAGCTTAAAATACAGTAGAGAAGACAGTCTATAAACAAACAAAAATATAATTACATGTTGTCTTAAAAGTTGTAACGGAAAAAAAGAGAAAATATTAGGAGGCAGGTGCTAAGTAGATAAAGTGGTCAAAGGAGTCCTCTTTGAGAGCTAACATTTAAACTGAGAACTGAGTAGGAATGAGCCAAAAGAAGAAAAAAAAGTTTCCAGGTACAGCAATAGCGTATGTAAAGACCTCCAGATGGGAAAAACTAGATATGTCTAAGGTGCGTGAAAGACAAGAATAGTCAGCTGAGAGTGGTAAACCAGAGCCAGATCATGCAGGGCTATAGTAAGAAGTTTTCATTTTCCTCTGTGTACCATGGAAAGTCATTATAGCGTAAAAATAGAAGAATGACATGGGTGACTTAATCTACATTTTAAGACTATCTCCCTTGCAAGTGTGTGGAGAATGGATTGTAACGGCACAGGAGTAGAAACAGGGAAATAAGTTTAGGAAGCTGTCACTGAAGGACAGGCAGGAGAGGAGAGGGGCTTGATCAGAGTGGTGACGATGACAGAAGTTAAAGGATTTGAGATGTGTTTTGTAGGTTGAGCTGGTGGGACTATTTTGGCAGTTTACACGTAAGCTGTGAGGGAGAGAGTGGAGTCAAAGGTGAGTCCACCTGGCTGGGTGATACAAAGGGACGGAGGACTGGAGGTGCGACAAATTTGTGGGTGGGAATCAGTTCAGTTTGATAAGTTGGAGAGGCATCAGTGCTCACCCTGGCTCATGAGCCCACACCAACAGAAAAGCCAAAGAATTGGGCCTTGGAGCAGTATCTCTAAGAATCCAGATCAGAATCTCTAAGAGTTCAGATCAGAATCTCTAAGAGTTCAGATGAGAAATTAGATCGCCTGACTAAAGCAGATGTATCTAATAATGTCTAATCCATCTCTAATTCCAAATATGGCTTTCCCCTCTCTGTTGCTCTTTTCTTCCTCTCCTTAGGACTGCTCTGAATGACAGCCTGCCTGAACTCCAGGTGGCCCCGTCACAGCCCCAGACTCCCTTGCACCAATTTAATAACACACGCAGCAACCTCGTTGGTAAGACAGAGACAATCAGAAGCTTTTTGCAAGCTGAAGACGGAGTCTAGTAGCCTATCCGGTTCTATCGCTCCCTTGTCTTTCCAACAAATTGAACGACAGGTTTTGCAGGCCTAATTATTTCTCGGGTAATCAATCTAGTCTTCTATCATTTCATCTCTCCGCCTCACTAAACGCAAGCCTATTTCCCCATTCCCTCCTCCATGCAAAGGAAGTAGCTCCTAGCTTCTAACCCACACTAATGATCTTGCCCTTGATTGATATTAAGCAAAAGGAGACATTTCAAGACAGGGCACGTCATCTTCAATTCCCAAGACCTGGAATTGTCACTCTAATGTTAGTGGACCTAAAAGTCTGGAGCCCCAGAAGGACGGAGAAGCCTGCTTACCATGACGTGCCCCACCTTTCACGCTATTCACCAGACCTGGAGGGCACCTGGGTCACGGGGGACAAGGAAGGCTTCAAAGCCCAGGAAGACATGCATCCATGTCCTGAAAGCACAAGTAGAACTGCGAGGACCACACTGTGGCCGGAAGACAGGGCTCTCTTCCCACACACTGAGGTCTCCCGGCAGAGCTCTTCCTTCTAAGAGCCACGACCCTACACCCGAACACCAGAAAAGTCTGTCAAGCCACTGGCAGAGGTGCTGCCCCACGACAGCAAAGGGGGAAAAAACACCTCGTACAGGGGTTTTTCTTCCTCTCACTAAGGCTGCCATGCCAGCCTGTCAAGTTAATGACCTCAGAATCCCGGACCCCTCCTTGATGAAACACTTAGCTGTACCCGTGCCAGCCAGGCTGCTGGTCTGTTTCTGCGCAGTGAATAACTTCATGGCCCCTCATGGGTATGGGGCTGTAAAAAGCCAGACCAGACCAATCACCAACTGGAAGAGACTTAACAAGTCTGTAAAAGAAAAAAAGAGTTACAAGCTTTATTTCAAATTTGCTTTTCAATTTTGAAAAATGTGGAGATTTACATTAAAAGTTTTCCCAACAGGTGGAGAATAGTTAAATTACAATATTGTCACTCAACAAATTCTGAAGACTTTGAAATAATAGAGGACTGTGCTTTTCATAGTACATGGGGGGGAGAAATGCTAAAAATTATGTAGAGTATAATTATAATCATAGAGAACATATACAAAACAACAATAATGGCAAAAATGCTATTGAGGAAATGCACCAAACTGCATTGTTGTTTGACGGGAAATTATATTTTTCCTTCCTAATCATTCTGTATTTACCAATATGTTCCTAATAAATTTACATTCCTATTTGAACAGAGACATAGTTCTTGTTTTACTTTTAAAACAAATTAGATATAAATTCTTCTGCTTGCTATCCACAGCCCTGTTAAAGGAAGAGGTATAATTTAAATCTAAATGTTTTTAAATTATTGTTAACAAAAGGTTAGTAGTGATACTATTCACAAAATATTATTTCTGTGAATTAAATTTAACCAAGTCCAGGAGAACTGAATTTGTTGTCAGAACATTGGGATCAACATTTTTTTTTTTTTTTTACTTTTTATTTTGAGATCATTGTAGATTCTCGTACAATGGTAAGAAATGACACAGAAAGATCCCATATACCCTTCCCCTATTTCCCCCAATGGTAACATCTTGCATAACTATAACACAATGTCACTCCAGGAAGCTGACATCTGTACAATCCACAGACCCTACTCAGATTTCACCAGTCTTGCACACATTCATTTGTGTCTATATTTAGTTCTATGCAATTTTATCTCATGTGTAGACTTGTGTGGCCACCATCACAGTCAAGATTCAGAACAGTTCCATCACTGCTGCTCCCTTGTATAGCCAAAGCCACCCCGTCCCCACCCACAGCCCTCCTCCCAGCTCCCTAACTCCTGGCAATCGTGATCAATTTTTGGTCGATGAACAATTATTGATCCCCCATGTGCAAATCACGATGCCAAGCACTGGAGGATTGTGATGCAAACAAGAATCAAACAGACAGTGCAGCCTAATGGTTAGGAACCTAGGGCGGGAACCAGACTAACTGGGTGCAAATCCTAGGTGTGCACTAAACAGCCGTGTGACCTTGGCGAAGTACTTTTAAGCTTTCTACACCACAGTTGCTTCTTCAATAAAATGGGGCTAATAATAGAGTCTCCTAGGGTTGTTATGAGGATTCAGTGAGTTGATGTTTGTAAAGCAAGTAGAAAGAGCCTGGCCTGAACAGAGATACTGTTAACACCTAAGAACTCACAATCCAGGGGAGAACATACAGAATTCAAATCAGGTCAGCCCACGCTAAATGACTTAACGTCAATGTAAACACAGCACAGTGGGAGGACATGGGAGGGACAACTCATTCTGGCTGTGGAAAGCTGGGATAGGCTTCACAGGAAAGGACTGGGCTTTGAAGTATGAGTAACACTTCAACAGAAATAAAAGGGAAGGGGAAGATGTTTCATAGAACAATGTGATCTGTGGCCCTGAGGCATGAGAAGGCAAGGGCCCTTCTGAGAGAGGATTGCAAGATTAGAACAAAAGGCTGAGAGGAGACTAGGTAAGGGGGGCAGGGGCTGGGGGGGTACCCACAGATGAGGTTCCAGGAAGTTGGGGCCAGGTCTCCAGGGGGTCTTGAATATAGTGCTATAATTAGCACTACAGCTTTGCAATCCTGAGGAAGCCTAGGTAGGATGAGCAGAAAGGAGCTCCACGACACAGGCGCATCGGGAGGAAGGAATGAGAATGGATGGAAGGTACTTCCTAAATTCCAAAACACACAACGGTGGTTTATTACTAAAAACAAGAGCAGCACAACCACACGTCTTAAACGTGGTCCCCATTCTTGTTAGAACCATAAAATATTGAGTGTTTGGGGCACAAGGATTAGAAGTTATTAGGCTAATTCATGCCAGAATCTGTCTTCTCCCTGCCAGGGCAGTTTCCACTTTAGCCAGGTGTTCTCAGTGCCCTTTGAGGGCAACCTCAAACCTTCCTTTTCTGGGACTTCCAGAGGAAGCCGCTGGGCAGAGACTTTGGCAGTTCCCGTTGCCCCTCCCAGTCACTGGCACCCTCAGCTTCGCCATCGGGGGTGGGGTGTTTATCTGATCATCTGGCCATTTGCTTCTTCAGGCTCAGATGTCCTTGTCCCTGAACATGTGACTGGCTTCAGCTACCCTCTGCCCTCCCCTGCCTTGGACGGTGCTTCTCCTCCTGGTTTCCTGGGCCCTACCTCTCTTTTGGCTGCCACTGTCATCTCCCTACCAAGGGCCAGTTCAGATTTTTTCCTGTCTTTCACAACCGTATTCTTGCCTCTCTGGTCCCAGGTCTTCCAACGACCTGCTGTCCCCTACGCCCAGGGTGGCACATAGGCAAAGAACAAATTACTTTGTGTTTCTGCTTTGAAAAATTTTCTCAATCAGATGCCTTCTACTGGTTATTTTTCTCATTATAGGCAGCAAGAGAGCAAGAACAAAGAATGCTTATTTCACTTAACCTAATTATATGATTAACTCTACATAGACTGAAAAAAATGATTAATTATATTCTTTAGGAGCATCACACATGTTTCTTTTTGTTCTGTCATTCTATCCATGAGAATAAAAAGATGTTGGAATAAAAGGCTCTTGCTAAGAGGGTGGCAGTGCTGGTTTTACAATTTGGCTCTGAAAATTAAGAAATCAAAAAAATAAAGATAAAAAACCCTTCCCTCTAAAGAAGGTTGAGCATATGAGCTAAATCAATATCTTCTTGTCCTCTCTATAAAAAGCAGTCTCCCTTCCCTACCTCCTTCCCTCCAAGTTGACCCATGAAACATGACTTTTAGCATTTATCATAAATACAACCCCTTCCCATCAAAACGCATCAAGGCATTCTCCCAAGCCTTCTTAGGCTAAATTCACTTGTAGCCATTAAATCAAATTTTCATGTTAATAAACAAACAAAACTATACCATTTGTAAAAAAAGTCACACAACAGTAAGCCAAGAATATCAAGACTGAGGAAGACAGACAGACAACCTGGGTTTTTCTGTCAAGCCCAAGCTCAACAAATCTGATTATGTATTTAGAAGATGCCAATACTTTCAGTTCCCTAAATCCAAGAGCAAACTCTTTTATACAGTTAGACCCTGTATCTTTCAAAGTTTTGGGTAAGGCTGGGTCCAGTCTATGGGTGACTTGAAATCTTTGCTTTTCTGACCTTCACCCAGGCAGAGGGCAACCAGTGAGAGGAAAGATCATTCTGCCAACATAAATGATGGCAGAAAAGGATGCTTTATTCTTAAATTAATATGCTAGGATAATCTATTATGAAATTAATTGTGCCCGATCTCAGTGCAGCAGACACCTCAGTAAAGGACAAAAGGTCACGTCCTTCCCCCACGCAGACCCCCACCCCCATCCCCATCCCCAGGATGGTTTTAATTGACTTTGTTTTTGAAAAGCCTAAGAGGGTCTCAAACTACAACATGAATAAAAATCACCTGAGGGGCTTGTTACAATGGCTATTTCTGGATCCCTCTCTAGACTTACCAATTAAAATTTCTGGGGATGGGGCCTGGGAGCCACATTTTTAACAAATTCCCTAGGAAATTCTGATCTGCGGGGCTCTAGGAACCCTCTTTGAGAAACACTAGGTCAAAAGACAATAAAGCTGGAGTACTGGAGCGTGGGAAGCAGGGGAGCCAAGGCTGCAGAGAAAAGGACCTGGCCCAGTGAGGGAGCTGGGTCTTGATCTCAGGGGCAGGCAAGGGCCACCCAGGGCTCTAAGCAGGGCTGGGACATTGAACATGCCTCTCCTTTTATCCTTCAGCTCATAGCTCGTGTCACTCTTCCCCCCCGCCCCCAAAGCCCCAGAAGATACTTGTACATCATAGTTTCACATCCTTCTAGTTGCTGTATGTGGGATGCGGCCTCATGGCCGGAGAAGCGGTGTGTCGGGGCGCGCCCGGGTCAGAACCAGGCGCCAGCAGCAGAGCTCGGGCACTTAACCGCTAAGCCACGGGGCCGGCCCTCGTGTCACTCTTTCCAAAGGCCTTACCTGTGTCCCTCCCCGTGCCCCCCCCCCGCAATCCTAGTCCTGGAGAGGCTCCTGCTCCTCTGTGCTCATGAGCCTGCGCATGCTTCTGACTTTCACTGACCACGTTGTACTGACATTGTCCATTTACTTGTGTTACTCTTCTAATCCCCTCCCTACCAGTAAGCATCTGCAGGCAAGGAAATGACTTGTGCACAGTGCCTGGCATACAGTAGGTGTCCTATAAGTGTTTAATCAAGCAGACTTGTATTCCACTTACAACCATGTCACCACCAAACAGTTCTGATTTCTCACGCAGAAAGCAACTTCACGGCCCGCCCCTCCTTGCTCACCTGGCCTAGAACGCTTCATACCTAGCTGAGAAACTGGGCCCTATTTCTAAACCCCTCGTTTACTGGAGGATATTAGTCTTATAGAAGGAGTTAGAAAGAAACGTCAGATGCCTAAAGTTTTGATCATACTGTCACGAAGTTAGTCCACTTATATTTTTATGTTTCAGAAAGAACTAAAACTCTTGCAACTCTCCCAAGTCCACACGGGTAGGCCAAGCCCCTCAAAGGAATTTATGGCACAAGAAAATGTACCAATAAGTGATTACAGCATGAAAGCATGTGGTGTCCAGAGTCTTTTACATCCTAAAACCAAAACACCTGGAATCCGTTCTGGACTTGTGCCCCCTCCCCCCCAGCTCCAAGCACCTGTTTCAAGTTGACCAGCACCTCCCACTCTTGGGCAGATGTAGGGAAGAGGCGATGAGAATTTTAAATTCTGAAACTGTTTTATAAAGAAGGCAAGAAACAGTCTATGAACTAGGAATCATAAAGATCACCCCTGTGAGAGCTCCCCTATGAGACTCCCCTTCATTCTCAGAGAATAAAACTGACATCAGGTGGGGGAGACACGGTGACAAATCCTTGACTAGCCGGTACCTTCTTGGGTTTACCCGCGGCCTCCCGTGCTTGCGCAGTTGTGTCCTTCCGGAGAAGTTCGCACCTCCTGGAGTTGACCTTGTAGTGGCTTCTTTCAGCTTGCTCTCAGTCACCGAGGACAGCTCTGTGCTCTAAGAACCTTCAATCAGTACGGGGGGCTGGGAGGCTCATGAACCCTGAGGCTTGGAGAAACTTCAGTGAGCAGCCGAGAGACAGATGGGACGCCCAGCGTCCGGGGCTCCCTTGATAAGTGGCTCCGGAGGTCGCCTTCCACAGTTCGCAGGGAAGGGTAGGGTCTCTGCTTCCAAGCCTCAAGCCACGACCAAATCCATTACCAACGGGGCCCAGGACCGAGCCTAGCCGTGGGAGGGCGAGCCTCCGGCCCCCCAGGAGGTCTGCTCCCGCCCCCCCCCCCCGGGGAGGGGCGCCGGCCCAGCCCCGCACCTGGCCCTCCGGCTGGCCGCGGGGGCGGGAGCTGCGGGCCTCGCCCCAGGCCCTCGGGCCGTGCAGCTGCCCCACGCGGCGGTCCCGGGGCAGCCTCGCCCGGCGCGGGTGAGGGGCGCGGGCTCGGGCTCCCCGCGCGTGCGGGCTCCGCACACCTGCCGGCCCGCGAGGTTCATTAGGCGGCGCCTGTGCAGCCGGGCCGGGCAGCCGCGGAGGGAGTCCGGGCCATGGGACCCACCCGGGAGCCCCGCCAGGAACCGCGGGGTGAGCGCCTGGGCTGGTCTGGGGGGCCTCTGGCCACACGGCCAGTGGGTGTCAGCCGACTCTAGAGCTTGGGGAGGCCGAGGGGCTGGGGTGGGCCAGGTGCTAGGGAGGCCCACGGCGCCGCACCCTCCATCCTTGGGGTTGGATCACTCTCCACGTGGAGGAGAAAACGCAGGCCCGGGAGTCCCAGGACCATTCTGGTCTAGGTTCCGACACCAGTCACCTTTCTTACCTGGGCGTATCACTGTAATATGTCGCATTTCTCGAGCACCTGCTGTGTACCAGGTTTGCTAGGCTACAAGCTCTCCTGAAATGCTGTAAAACCACTCTGGCCCTCCCCCTCATACTGCCACCTGGCCGTGCCCCTTCTCCCCTGTGGAGGCCTGCTCGCCCTCTCCACCAGCTCCAGGCCCCTCCTGCCAGTCAGGTCTAAAGTGTACCCTAGGAAACAGTTTGACAAAACACCTTACCCCACGACCATCCATCTTCCTTGACACATTGTTAGTCATTCCTTAGGACATTATATCTCATGCAATTTTTATTAAAATAACAATGGCTCTTAGTCACTGGGTAGCATCCATTTAAAAAGATTCCAATTTACTTGGAAATGATAAAGCAGCTCCTTGAGCTGAGGGTTCTGGGGGTCATGAATAAGTGGAGAGGTGAACTGGAGAGGGTTTGGTGAGCCTGGGAAGGACTCCGCATGGTGGTTAAGAGCGCTGTGCTGTGTGATCTGGGGCAAATTACTCAACTTTCTAATCCCTAGTTCTTCATCTGTTAGAATGAGATATTAATAGGCCTCCTCTCAGGGATTGAATGTATACTGTACTGGTCTTTGAGAGGTGCTTAGCATAGTGCCTGGGACATGGTAAGCTCCTGATGAACCAGTCGTAGCTGGAACCACTCATCGTCCAACCAACTTGGAGGATGAGTGATAGGACTTTCAGTGCCAGGTGAGTCACTCGTCCTTACCTGTAAAAGAGGGTTGGCCTCGGCCGGCCCGGTGGCTTAGCAGTTAAGTGCGTGCACGCGCCGCTGCTGGCGGCCTGGGTTCGGATCCCAGGCGCGCACGGGCGCACTGCTTCTCCGGCCATGCTGAGGCAGTGTCCCACATACAGCAACTAGAAGGAAGTGCAGCTATGACACACAACTATCTACTGGGGCTTTGGGGGAAAAAATAAATAAAATTGAAAAAAAGAAAGGGTTGGCCTGCGTCTAAGGCCCCTGAGCGAGCTTCTGCTTTGCAGGGAGGGGTCTGGGGGTGGGTATGGGGATGAGGAGGGTTGGCAGGGACAGAGTGAGTTCTGTGAAAGGTGAGGATGTTCATTCCTGTTAGCTCCTTTGATGTCCTTGCCTGTTCGTCTGGAGACCATCCGATCCTGCCTGGTCCCTGCTCTAAGCGATACTACCTGTATCTGCAGCAGGACCAAGATCCAGTCTGGGAACAAGCAGAATCTCCATCTCTTTCTTTCTTCCCAGTCCACCCCCTGTCCCAACATTTGCCTCTTAGAAAGACCTAAACAGATACCTGTTCCTCAAACTCCCATTCCTGGTGTCTGGAAAAAACCAGGGAGCTCACAGGGAGTGAGTGCTCCCCAAATTAGTCTCTCCTACCGTCTATGTATGTGTGCAACCCCTTATGGTTGCGTATATTTGCTTACATTTTTCAAAGCAATTGGATTATCTAATTTGCTCCTCACAATAGCCAAGTTAGGAAGGTAAGCCTGGAATTGGCACCCCATTTGATAAGTGGACAAAGTAAAGCTTAAGATCAAACAGGAGAGCAGTTGCCCAGCGGGAAGCAGCATATCCTCTTAGTCCAGGCTCTTCCTTCTCCCTGGTGCTAAGGTCAGTGCCTGCTGGCTCTCCACAGGCCAGGAAGGTGGAGGCAAGCCCCTGGCTGCTGGGCTGAAGGAGGAGAAACCACTGCGGAGTTCAGCCCCCGACCCTCAGGGTGCCCCGGATGAGGAACCACCCCTCTCCTGCGCTGTCTCCTGGGAGAAGAAGCCGTCAGAGGCCCCTGGAGAACTAACTGGGGCTGATGCTGGGAGAGTGTGCCATCCAACTGGCTCGGGGGCTCTCCACAAAGACAGAACTCTGGCCCCACCTAGGCCCCAGCCCCAGGGGGAAGGCTGCGCCCTCCCGGTGAGAGAGGTGAAGCCAGGGAAGAGGCCCTGCTCTCCAGCCCCCAATAAGCAGAAAAAGCCTAATGCCGTGGGTTTGGCCTCCACATCATCTCCTGGTGCCACTAACTCAGCCCATGGCACACACAACCCAGTGCCTTGTGGGTCAGGCCGGGGACCTTGCCATCTGTCCAACCTCCTCAGCACATTGGCCCCAAACAGCCACCACACAGACCAGAAGAAGAGGCCCCCAGAAGTGCCCTGCCAAGTTCGGAAAAAGACTCGAACACTATACCGCTCAGGTAAGTCCCTGCGAGTGAGAGGAAACCTAAGAGATCTGGTGTCATCTCCAGGGAAGGTGAGTTGTGCAGAGAACGGAGCCCCAGGAGACTCGACTGTGGGTAGTTTTGTCTGTCACCTTGTCCGGGATTCTTTCTTGACCTGTGGCAGCGCCACGGCCTCTGACCCTCAGAGGGGAAGGTTAGGTTGCCTCATCAGAAAGTGAAATTGGGACCAGGTCAGTACCTGCCACAAAGCCCAGGAGACAGAGGCCCCAGCCCAATGGGGAATTTAGTTGCAAGGCTCTGGGAAGGCCCTTGGGTTGAAGACAGTGGTCCCATCCTGAAGGCATCTGTCTTTTTTCTCTGCTGCCACATCACTGGTTGTTCTCATTCGAATTTTTTTCTTCCAGATCAGCTGGAGGAGCTAGAAAGGATCTTCCAAGAAGACCACTACCCAGACAGTGATAAGCGCCGGGAGATCGCCCAGACGGTGGGGGTCACCCCCCAACGCATCATGGTAAAGGGAGCTGGCCAACTGGTGAATCTACGGCTTGGAACTCTCAAAGAGCAGACCAAGTACCAGCGTCTCCCTGAATAGGGGTGAAGTGAGGTCTCGGATCTAGCTGTGTCTTTGCCTGTTTCCATACAGTTCCAGCCTTAGAATATTAGAAGAGGAAAGTATCTCAGAGGCTATCTCGATGAAGCTTTTTATAAAACTGATTTGACAGAGAGGCATTGGAAGCAAAGTGGTGAAGTGACGTTCTGAAGTCAGGTAGCTCACTTTGTGACAGTCAGGACCTGAGTCTTAGTCTCTACCCCATTTCTCAAGCTCTTCATGTGTCTCTCCCCTGCAGGTGTGGTTCCAGAATCGCCGGGCAAAGTGGCGAAAAGTGGAGAAACTGAATGGGAAGGAGAATAAGGACAGTCCTGCAGGGCCCGCCCCTACCCCTGCCAGCAGTCAGTTCAGGTAAGTATTGCCCCTCTTCCTGGATCCTCCCTGCAGGTGGGAGGTGGGGTCTAAGCTGGGATCCTGGGGTCTAGAAGGAGAGAGTGTTGGAAGGCTGGGCGTTGTTGGTTAGTGTTTAGAGGGATTTTGGCTAGATGGGGTCAGGAAGCTGCCACTGCTTTGCATGGAGGCAGAGTTGGGAATCCGGTGTCCTTTTCTCTGCACTGAGGCTGTGGTCTAAATCCAGGGACCACTCGACCTATAATCTTTATTCTGTCTGCCTCTAGCTCTGCAGCTGAGCTGCCACCGACTGTGCCCATGGACCCAGAGCCTGGTATCTTCCCTCAGGTGGCCCCTCTGGATACTCTTCCAGGTGAGCTGACCCTTCTGAGGGTTATCTGAGGGATATGGCAGCTAGGAAGACAGAGGGTCCTCTCTCGATAGATGTGGGAGTGGACCAAAGCTCTCCACTGTTTTGGACCAGTGGGGCCTCTTCAGGGGGACCCAGGTATGGCACACTTCTACCATCCAGCAATCCCAAATCTGCCTCCGCGTTTTCTTACTCTTAACAATGCTTCTTTGATTTCTGTTCCCAGAGCCGCCCATGCTGCTGATGTCTGACCAGACCCTGACCCCAACCCAACAGAGTGAGGGTGCTCAGAGGGTGGCGGTGACCCCACCACTCTTCAGCCCCCCACCGGTTCGAAGAGCCAACCTTCCTTTTCCCCTCGGCCCTGTCCACACCCCCCAACTGATGCCTATGCTGGTGGATACTCCTGACAGTGACAGCAGCCACAAGAATGGCCCCTGTGGGTCCTGGGGGACAAGGTATGGAATTTAATGGGTGTGGGCAGTTGAGTTATCTTGGGAGGGGTAAAGAAGGAGAAAAGAAAGATGAAGCTTGGGAGGGGAAAGAGTTAGCTGTGAGAAGCAGGGAGTAGTAAATGTAATGAGGATTAAAGGGATAAGTGGATTTGGGGTGGGAAGGATCAAGGATATCACAGAGGTAGAGCAGGAATGAGGGTGAGAAGCTAGGAGCAGGAAGAGGACGGAGAAGAGGCAGCAAGTCTGGGGTCATGGAGATGGGGAGGGGAGGGGAGGGGGAGGGACTTACCTATTGTGTGGTAGGAATGAGGATGCCACGCCTGAGCCTCAGGAAATACTCGTCTGTCCCCCACAGTGTCACGCCACCACCCACTTGCTCATACTTGGAAGAGCTGGAACCCCAGGACTACCAACAAAGCAACCAGCCGGGACCGTTCCAGTTCCCCCAGGCTCCACAGCCCCAGTTTTCATACCTGCATCCCTTCCCCTTCCACGTGCCCAGTTCACTGACACCTCCACTGCCAGAGGACTCTCTTTTCACATTGCCTTATGGCCCCAATGGGGGTACCTCGCAGGGCTACTTCCCAGGTCCTCCATCAGGGCAGATCCTGCTGCAGCCACCTGCTGGGAACATGAGTGAGTTGGGGCTGGAAGAGAAGGTGACCTTCGTGACTGAGGAAGGTGGGAATGGACAGAGAGCCTCATTCGCTGGAGGAAATGCTGAGGCAGGGCCGGGTGGTGAGGGAATCACTTTTTCTGGCCCCTGGTTGTCTCTGTGAAGCTCTTCTTCCTCAAGTGTCTTGGAGGCTGCAGAGCAGAGTGAGAATCGGCAAGAGAACTTTGGAGTTAGGAAAACCGAAGGGTGAAGTCCAGCTCAGCAGTTACTAGCTCTCCTGAGTCTCGGTTTCCTGGACTCTGAAATGGGAGTAATATTCCCATATCATAGAGGGATTTGGTGAGGATTAGAAACAATATGAGTGAAGTCCTTGGCACAGAGTAGATGGCAGCAATATTAGTATTCTGACAGGCCACTCAGATCTCTGCAATCCTGGAAGCAACCATCTTCTTAAGACTAAATTCCAGTAGACAGAGAAGAAAGAGGTGTCTGGTTGGTTCCTGGTCTGCTTGCTGCCTGTGTGAGAGGACACTTGGCCTGACCCATGGTCCACTTTGTGTTGATGTTCCCGAACCACAGGACCTCGAGTCAGGAGCGTGCCCGGTCCTTAAGGAGCACCTGATGCTGGGATTTCACCCAAACTTGCATGGGGTCCTAACCTGGGTTTCTGTGGAGGGGGGAGGGGACTCTGTCACAGAACATGTTGAATTGGGGTTGATATCTTTAATCCTGCCTAATCTCTCCTATGCACTTTGACCCCACAGGTACAGTCCCCTGGAATGACCCCTGCTTGCCAGAACTGCCCTTCCCCGGTCCCTTCTGTCCACCTGCTCTGGGGCACCCCCCAGGAGGCGATGGCCACTTCTCCGATCTTTTTCCAGCTTCCTGTGCTCAGGTTACGAGCAGGCAGCCTTCTCCAGGTCTCACCCGGCTGCCTGAAGGGGCCAGACCAGGAACTGGGCCTGTACTCGGCAAGGCCCAAGAGGAGCAGCCTGCTGTCTCTGTGGAGCAGCCCTCGGCACCCAAGGAGGTTCGAGAGGAAGACAAGAACAGCCATAGCCCCTAGTCATGGGGCTGAGGAGAGAAAAGAGGCTGCTCCGTGAGAGAGTGTTGGGGTGCCAGTGGGGAGATGGCAGTTGAAGTGTTAGGAACGACAGTGGATTCTGTTGCCTGGGGTGGAAGTCGGTGGATTCCCCCTGTGTGGGCTCATGTTGCTGGACACTGATTGGAGAAGGAAGAGGGCTGGCCCTGCCCTTTTCTCCACACCTCTTTATGGTGGTCCTGAAGACAGAGGATGGCTGTATTACTTCTGAATGTTTATCAGTTTGTGTTGTTTCCTTTCCTTGCTAGACAAATGAGCCAGAGTGTCCATTGTAAGCAATAAACTAGTCTACTCTTTGGTTTCTCTCTGTAATAATGTGTTTCCCCGCTCACAGTAAGCTCCATTTCCTTCCACTCAGCTGATTGGTTGGTTGATGTAGTCCTGTGCATCCTGGATGAGGTGTCCATTGGGCATGATCGTGTGGAGCCTGGCATCCTCCCTGGTCCCATCTCTCCTGCTGGGGGAGGAATTGGGCATCTTGGGCCTTGTCTTTAGTCCTGCCATTAAACCATGTTCTATTCCTAAACTCAGGACTGGACCTGAGCAAACTCAAGCCTGGGCCTCTCTGGTATTTGGGCCCTGTAGCAATAGGATTACAAGAGAAGCCCAAGGATCTTTTAGGTCAAGTCTCTCGTGTGTGAACCATAACTTATTTCCTCAAAGCTCTTTTTTGGGGGTTGGGGTAGGTGGGAATGAGAAGAGCGAGCACCAAGAGGAAGATGCTCTTATATATATATGTTTAGCACCCCACATCTGATGGCCCTACAGCACCCAAATAGCTAGGATTTGAGGGCTGTTGATCTAAACCACTGTGCATTTGGGGGGGTGTAGGGGGTGCCATTGTGAACCTCCAAATGCTATGATTATTGGAAAATATATATTTTTCAAAAACTTGTGTTATAAGCAATTATTATATCCATCACAATAGTTCCAGGGTTATGACCCATAAGAACTGAAAAGGAAAAATAGTTGGAAATGGAGAAGAAACTCCTTAGTCACACAAACACATGTCCATGTATCTGTGGAGGGCTTTATAGACCAACAGTATTTAGTAGTCCTGCTCTAGTATTCTAGCCATCATCTCTCATTGCCACTCAAGTATTGTAATAGCCAGGCTTAATTTAGGGATTAGAATGTATACATGAAAGTGTTAAATGTCTTGTATTATGACATATAACTGGGTCTTTTAAAGCATACATTTCACAGATCTTTTATTTTCACATTCTGGCTCATGAAGCCCACAAAATGAGCAGCCTAAAAGCAGACATGAGGGGAAAAGATGAAAGATGATAACCGTTCAATTATATGCTATTGTTCCTCTCTTTCCATCCATCACCACAACATCCTGTTGCTTTCAAAACTCCCTGGGGAGGCTGGATATTTTCTCCTCGAGATCTTAATTGGTTCAGGTTCTTGCCACTCAGATTAGTAGCACCCTGGTGTGGAGCAAATGCAACAGTGTAGATATCTAAAGCCAAGAACTGAAAGGTGATATACTTGAAGATCTGTGTTTACAGGCAACACTTAGATTAAAAAGTGTTAGACAATCTAATCGTATACTAAAAACAAAACGAGTTAATTGATAATTAAGAATGCATGGTAGACCAAACAAAGAGAAAATGGTGAAAACATCTTAGAAGCATAGAATCCTAGAGGTGAAAGAAAGCAGGCTGACAAGTCCAACCTCCTGACAAATGCAGGAATCTCCTCTACCCGACTCCTGGGGGAGGATCATTCAGTCTTGATTTTCCAGGGGATACTGCAGAGGAGGGGTGGCTAACCCTTACACAAGAGCCTATAGAATTTCTGAAAGCTTTAATTATTATAAAGTTCTTCCTTCTAGTAGGAGGAAGTGAATATTGTTTAATTGATCTGAGTTTTGCTTTCTCTGTGCTACAAAGAATAAATCTAATATTGCAAAGTCGTTCCTCAAAGCCTTGCCCTCATGTGGCTTGGTCTCCAGGCTCTTTACCACCCTAGATGCCTCTTTTCAAATGAATATGAGTTTATGGATGTCCCTTTTATGAGTGGTGCCAGAGATGAAACTTTGAATGCAGTCTGATCAACTGCATTGTACAGTGTGGCTGTCACCTCCACCAAATAGGACACTCTCTTTTCTTAATGTTTTCTAGAGAGGAATTGGCTTTATTTTTTGCAACCGGTTCATATTCTTGGCCCAAAATAAACTTACTGTCAACTACGACCCCTAGGTCATTTAACAGCAGCTGTTTTAAAGCAATTCTCTCTAATTTTGTATTTGAAGAATTGACATTTATATTGCTTCTTCAGTTTCATTTGGTTAATTTTAGCCCATTATTGAGCTTGTTAAAATGATTTGGAGTCCTTATATAACATTTTCCATTTTATGCAATTTTGTTCTCTCTCCAAATTTGATCAGTATGTTTTATACAATTTATAATCAAGTAGCTGATAATTAGTAAACAGAATATAAGGAAGTACACAATATTTTGATACCCCTCCTTGAAAATACTCCATTAATGAGCACTTTTTTGAGAAGAGAGTTAAACTAGCTAAAAGTCCTCCTTAACTATATTATCATTCATAATAATGGGGCCATTCTTTGCTATCTCCAGGATTTTAGAAAAGGATTTTGGGAAAACCTTTGCTGTATGACTCACTACAATAAAATATTCTCTTTATAGCACTGCAATAATTTAACGTTTTTGTAAACCTAAACATAATAAATGAGATGAGTTTGGCATGGCTTTTTCTTGGGGAACACTTATTGTCTTTTATGATAATTTTCATCTAAATATTGATAAAACATCTTTCAATAATCTCTTGTAGAAACTTATGAGAATATTACATTAAATTTATCCTCCTTTAGTTTCTACAAATCATCTCTTTGAAGATTAGAAAAATTCCCTCTGTTAAATCTTAGAGATCTTCTGCTCTGGAAAAAAAAAATAGAATTATTTAAATCAGCTACAAGACTCTTGTGTGGGTTTTAAGACCATCTTAAGTTTTTTGTCCAATGCTTTTAATTTCTGGACTATTTTCCGTTCTGGAGAAGACAGGCTACACTAGAGTCAAGTGCTTCTGCTCTCTTTATGTTAACATTGTAATGTCTGTCTCCAGGAGTATACAATTCTCTTTTCCCTGTTCTTCCTGTTCCAAGCGTGGTTTTATTATCATCTCTGCTAGTGTTACTGTTAGTATTGGTCTTGAGTATGTTTTGTAGCACAAGTTTCTTCTGGGCTTCACCCTTTGAGAGGTTATCCTTGGAATTCCAGTATGTGCCTCTTTTTAACTTTTACATCTTTTCAGCCCTTTTAAAAAATCTGAGCTTGTAGCCACATTGTTACCTTTTGGATGACTTCTTTCCTTCCTCATTATAATGATCTGGGATTACATCTGCAGAACTTCATTTTGCATAGTTCCACATCCCTCTGGGCCATCCTCATTTGGAGGATAGTGTGCTTCTCACCATTAGCTCTCACTTTTCTTTTGGTTGTGGTTGGAGTGAGGGAGCCAAGTCTCTGCTTGCTGGGAAGCCACAGGCAGGGCGCTCCTGTCCTTAGATCTCAGGGCCAGCACATTTCAGCATTCCTTCCACCTCACCTCCACCCCCGCCCACCCTGCCCCATCCTCTTGATATCATCACCCTCTCAACAGCGCATCCTCAGGGCTTTGCAGTTGGCTAGAGTCTTCCTTGCAGACTCCGGAAAAAAATGTGTCTATCCCTCCAGCTTAAGCTTTCATGATCACAATTTTTCCACTAGATGGCAATCTAGCACCAGTTTCACTGTGGCCTTAAACCATTCTGGGTGTTTACAGTAAGAAAGCCCATGCTGGGGGCCGGCCGGTGGCTTAGTGGCTTAGCGGTTGGGTGCGCGCGCTCCGCTACTGGCGGCGAGGGTCGGATCCCGGGCGCGCACCAACGCACCGCTTGTCCAGCCACGCTGAGGCGGCGTCCCACATACAGCAACTAGAAGGATGTGCAACTATGACATACAACTATCTTCTGGGGCTTTGGGGAGAAAAAGGGAAAAAAAAAAGGAGGAGGATTGGCAATAGACGTTAGCTTAGGGCCGGTCTTCCTCAGCAAAAAGAGGAGGATTGGCATGGATGTTAGCTCAGGGCTGATCTTCCTCACACACACACAAAAAAGTCCATGCTAATTCTTTCTCCAAAACGCCCTAGAGCCACTAATATCAGGTTCAAACATAGTGAAGTCATTTGGGTTGTAGCTTAGTTTGCCAGATAAAATATAGAATGTCCAGTTAAATTTGAATTGCAGAGAAACAACAAATGATTTTTCAGTATAAGTATGCTTTCTGCAATATTTGTTGTCCTGTATTTCTATTTGCTAAATCTGGCAACTCTAGTTGTAGCGCTCTGCTAAGGATCCATGATAGCTTTGCAATTCAGACAGAGATGGTCCAGGAGTCGGCCTCTGTATCTCTACTCAACTTTCTTCCAGTTCAGCCTCCTGAGCAGTCCTGTGTTCATTGCATAAACCCAGTTCATTTGGTACTCTCCTCCCTCCTGCCGTTATAACCCTCCATTCAGGCTCCACACTGGTCTAAAAAAATGCTCTGAAATCTGTTGGATTCCTATTATATTTTCTGTTCCTGTTAGCTAAATTTTTTATATTAGTTATTTATATATTTCCGAGATAGTCCATTAGAATTTATTTTTAAATGTATATTTTAACAACATTTGCATAAACAGAACACAGGAAAACAGGCTGCAAAAGATAATTTGGCCTTTGTTGATTCCACTCCAAGTGAATAGTCTTGATTAATTAAGAGTAAATCTGACTTCCGGGAAGTGAGGCATCTCCTTCATTCACCCGGAAGTGGTGTTATTTTAGTTTAAGGGACAGTCTGGAAGGTTTAGTATTCTTATATTTGTATTTTAGTTTACACTGCTCTTTTAAAAATACTCTTTCATTTGAGTTTCATAACAAAGTCCTGAGAAATAAAGGCAGACAATCATTCTGTCATTGGATGGAGATTTACAGGCATCCACATACTGAGTGAACACAAAGATAAATAAAATGTCTTTCCAGCTGTCAGGGAACTGACTGTCTTGTGGGGGACTCTGACAACACAAATTACCTGTTACAGTACAGGGGGCAATGCCGTGCAGGACCAGCCATGAGAACAAAGTGTGACAGAAGTCCAGAAGGTGGAGCAGCCGTGTCTGCTGGGGCTAAGAAAGCTTCAGAGCTCGAGGCATTACGCATAACGGAAGAGTAGAATTTGGAAAAGCAGGGAGGGGAGGAAAAGGTGTTTCAGGAAGAAGGTATAGTGAGTGTAAGCACATTGAGATTGGAAAGACGATTAGGGACAAGTTCAGAGTGGCTGGATTTGTTTGTAGAAGAAGCCATTGGAGGGACTGTGGTGAAAGATGAGGTGGTGAGGGGAGAGTAGGAAAGGCCTCAAACACAATGCTAAGATGTTGGAGCTGTATTCTTTGGGCGATTAGAGAGGCACTGGCAGTTTTAACTCAGGGGCATGACTTGACCAAATTTGTATTTTAGAAAGACAAATGGAGATGGCAGGGCTTAAAGAGGAGATGGAGGGAAACGAGACAAGACTAGTGAATTAGTGTAAGTGAGAGATGATAAGAGCCCAGAGTAAGGCAGTGTAAAGAAAGAAGAAGGCCAGATCTGAGAAATATTTAAGAGCCAGAATTAGTATAATGCAATAGAAAATTACTTGAAAGGAATTGAAGAGACAGAGAAGAGGACAAAGACTTCAGTAACTAAGAAATGCTGACAATCGAGAAAGGAAATAATGGAGATGGAGCAAATTTGGGGAAAAGAGACCATTTTGTTTGTGTATGTTGGGGCTGAAGTTCCTGTGGTTTCTGGGTGGACATGGCTAGGGAGAAAAATATGGAACTAGCATCTGTGAGAGAGATAAGGACTAATGGTTGCCGCTGGGCCTCTTCAGCATAGAAAACACTAGCGGAGATCAAGGGACCACGCCAAACTGCTCAGGAAGAGCAAAAGAAAGGGGGTTAGGATGGACTCACAGAGACACCAATGAAGAAAAGGAGAAAGGGGCTGAAGGAAAGGCGGCGTTGAGATGGGGAAGGAAAGGCCTGACAATAGAGGAGGAGAGAGCTGGAGGAGCCGGATGAGGCAGGAATCAGAAGCCCAACTAGGTCAGTCAGTCTGCAGAGGAGGTTGGACAAATAATTGTGCAAATTAGATATAATTATCTCAATTTACAGAGGAGGACACTAAGGCTGAAATGATTTCCTAAGAATGCCTTAGCCAAGTCTAGATAGAAGTCTTCTGAGTTCATTTTATTTTCCATCTCACTAAATGCAGATACAAGAGTCTTTCTTCCTGAATGCCTATATCATTTAAAAAACTGAAAGAGCCTTAACAGGTCAAAGGCTATTAATGATAGCCAATTTTGTGTGTTTGTGTGTTTTATGAGACCCCATGAGGACCTGAAATAGCTTACTTACCTTACCCAGAAATCGGTCCTCAGACAAAATACTAATGATGATGATAACCATTTATTTAGCATCGATTGTGTATCTAGCTCTCTAATAGGTAATTTCATTTCACAACAATCCCATAAGGTGTTACTCATTTGACAGGTGAAAATCTGAGACTCAGAGAGGTGTATTTTCCCAAAGTTACAAAAGACATAAATTTTGGACAGGACGTAACCCTCTGTCAGGAGGTGCCAACTCCAGGAAGCAATGTATTTGGATAGTTTTAAAGGGAGATAATAAGGAAGTTCAGAAGATGGGGGTGGGTGTCATCAAACAATGGGTGTGATCTAGACTAGATTTAGAATCAAATCCTTCCAAGACCCAAGGCTTGTATTTAAATAAACACTCAGTACTGTTTAGTTTGATTTAAAAAGAAGTAGGGACATTGTTGTGAGACAGAAGAGGGAAGAGAGAACAGTGGTGAAAGGGAACAGGAAGCTGCATGTTCCAAAACTGGAAGAGGAATTGGAACATATGAGAAGAACAGTCAGAGGGAGAAGTGAAGTGTGTGTAGGGGCAATGTGAAAAAGGGAGGGAGGTGGAGGGGGTGAGTGGGAGCTGGGTGGCCAGGTGGGGGCCAGCTGTGACAAGACTTATTGCCTGGCAGATAATAAGAAGGGTAAGGAAGATACAGCCAAATTTGAGATTGTTACAGCGCCCTCCTCCAGAGAGATTGCAGGTGAAATCTAGGAGTAGATAGACCAACGGGGAAGTCATTCTCTTGTCCAGGAATGAGGTGTTGAGACTAAAATAGTGGTAGAGAAACAAGAGAGAAGCAATCAATGTGAGCAATGCTAGGAAGAAATCAATGGAATAGAATTGTGTGGGTAGGGAGGAAAGAATGTCAAACTGAGCCTAGGTTTTAGAGCCTAGGCATCTAGGAATATGGTTTACAAAATATGGAGGTCCAGAGGAGTTGGTTTCTGCCTCAGCATTATAGCTTCTGCATCTTCATTTGTAGCTTTCACATTTTGTTTCTTAGTCTCATTACTCTGGTCAAGTTGCCTCAAGAACATTCCTCCTGCCACAGTTTTATTATCTGAGAATGGAATTTCCACCCACAGAGATTCCATGGTCCTTTCTGATGCACTTTCACCCTGCTGCTGCTCACGGCATTCTTTCCATCTAATTCTATCCGATGTGTCCTCTCCTACTCGGCTCCCTTGCCCCAATCCATATTCCTGCAGCTTGCCAGGGACGCAATCTGTTTTCCAGAGTTCCCTTCTGAGCTACCATCAATAACAAGCATATAATGTTTCCAAGCATTCCAATTTGCCCACTTCTTTATTTCACCTTCTTGCTCATTACCATCATGCGTTGCTTAATGACAGGAATAGTTCTGAGAAATGCACCATTAGGCGATTTTGTCGTTGTGCGAACATCATAGAATGTACTTACACAAACCTAGATGGTGTAGCCTACTACACACCTAGGCTCTATGGTACTAATCTTATGGGACCACTGTCGTATATACAGTCAGTTGTTGACTGAAACGTCATTATGCAGTTTGTGACTGTATTCATTTTGGTTTGACTTTCTGTTACTTCCTATAACTCTTAATTATTTGAATTGGTGAAATCAGGTATATTTTCTTACCCAGTGAACTAAAAAATGTTCCCAGAACCAATTTAAAGGACTACTGTCAAATGTTTTAAAAAAATATTTTATACATTCATTTTCCTTCATTTTCAGCTGGAAAACTCTTCCTTCATCTTTTTTTTATTTGTTAATGCCGGTATGGTTTTATTTCAAGGAGGAAGCCCAGTTTTTCTGCATAAATTCTGTCTTCTAGTAAAGATCCTCTTGTACTTCTCTCCCTTAAATCTAAACGGCCACCTCTTTACACACACACACCCCACATTATCTGACTCTCCACTTCTTTAAGGCCCTACCGTGCAAGGATGATGAATGGCTGCGAAAACCACACCTCACCTTTGTTTCCAGTCTGTTGCCTGGCCGAGCTCAATTCTATCACCCAAGCCTGCTTATTAACAATTCCACAAGTCTGACCGCCAGCTCCTCACACTCTCTCAAAAATAACCTGCTTATACATATTCTGTTTGCTCAATCTTTGCATTTTATGACAAGTCACCTTCAACCTCTTGTGATGAGCACAAACTCAGCAAACCACTTGCTTAAATTCTAGAGGTGAACATCAAGCTGTTCTAATCTGTGGTTTATAAGTGGCTGATTGACATCAGGCAAATGATCTCCCTCCTCCAGGCTCCGTTGTGACAAGTGAGGGTGTGAGACACAAAGGTCTTTAGAGTTCTTTCCACTCCAACAGTGGATGATTTTCTCATCCCCACTACAAGTTGGGCTCCATAATAAAACATTCTAAAACTGGCTAGATGCGTCCCAACCTTCTGCATTTTCATCCCATTGCCTTCTGCATTTTCCTGTTCTCCCTAGGACTATCTGCTTCTGTGATGGCTAACGTCTCTCTTGCTGGATTTGTGGACTCTACCATAGTATCCTATGGTCTATCCCTCTCAGCCACCCTTTCCAGAAGAGTCTAAACTTTCTCCCTGGCGTTCGGGAGCCCCTCAGTCTGTGAGCAGATTTAGAACCTCCATCTCACTCAGTGCAATCAACTGACCAGCTCCCACTCTACTTCTGGATTTCCATCTGCATTGTTCAGAGATAATTGCCTCTTTGAAATGCTCAGGTAAACTGCCAGGAAGATATTTATCTGCCCATTGGAGCTCCTGGGGAACTTTGTGGGCCAGACTGGCCCCTCCCTCTAGAGGCTCTGCCCTCAGGCCCATGACTCATTCACCAGGCAGCAGGGATCGGTAGTCACTCCCACCCTCACTGGCTTGCTCCCTTGGAAAAGTTTACAGCACACACCAGCCCAGCTCCTTTCCTCCACACATTTCCCGCTCACAGGCCACCCAGGAAGCATAAACACCGTTGTCCACTCACCTGCCCTCCCTGAGTCTTCTTCGTGCCCATAGCCTTGTTTTTGCAATGTTGCCTGGGATTCTGCAGACTGAAGGGATGCTCTGCCTCATCTTCTTTCAAGGAAGAGGCTAGAGAAATTTCCACTCCATAATTGTCATTTAAAATGGGTGGGTCGGAAGAAGTGGGTCAAAAACTATTAAGTATAGAGAATATTCTAAGTACATTTGAATCATCACTGAGTGTGGTATCTGTTTCTCTTTAGCTGATTTACTTGTAACCTTTGGCCTCTCTGCACACCTGATTTCAGAGTTAGAAGATTACATTAAACAGCAGGCTGGGAGTTGCTGCAATCATGCAGCTCCTGAGTCATGTTTATAGCAAATGCAGCTTTGGGGTCACCGAACTGGGTGAGTGATAGAGCCGAATCACCAGAAAAAGATATGTATGTAGAGCTTTGAGAAACCATGTACAAGCACGTATCCATCTCAATGTGTCCTGGGGTGGGTGGGTTAGGAATAGTTGTGTCTATAAAGGCGCCACTGTACCAAAATACGGGATTTCTAATTTTACCTCCTTAAGAAGAGGTTATAAGGGCAGCACCACTGAATACTTAAAAGCACACAGACTATTGTGGGTAGAGCAACATGGGGTCCAAAAGGGCATGGAGTTTATCTATGTATGTGAAAGAAAGGGAGCCATCGAATGTAATTTCTTTAGATTTTCAGACTTTTAACGCCTACTCCAAATGCTAATTTAAAAAAAAACAGGCATTATAGGACCCAAATCCATTTTATCTTGTAGCAAATCATGCATATAGAAGTTGTTTAAGAGAAAACAAAATTCGGGAAAACAAATACATCTCAAACTCTGAGCCTTCCAGACACTAACATGGACACTAATCTTATTAAAATCATTATAAATGACCATGATAGAGCAAGGAGTGCGCAATAAAAATCTTAAGATCATAGTTAACTCTCAGTGAAAAGTTGATGGTGAAAATAAACTTTAAAGAACAGCTTTCTATGCTGCGTGAGTAGGTGAAAGTGACAGATGGAAATTCAACATGGTCAAGTGCACAGAGGAAATAACTCAGTATCTATAGATGTTAAGCGCCAAGCACGGTACAATTCAGAAAAGGGGCTATAGATAGGACTGTTGTTGTGTCTCCTGAAGACATTACCTGTGTGCATGGTTTTGCTCAAAAGCCAACAAAATACTGTATATTCATATACGCCTCAAAGGTAGTTCTGTCCAAAAAGCACTGTTAGTGGTTGTTTTCACATTCTCGCATAAGAAATTGCTATGTTTCTAAAACAGTGATGCCACTTAGGATTAAAGAATAAGTTGAGTTAAATTCTGGAAATCTGAAGAAGGAAGCAGAAAATAAGGAGAACTGTACCCAATTTTTCAAAACCCAATGTATGGAAAATTTAGTAATTCAACTGGGGAGTGACTACTCACATCTAAGTTTTGTTTGTTTTTTGTTTTTAAAACCAAGAACAGGTAGAAGCCAATTGTCTTTTAATTTCCCAGATGAGGTGAGAATCACCCAATTAAACGAATACATATTAAACATCTAAAAACAGTTTTAGTCTTATGGAAGTCAGCTTCAAAGGTGCTCAGAAAGCCTTAGCAACTTCAAGCAAAGAAGCAGTCATTCAACTAAAAAAGTTACTTGCATACGTATCATTCAGAAGTTGATATTTTATCTCTCTGGGAAGATAAGGGAGAATTTGCCTAGAAAATATAAGGTTGACTATGGCTCTGTTTGAGCCATATGGCCAGTATTCAAATACTGGTTTGAACAAATAATTTGGATTATAATTATGGTTATTGCTATTAAGAAGAACTAGTTGTTAGTTTACATTATAACATATACATATTAATATATCATATATTAATAATAGAAAGCTGGCTTTACAAAAATAGTGAAAAACCTCAATTGAACTTCTCTAAAACTATCCCTATTTTAGTTTTTTTAGTAGGGTCAACCGATTTAGGTAAAATTAATATTACTTCCATCTTAATTACTATAGTGACAACTTTTCTAAAAATTAAGCAAGCTAACTTACATTTTAGGATGCATTGAAAATAAAATGTGTCATCGGAAGTGATACTATCATGTCATATCATTGTTAATTGGGCATAGGACAAGTTTATAGTATTATTCTTACCTTTGTACAAAGTTGCAATGCAATTGTACTCTTGAGCTCTCCTAAAGATAAAATGGAGTACTAGAATGTCCAGGCAAGGACCATAATGATCCAGCTTAAAAGCACTATTGCTGTATAAGGGCACTATATGAGAACAAGGTGTAACGAGTGATGCTCTTCAACTCAGCAGGGCAATCTGATAGGAGAGAGAGAATCGTACATTGTAGAGTCGGATAGGACTTGGGAGGTTACTTGGTCCGATCCTGCATTTTACATTTATGGAACCTGAGACACAGACAGGCTGAATTATGGCAGTGCAGTAACTGGAGTTGAGGTTTCTTGACTTGGATTCTAGAACTCTTTCCATTACACTATGCTGACTTTTACAAAGAGGATGAAATAGCTGGGAAGATACCTTCACAATAATTCAGGTCGGAATACAAAGTTATGAATGGTCTGAGCTAGATTTCCAAATCCATCCAAACTAGCCTTCCTTCAATTCTTTCTAATTCATTCTACAACCTCTGAGGCCATAACAAGCAGAAAAGCTGCCCAAACTCTCGGGAGTCATAAAGCAGGAGTCAGCATCTGCCTAACCTAGGCACCATCTTGGTCTCTCATTACATCTAAATCCAAACCCTCATGGGATTCTGTGTTCTGACCTTGTTCAGTGCTGAGGAGTCTGAAAAGAAAATGCTTGGAGAAGTGCCAAGTTTATTAGAGTGAGAGAGTAGTACCCTCACGTCGCCACCAAGAGACATAGATCCCAGAGATATATGCACTGACCTCACACCAATAATTATGGAAAATCTCCAAAGTTGGAAGATACCTTAGGGGTCACAAGGTTGACCCTTCCATCTGATGTGTTAATTCCCTTAAACATTTCCCTCCAGTGGACTGAGGTCAGATTCTGTTTAACATACGGCCATGATGGAAACTGGTCAGCTCTGAATCTGCAGTCCGAAGCAGAGAATGTTTAAGGACTACATGGTAGTAGAAGTAAAGTTTCTTGGCTTAGGCCCCATTTGTCCCTTTTCCTATGAGAAAAAGGTTCCTAGACACCAGTGCAAAGTCCTTCAAAATCCTCCCACCAAGCACAAAGCACAAAAAAGGAGGCGTGGGACTAGCACTGGTAGCTGGATTTTGTCCTGGGGCTTTCAGAAGGTCTAGTTCTTGGTCCACAGAAGGCCTCTGTTGCAGGGTTCTGGGGCCAGCCCTCTCCATGAT
Organism: Diceros bicornis minor; assembly: GCF_020826845.1. NCBI lineage: Eukaryota > Metazoa > Chordata > Mammalia > Perissodactyla > Rhinocerotidae > Diceros > Diceros bicornis. The sequence goes on along the minus strand of NC_080742.1, from coordinate 91,542,606 downwards.
TGTGTTGCCCTTAAGCTCAGGGGATTTCTCTCAGAGAATAGCTAGGTCTGCTGTTCCACCAGCTGTAGTTTGGCAGTCTTGACTCGCTGGGCCTCCTCCAGGTTCCGTGCACGGACCTCTGGGTTGGAAATGAACTCCACTTGTTGCAGAGGGAACCAGCCTCGCTCCCCATCTGAGAGTCTCACGCCCTCCAGCCAGCCTGTGGGCACAAAGTGGGTGGGAAGAAGAATTACCTGGGAAAGACTCACAATAATTTCTCCTGGAAACTTGTCTAATCCTAAGACTGAATAGACTGGAGAGCCCCCAGCATGGGAAGTCCAGCCTCCCAATGCACTAACCCTGGCTGCTCTGGTTCTGGCAAAGCCTACAGTTGCCTATTCCTGGGCCTTCTCCACTCCCATGGGTTGAATTGTGCTCCCCTAAAATACATGTTGAAGTCCTAAAACCAAGTACCTCAGAATGTGACCTTATTAGGGAACAGGGTGGTTGCAGATGTAATTAGTAAAGTTAAGATGAGGTCACCTTTGAGTAAAGTGGGCCATTAATCCAATATAACTGGTATCCTTATAAAAAGAGGGAAATTTGGACACACACACATACACACAGAAGGATGGCCACATGAAGATGGAGGTAGAGATCGAAGGTAGAGATTGCCACAAACCCAGGAATACTCGAGACTACTGGAAGCTGGAAGAGGCAAGGAAGGATCCTCCCCTAGAGGCTTCAGAGGAGCATAGCCCTGATGACACCTTGATTTTGGACTTCTGGCCTCCCGAACAGTGAGAGGATAAATTTCTATTGTTTTAAGCGACCCAATTTGTGGTACATTGTTAAGCAGCCCTAGGAAACTAATACATCCACCTAGGGTGTCCACCTCCAATGCCCAGCCTACTCCTGGTGGATTCTCCCTCTTACCATCACTGCTTTGCTGAGTCACCATCACCACGTCAGCCTTCTCTAGTGCCAACTCGTCATTCTCTCGAGGATGGTAGGCTCGAAGGCACTGTACTTGTGGGGAGGCTTTGGAAGACAAGAGTGTGAAGAAAGGTTAGGAAAATGACTGGAACATGGAGAAGTAATTACAGAGGGAGGTTGGGAGGACTTGGGATAGAGAAAGTTTGGGCTGCTGAAAGTTACAGACAAAAGACACAACTGGAAAAGTCTTCATCTTCTACCAGGGAACAAAACAGTTGATAAGGAAAGAGGAATATCAGAATTGAAATCAATCAAAAATTCTATTTCTCCAGGGAAGATGAATTGAGAAATATGTTGTGACCACCATTAGTGACTCATTATTACAAATACTTGAGATTCAGCTAGAGACCCATCTTCCCTCTGAAACCTTCCCTGACTCTTTGGACCTCAATGGATTCTGAATTCCTTTAAAAGTGATTGTCTATGCCACACCATTATCTTCTTATCTTATCTGTTTCATGTATGTATTATGTCTCTCCAACTAGATTGTAAAATCTGAGTCTGTGACTCATTCTTCACAGTACCAGATGTAGGGCTAGAAGAGACTGAACCAGTGGGGTTCCGGGTATGATCTAAGCAAGGCATTTAATCCCCTTTAGCTTCAGTTTCCTCATCTATAAATGACTGGGTTGATCAAGACGATTCTTGAGGAAATTTTGGATTTTCAATATTTCTAGATTTTTGTGAACCAGGGGAAATCCAGTTTTGAAGCTCAAGATAACAAGTCTCAGAGTATTCCTAACTCATAAACATACCATCTTACACGGGTTTATTGTTCTTTCTACTTTACCACACTGCCCTGGTTCTCTCAGAAAACAAACAGAACACTGCACTATTATCTCTACGTCTTTTTCTACAGCTCATCCACATGTGCCACTCACAAGATCACAGTGAGGGAGGAAGAATTATCTTGCCTTCCTTACCTGCCAGGGAACCGAAGGCAACCAGATGGATTACAAAGTGAACAAATTACAGAACAGAACTCAGTTTACAGTCTGGTTCTCCTATTTCCTTTTCCAAGCTTCCTTGTATTTGGTTTTTTTGAGTCACTACAGGCCCAGTATTCCTTTGAGTTCAGTTCCTCTCTGGATATGAATTAAGGAATTCTTGCTGGATGACAACTGTGGGGCTTATATGAGACCTAGAAGTCCAGTCTTGGCATGAATGCAGACACGTTCTTAATGCGTGCGTGCCTGTGGCTGCCCGTGGGTACCTGGAAGCCTGGGGTAAGGGGCAGTGGTCTCAGGTCATCCTATACAGGAGGGAGTGTGGTCAAGACAAATCTACTGTGTTTTTAACCCTCCTGCAACTCCCACTCCAGCCCTACATCCTCCCGGATTTCTCTAAGACCTTTTTGTTGTTGTTAGTACTGTCAAGTTGATTCCAACTCCTAGTGAGCCTGTGAATAGCAGAAAGGAACCCTGCCCAGTCTTTTTGCTCCATCCTCTCACCTTCTTGCACTATATCTGACAATGCTCTGCTGCTATTCATAGGGTTTTCATGGCCAATTTTTTCAGAAGTGTGTGGCCAGGTACTAGTCTTCCTAGGCTGTCTTAGACCGGAAGCTCCACTGAAAACTATCCACCATGGGTGGCCCTGCTGGTATTTGAAATACCGGTGGCATAGCTTTCAGCATCACAGCAACACACAGCCACCACAGCAGTATGACAACCAACTGATGGGTGGTATGGTTCCCTGACCGGGAAACGGACCTGAGCACCAGCGATGAGAGAGCCAAATCTTAACCACTAGGCCACCAGGGCTAAGACCTTTAAGCCGATAAAATCTAGGCAAAATAATAGCAGAATAGACTTAAAGAGACAAATACTGAAAAAGAGCAAACTATCGCCCAAGGTAGGGAGAGTATGGGAGGGAGGCATTGTCAAGGTGATGAGCAGTTTTAAGCAGATGCATCTCAGGTGTTTAAGCTCCAGTGGCCAGTCTTCTACCCTGAATTTCTGGACAAAAGCAATAAATGAAAGCTTCCCAGATTTACCATCCAGGCTCCTAAATTCCTATATCCTAAGGAAACTTATGACTCTGCCATTATTCTCTCCCTCTTAGACCCTCACTCACCATAACACTCTAGAAGGTCCAACTCCTCTCTTGGCATGGCCAAAGCTGAGATCCATCGAAGCTTTTCACTTCTGAGAAAACAAAGCAGGGTCATTGCTTCAACTGCAGCTCTAGGGGTGTAGGATAAGGGCCAATGATGGGGAAGGGAAATTACTTGCCTAGTTCAAAAAGTTGTCTAGTTCAATGATATCTAGGACAAAAGTCAATGTGACTCTGCTTGGTTGGAAATATGACAGGATCTTGAACTATATGATAATGTGTCTTGTCACCCTATATTTTTCCCTTGTCTTTCTAAGCTTATCCTCCTAATGGCTTCTTGTATCTTGCAAGTGGGGGCAAAAAGTCAACTGTCAAGTATATACATGTAGATTTTCCATTTTGGGACTTGTACTGAGCAAAACGTTCATCTCAGTTTAGATTGCCTCTATCACTTTGCATAATTCTTGACACTCCTCTGCCACATCCCTTCAATCAAATATCTCAGAGATGAAAATTATTCTGTAATCATAATTAGATCAGGGAGATATATCTACTACTTTTTTGTTGTGTAATATAATCCAAGCCTAATTTTGTAATTATCTGGAGGTTTTTGCATTATCTTAGCCTTTGCTTCCATACTTGCTGAAGTAATTGAAAGAGGACACTATTACTGTTCCTGGAAGATGTTGCCCAAAGCACTAAGAAAAGAACATGAGTCTGCATCTAATTATCTGATTTAGGTGACATTTTGCATACAAACCCCTGTACCAGCCCCTCTGTCTCATAAGTGAGGACAGGCATTATTTTTTTATTTTTTTTTGTGAGGAAGATCAGACCTGAGCTAACATCCATGCTAATCCTCCTCTTTTTGCTGAGGAAGACCGGCTCTGAGCTAACATCTATTGCCAATCTTCCTCCTTTTTTTCCCCAAAGCCCCAGTAGATAGTTGTATGTCATAGTTGCACATCCTTCTAGTTGCTGTACGTGGGACGTGGACTCAGCATGGCCAGACAAGCCGTGTGTTGGTGTGCGCCCGGGCTCCAAACCCGGGCCACCAGTAGCGGAGTGCGCACACTTAACCGCTAAGCCACGGGGCCGGCCCAGGACAGGCATTATTGATCCCACCCTGAAGTGTCTTCTGAAGGACCAAACTGAACAGTGTCTACAACATGAGGATCCTCAGACCATAAGAAATTATATCAAACTTTTTAAAGAAGACATTTCTTATGTCTTTTATAACAGCAATAATAGTTATAGTCTTATAGCTGTTTATTATTATAGGCATTGTGTACCAGATTTTATAGGTATTGTTTTTAATACTCTCCAAAATGTATGGGTGAATGTATTTTTTAAAAAATTATTACTAAAAAGATGAGCAAATCCAAGTTCTCATCACTATGGATTTCTGTTCAGCAGAGGACTGGGTTGGAAGGTGGGAGCAAGGAAAGCTAAAGGCACCCCAGTGCCTGTCTTATGCACTTATATGCCCACCAGTCTTGGGCACTGAGGAATTTCTGGCTTGTACACACAGGCATTTGCTCATGATGTCAGTAATCCAATTCTTTAGTTACTCCATACTAGTCCATCTCCTTTCTGGTGTCTCATAGACTTTGCCCTTCTTGATGAAAGGGTATAAAATAGATGTTAAGCATTCATAGCGACTTTACACCCTCTCCCACCCACAGTCTCCTGTAAGGCGTCTATTAGCTCTAGGAGTTTGGTGGGTTTCTCTGTGGATGCTCCCCAGTCCAGAATGGGCTAAATAGTGCTGTGGCTGTTTTCTGGACACATTTTCTGCCTTGGTCCCACGTCCTTTCCAAGCTGTCCTCCCACCTCCCCGCGACTCCTCTGCCCAGCCCCATCTCACTGAGTCTCGGTGCGGAAGAGGAACTCAGCCTGGCTGCCCTGGGTGTTGTGCCGCAGGAAGAGTCGGAAGAGGTTTTTGTGAGGTCCATGTAGCTTCATTTCACACTTTTCCCCCCGGATAGAGGAGAAGGGAGCATGGTCAAATACCAGGAATCGGCTACCCCTGCAAAATACAAGTCTTTTCAACCTGATTCTAGAGTTGTCATGCTTCATCCACCCTCATATCTTTTGATTCAGAATCCGTGTTCTTAGCATCTGGGCAGCCTGCATATTCTCATAAAAACCATAAGATGGTGCTAACTTGCTCCCAAGATGGTAGCTCCAGAGTCCCCAGGAATTTGTCACCAGCTTGGCAAACCACACATCTAGTGCAATGGATACTTTGCCATTTTAAAGAGTTGAAGAGAGAACCAATACAAATTGTCTAAGGCCCTTAGGCCCAAAGAGTCAGGATCTGGAATTGGCTAAGTGCTTCTAGGCTAGCAGCCTGAGCCTAGCCCAAAGAAACCTCAAATAGACCGATGGAGTATGTGATAAGCTAATTTGCTCTATTTTGCTCCGTGTCTGTAACACAACATGGGTCCTACCATTTGATCTCATACATAATTAGGCAGGATCCCCTTTTTTGCTTTGGATGTTTCTTTCTCTTCATTAGGCCGTGACCTCCACACCATGGGTTGAGCCATTGAGAAGGGTTCTTTTAGGAACATGACCCTTCTCTGTCCCTTTTAGTCCTTCCCTCTTGCCTCATCCCATTTCCCTCTTGCGCTCTGGCCTCCCATTCCAGTCACTGACTCTCTGGGCCGAGACAGCAACAGACAGTCATTGAAGAGATGCAGGTGGATTGGACGCGTGTTCAGTTTCCTTCGCAGCCCTGGGGAGGCACTGAACTCGAGGGCTGTCAGCTCTCCACTCTTCACCAGCCAGCGAGACTGTGAAATGAGCGGGAATATCTACAGGGTAGGGGAAGACAGAGAAGGCAGTGTCACAGACAGGACAGTGTGAGGCTTCCTCTCAGTCCTCCCTTCCTAACCATGCCTCTTTCTCCTAAGTTCTGCCATTGACATTCCTCTCCTCCACATCTTCCCTCTTGCTCATAACCCATCTACTTAGACTTGATTTCTCTCTGAATCCTCTAACTACCAATGTCCACTGCTGTACAGCTCCTATGTCCATAGCTCAGGCAATGGAATGTGCCTATGGTCCAACCCAGGATAGCGACTATATGAGAAAGCTCCTCCCCAGAAGCTTGAACTGAAGAAGAGCCCAATCAGGGCATGTGAAGGAACAAGGCAGGGAACAGCATGATGTGCGTCTTAACGTCAAAAGATTTGAGAAGTTCTGACATCTGTTCTTTCTTTGATTATAACCAGAGACATGAGAGAAGCAGTTGGAATCACATGTGGGAGTGAGAATAAGGAGAACTAGGTGAGGTCTGCTTGGAGCTGGAATTTGGGTAAAGATAAGGGTACCAGACTATGATTAATATGTGGATAAGCTTTTCCCTCTCTTCCAGGGAGATGAAGATGGTATTTGTTCTGAGTTGAAATTTGAATGTAGACTGTCTATTTTAGATTTGTACTTGGTTGGGAGATTTTGGACCTATATTTGGATTCAATTTTATATTTCTTTGGTAAAAGTAGATGGAGAGTTGATAAAATATTGAATGGTTCAAGCACCAAAAATATATCTTCATAAAGGTTTACACTGATAAATTCTCCCTCATCTGCCCAGTTCCCAAATGAAAACTCTCTCTTTCAGGTAACCACTGTTCTTTATTTCTTATGTATCCTTCCAGATTTTCTTTATGTATATACAAGAAAATATACATACAAATTTGTATCCTCCTACTTTTTTCACCAAAGGCAATATATTATAACACACACAGTTCTGTATCTGCCCATTTCATTTAACAATATACCATGGAGATTGAAGTAGGTATTCAGGTATCCTAGAAATAGGACAGAACAGAAGGTGTGCAGAGATGAGGTTAGAGACTAGGACTGTGTGAGCAAGATGGTTCTATGTTAGAGGGTGACCTGTGGGATAAGCTAAAGAGCTTCAAGGGCAGGGTGGGGGGTTAGGGAATAACTCACTTTGCACTCAAACTCAATCTTCTGGCTCAGGTAGATCAGCTCCTCGGTCCGTCGCATGCTCTGGACGTTGTTATTGCAGTCTCGGATCAGCTGAGTGTTGAGCAGGGTGAGGAAAGAGGAAGAGCACTGTGTTAGAGGCTTTGACCTTTGAGTCCCCTGAAAGAAATCTGGAAATCGGTTATGAGAGCCTCAGTCTTTTCTACCAGGCTAAAATTGTATGAAGGCAGCATCAAGTTGAAATTCTAGGACTCTGGTATGCTTTGTATGACCTGATAGAACATTCCTGGACTGGGTGAAAGGAAGATTTAATCTGGGGATTGTGGTAGTGAGAGCAGAGTCCCTTGGTGTGGAGTGCCCTCCATGTGGGAGAGGAGGCTGTGGGGTATGTATGTTTGGAGGTTTGGTGGATGCAGTGAGGTGGCTGAGCAATCCCATTGGCAGAGTCCTGTGCTTCCTGGAGTCATGGGCCTGGACAAGGAGAAGTTCTCTGTGAAGGACAATCAGGGCATCAGAGTCAGGGTGGTGGCTGCCTACCTCCTCCAGGGCATGGTGTGCCTTCGTGGCCTCAGCTTCCTCTGAAGAGCCAGGCTGTGTTCTCTTCAGAATGTTCTATAGAACAAACAGTAGGTAGGAGCCAGACAGAAAGAAGGGATGGGAAAATAGGAAGAGGTGATAGGGGTGGGCTAATAGAAGAGGTGATTGGGGGTGGGCTAATGGAGAATTCTAGAAACAAAATTTTAGCAGCAAATTCACCCTGAGAAAGGAGGATGTGGGAAGTGAGGACACTGCTCACATCATCCACAGGGTGTGGAAGAGTGGCAGAAGAACGGATAGTCTTGGGACTTCCTGGGATCATCCCTTTGAATTGAAGGGAGAGGACCCAGGTAGGATCTGCTGTACCTGGAGCAGCAGTTTAAGACGAGTGATGCGCTGGAAGGGCAGGATCAGAAAGGACTTGAGGGAAAGGCGTTGGCAGATGGGGTCACTCTCCAGCTTCTCCAGGACCTCTCGGAAACTGCTGTTGGTATTCCTGCATGGGCAGCAAGCTTCAGGTGAGGAGGGATGTGGGGAGTATTGGAGGACACAGCGAAGGCATGGGGAGTGGAGACTCAGTGGAATGTCTGTGGGTTGGGAAGGAATGGTGGGATTCAATGTATAGCCCAGATGTAATGGCTGAGGGCATCTGATCTGCAAGGAAGGTTAAAACTTAAGATCACAGAGCAGGCACAAGAACATGTGCTCCTGGGATAGCACTCTGGGTTGGGTGTTGGGGGTTTTGGTGCAAGGTCATTGCAGGGCCCACATGGGGACTGAATGGGAATTGGGTCTCACAGCAGTGTTTGGAAGGTGCGTTCCTGGTAGGTCTGGTTGGTGACATAAGGCAAGTAGACCCGGCGGAAGTTGGGGGCATGGTTCAGGACTACATCACACACTTGGAAGGTGAAGATGTTGTTCTCGAAGTTCTCCTCCAGGTCTGAAAGGAACCTGTACAGCATCCAAACAAGTCTCATGAGACTCGTGAGCCTCACGTGACCAGTTGGCTGACCCCTGCTATACCTTGAGCTTGTGACTTCTATTAGTAAATAACTTCTATTGACTGTCCTGAGCTCTGTGCCCCTTGCTGTGCACTAGGGCTGTCCCCAGTTTACCACTGATGTAACTCTCTGGTCCTATTATTCCATTTCTTGTTCTTCTTTTGAACCTGTTCTGGTTTTCTGATCTTTAGATGCTTCCCACATCTCCAATGCAGTACGGCCCACAGTACATCCAAAACTTCAACCCAGGAGGCATTTCTCATTCACTTATTTATCCATTAATGGATCTATCCACCTACACACTCTCTCCTCTGCTTTCCCTATCCATATGACCATTGGGAATCATGGAGGGAGCAATGAGAGGGTTTCTGAGAGAGAAAAAAACCAACTGAAGGTTTATAGGCTAAAGAGAGTGAGGCTGAGCAAGTGGCATTTGGAAGCAGAGGAATCTCACATGGTGCTGACATCACGCACATCCTGTAAACGAGAGAAGAGCCATTGGTGATCCTGGTTGGAAAGAATGGCCTTGAGCTGCTCTGAACGTTGGAAATGATCCACAGCTATATGCAGACTGCGCAGGTATGAGGCTTCTGACACAATCAGCTCAAATTTGGCCTAGGAGGTTGAGGAGGAGGAAGACTGATTAAAAACATTTCTTGAGTCCCTGGTGTATGCTAGCCCCTGTGTAAACTTTTAGGGGTAGAACAATGAACAAGACAGATTCTTTTATAGATCACAGTCGTACCAGAACCTAATCTAAGGTTGGGGGGACAGGAAAAGAGCATTTGAGGCCAAGGGAAGAACATGTGAAAGCCTCCAAAGGTGTCAGAGAAAAAGATGCTTTCAAGAAACTTAAATAAATTGAGTGTTTTTGGAACCAAGCATACTATAGTAGTGGCAGGAGATGAAGCTGGAGAGGCAAACAGAGACAAGGTCTGGAGGATTATGTAAACAAGGTAAAATAGTTTGGACTTACGACAATGGGAAAACAAAAAGAGGCTTTATGTAGGGAAACAACTTGGCCAGATTTGTTTTTACAAAGATATTTCTGAGCACAGTGTGGAGAAAAGATTGGAAGGGCCAAGAGAGCCACGTTAGGAAACTTCGCAGTAATTCCAGATGAGAGATGAAGGCCAGAATAGCCACAAGGATGGGGAGAGGTATGCAAATTTCACATTTATTTAGGAGGGAGATTTGGAAGGACTTGGTTATTTGCTAGAAATGGGGGCTGAAAGAGCAGGAAAAGTCACAGCCAAGGCCTCAGTTTTGGAGTTTGGTAACTGGGCAGACGATGGAGTCACTTAGAGAACTTTAAAAGAGGACAAGGTTTAGAGGATGAAGGTGAGTTGGGATTTGAGGAGAAATGGAAGGAAGCAGGATATTTGAGAATGAGATGATGCAGTTGTGGCTTCATGGAAATAGTCCAGGACTTGAGAGCCTGTTTGGAGGTTTTGGCAGGGGGCACAATGACTCACGGCCCTGTCCTTCTCTAGCTAGGCTGGTCGTGCTCTTCATCCAAGCATGCAGCTTCAAGATACATGCATGGATAGAAAAATGAAAGAAGACACCCACACCTCAGTGATGACTTGGATAACTGATGACACGGCCAGATGACCCTCACATACAACAACACTAACAGGGACACTGAAAGTTCAGGTTTGCCTCCTGGCTCTAAAATATGCTGACTATATGATTTTGGGTGGCTCATTTAATCTCTGAACCTCAGTTTTCTAATATTCTTGTGTAGATATAATGACCCCCACCTCACAAAGATGTTGTGACAATCAAAAGAAATGGAGTCAGTCAAAGCACTTTGTAGACCCCAGAAGTGCTATTTTATGAAAGGAATATGTGTGCACAAGAGGTCGAGGCATAGAGCTCTCTCTTCTGAGAAATGTGAGACCAGGGCTGGCCCAGGAGCCCTCGCGGACTTCCTAGTATGCTGGAGTTGGTGAAAGAGAGCTAGAGCACATATCATCTCCCCATTGTTTGGTCCATAAATATGGGGCAGATCAGTGATTTTCTAAATATCCTCCACGTGCTTTAAAAGTTGAGGTCAGAACAGGGCCCCCAAGTCTGAGCTTCAAAACACCTAAATATTTATATCTGTCTTTGTTTGACTTGGTAAGAGCATTGTTTACCCGTAAATCCTTCTGGCCAAAACTTCACTCCTTCTCACCTCTGAAAGGGGGAGAGTATGGCACTGCTATGTGTCACACTCTGTACCAGACACTAGGCTAAAAACCAGATATGTTATCTGATTTAAACTGCACAGCAACCCTGAAAGGTTGACATTATTATCCTCAATTTTTAGATGAGCAAGCTGAGATTTAGTGAAGTTATATAACCTCCCTAAGGTTAGACAGCTAGTAAACAGTGGAGCCAGGATTCAAAACCAGGTCAGCATGACTTGACCTTAAAGCAGTAAACATAGAAGCTCTCCACGTAAAACCTATTAATGGCAATAACATCAGACAAACAGCCTCTACTACAGTCTTGCTATTGGGAGTGACAACCAAGCAGAGACTGATGGTCATTCAAAAGCCTCTGTGAGACCAATGGACCACAGGATAGCTGCAAGGGGCACTCTTGAAGGAACGCAACAAAAGCCCCTACATGTGCCTTGTTTGAAGAGGAAAACTTTAGTGTAGCCTGAAACCCTGGTTGAGCAGGGAAATTTTTTAGTCTAAGCAGTAGTGATGAGATTAATTCCACACTCTTCCCAAGAAATTCAGAGGCGTGGTCACTTTTTATGAGCTTAAACCAGTAATGGGCAGGAGTAAAGGGCCCATAGCATGAGGAGATGGAGAGGAGGGAGAGCGGTGACATTCAGAAAGCAGTTCAAATCCATCAGAGTGGAGATGACCAATAGTCATGATGTGCATGAGTGTGTGGTGGGGACAGCCTGCTCTCAGTGGTGGTGATGAGTATGAGATAAGGATGCAAACAAATGAGACTTTGCTTTCCCTCCTGTATCCCCTTCCCCGGCCCGCCCTGCCCTGCTGTGTACCTCTTGCAGTTTTTGGTCTTGATGGGTCATGGAGAGCAGCACGGTGCTATTGCGCACCACAGGGATTTCCTGCCAGAGGGAGCCTCTGGAGGCCATGGAGAGGCGCTGCAGGTAAGACTCTGAGGAGACCAGGGCCTTTCGGGGCTGCCGGGGGGAGGCGGGCCCAGGTGCCTCTGCCAGGCTGTCCAGCCGCTGCTGGCTCTGAATCTCCTTGTTCAGAACCACATCACTATACTCCTGGTACAGCAGCTGAGCTACAGCAGTGAAGAAGCGTGGGAGAGGGAGAGAGTTAGGGAGACAGGGGAGTTGAGGCACAGAAACAGACAGAAGCCACCAAACTGCTTCTGGCTCTCCTGCAATTCTGTCTCCCTATAGATATCACCACCCCACTGCTGAGAGCCATGAGCCCCTCTCCAGTCTTGGGCAGAACACCCAAGTGGGTCTGTGGTTCTGTCTCAAGGTACTCACAGGAGTTGATGAGCTTCGAGCGGCGCCTTGAGAAGCCTCCCATCAGCTCCTTTGGTTTTTTCTCCCTGTGGAGTAGAGAAGGGCTCTGGGGTGCTCGCTGGCCATTAGATACAGAGAAGCCCCAGGTAACTGTAGATGAGATAGTCTTTAAACTCTCAGTGCAGGGATGTCAGGGCCAAATCCCCTGACGAGGCAAGTTGTAGCCTGACCCACTTTTGGGTAGTTTGGAGTTTTCTTGGATGTCATGTTGAACCTTTATAGGAGGTTTAGTAAATGGCCAAACGGATGGGAGACTTGGACTCAGCTGACAGAAGCAGGTATATAAAGGATCTCTCTACCGTGGAATCCTGATGTCTGTCTCTTCCCCTCCCCACCCCTGGAAAAGACAGGGTCCCAGAACCCTTGTCAACTAATGGACATCTCAGAATCCTAAAAAAAGAGAATACAGGTGTGTCTGTTAGGAGAGAGGGTAACTCACCGAAAAACAATGGTGTCTGAGAGGACAGGGAATCTTTCCACGGCTGGACCTCTTATATCTGAAAATGGAAATGGGTGAAGTAACTGGATTTTAGAGGGACTTTCAGAGAGCTGAAGAAGGTAAGACCCCAGGCAACTAGGGGTTGGGGGGTGGAATGAAAGAGCTCCACTAGGAATCTGTGAGGGAGGGAAGTACCAAAGGAGAAAGCATCTGAGGACACTAATACCCTAGTACCAGGGACATCCCATCCCTCATGTCAGAACATGAATCAGACAAGTAGAGGATGTCTTCTCTACTACTAGGAGGACATCAAGCAGGTGTTGGTAACTGGAAAGAAGTGGGGGTCCAGAACAACCCTGAGAAAAAGAGATACACAATAAAAGAACATCATGGTTGGGTGATGGAGAAGGAGGGGAAGGAGAAGGAAGAGCATCGTGAGCTCAGAGAGGCTCTCTGGGCTTCCTTCTATGGTGGGGTTGGGTATGTGGGTAAGTGAAACCAGCAGAGGGAACAGCAGGAGCCCCTGACAGAAGATGGATGAGGTGGTAAGAGGTGGAGAAAGCTTGGTCTGATGTGAGTGTCACTGTTGTCCTTGCTCACCTGAAGAGCCCTCGGGCAAGATGGAAGGTCTGCGTAGGCCTTGCCGGTTCCAGCCCTTGTGCTTATTTGACCCCTCATCATGGACTGCAGCCTGTCCACTGCTGCCTTCCTGTGGTCTTCCCGGGTCCCGCCTGTGGGGGCAGCTGGACGCCTTCTCCAGATGGGGATGGCTAGGTTTTTCTGGCTGCCATGCTCGGCCTACATCTGACCTCCTCAGGCCATTGGCTCCTTCCTGAGGGGCTGTTCTTCTCAAAGATCCTCTGGCAGGGGTCTCAGACCCTTCTGAGAGCCCTGGTTCAGAGGTGGGTCCCTGGGGCTCCAGAGGCCAGGGGCTGCTGGGGGAACCGGGAGTTAGAAGCGCTGTCATGTTGCTGAAAGCCATGCCAGGGGACATTTCACTCTTACTCCTACTGGTGGAAGCCAAAGAATCTGTTGATCTGCCCATGGCTGGGGGCCAGGAAGTACGTCCAGCAACATGAGGAGTGGAGACGGTCCACTCTTGACAAATAGGCCTTGGCTTGGCTTGAACCCCTGAATTCATGAGTCCTCCCTTGGTGCTCCTGCTTTTCCCCCTGGACTTTGGGGGTAACGGGGGTGGTTCAGTGGGAGAATCCATGATAGGGACAGGGGGTAAAGGCCTGTAGACTCTTGGGCTAGTCGAAGAAGAAATGGAAGAGTGGTGGGGCTGGGACGAGTCAGGAGTTGGGGGTAATGGCTTGTTGTATCTCAGCCTTGGGGGGAAAGAGGTCCGAGCATGGTGGGGAGTGTCTGGGGTAGAGGGCAGAGGTCGGTGCTGCCTTGCCACAAGGGATTCAGGAACTTGGGGAATTGGGCCTTTGGTGGGGCCATGTAGCTCTGAACCTGGGGCTAATGGAGGATGATGGCTACATTGCTTCAGTGTGGGGACCACTGCATGGAGACGGCCATCTCTCTCCACCATGGAGGAGTGGACGTGCCTCTTCTCTGGAGGAGGCGGGGGTGGAGGTTCATGGATCCTCATATCTATGGAGACTGGGGGTGGAGAAGAGACACAGGCAAGAGACCCTGGGGCTAAGTCTGAATTACGTGGGGAGCCCCATGGCTGGCTGCTGTGGGGACTGCTGGGCCTCTCTGGATTTGAGGTGAATTCTTGAGAGTCCTGCCCTGGAGCGGATAATGACCTAGAAGATTCTGGAAAGACGCTGCAGTCCCTTCCACTTCTCCTGTTCCTTCTTGGGATCACAGAGCCATAGATGGCAGGTTTGGGGGGCCTCTGGGGTAACTCTGAATGGGAGAAGGAAAATGATAGTCCCACCAGGTCTTGAATCAGCTCTGTCCTGTGAGAGCCCGGGAAGGAGTTGCTCCTTAGGTGTTGGACAGCCCCTGTGCAGTTGGCTAGGGGGCTCTGAGGGCTGGCCCAGTCGGAGCTGGCACATGGGTCCATGGTAGCCTCTGCAGATGGGAAGCCATGGAAGGCAGCCAGCGGAGTCTTGGAAGCCCCACAGGGAGACGGGTTGTCAGTCGAGAGAGAGGCTCTGGAGGTTTCTGGTGAACATGCAGCAAGAGAGGGCTCCCTCCTGGGAAAGGCAACTGAGGAGCTAGCAGATGATAAGGCAGTGGTGCTTGGGGAGACTTCAGTAGGACTGGAAGGTGCTGAATCTGGTGTCCTTGGAGGAGTCACAGAGGTCTTGGCAGAGGCCACCTCAGTCCCCCGGCTGGATGCTGTCCCCTTCCCCAGCTCGGATCCTTCTTGCTGGCTGTCTTGACTTGTTTCTTGGTCAGGCGACTCCCCAGCAGGAAAGGAGCTAGGTACAGAAATGGGCTGGTGGGACCATCCTATTGGCTCCAGTGTAGGAGACAGAGCTTTGGGGCATAGTTCCTCAGCCCTAGGCTCTGTCTGAGTCCTGGGAATCCTGGTCATGGGATAACAGGTGTCCGGAAACAAGTCACAGGGAGAAGACACCTCAGGGGCTACCAGTGCCACTGTGGAAGGACCATCATGCTCTTCCCCCTCTTCTGGATTCCTTTCTCCTCCCACTCCCCCTAGTGCATCCCCACCCCAATTCCCTGGGTCCTCCTTGCTTGATCCCACCTCCTCCTCCTGGGCCTCTACTGGCATCAATGTCCCCCATAGACCCTGGTCTTCTTGCTTTTTAGTTACTTCCACTGATTTCCCCACTAAGCTTTGATTCTCCTCATACTGAGTGTCCACTCTACTTTCTTCTGGCCCCCTCCACTCCCTCTGCCTCTGTCTCCCCTGTTCCAGATCTCCCTGGCACTGAGTCCTCCTCTCCCACTCAGCATAATTCAGACTTCCCAATCCCCCATTAAGCCCATCTCTTTCTCCTTGTTTGGCAAGCATCACATCATCTTGTATCTGCTCCTGTTTTTGCTTCTGTTCTTCCTCTGTATCATTAACCTGCTGTCCCATGTGTTCCTGCTCCCCTAAACGCCCATCAGACCAAACATCCTCCCCCAGACTTCCTGCTCCCTGAAATCCCACTTCCTCTTGTCCCTGCTCCTCCAGCCCCTCAGCCTCCTGGGGACACATGAGCCCTTCTCTCCCTTGGATTTCCTGCACCCCCATAGACTGTAGCTCTTCCCCCTGCCTGACAGTTCCAATTTCAGAGTCCTGTGGCCGGCTGGTCTCTGCAGGGTGATCTTCACAGGAAGGCCAAAATCTGGTCTGAGCAGAGGTGTCTGGAGAATTGTTTTCCTTCTCTTCTGCTTGTTCGGTTCCCAATATCAACGAAGTGAGTTCTGTTCTAAATTCCACCTCCATTCTGCTGCCCAGTTCACTGGATATTGGGACCATGTCTAGATGTTCCCCTTGGACAGGGCAAGCCCAGAGCTCTGGGGGAGCTAGTGTATCCGCCTGTCGGTCTGCCAGGCTCTGAGGCACTGCCTCCTGGCGCTCTGGAGTGTCACAAGCCTCAGCCATAAGGTTGTCCTGGTTGGTCTCCACATCTGCAGAGGCTTCCTTGGGGAAAGAAATCATACTCTCTGTTGCATAGTCATTCACATCACTTAAATCTCTCTGCTGGGTCTCCAAGAGTCTGCGTCCCTCTGCCCACTTATAGGATGGGTCCTGGCCTTCTTGAGCTTCAGGCCCCAAGGCAAGGGTTTGGCTGCTTCTCATAAGAGCTTCAGGGATAGCATCGAATTCCGCTATGTCAGGGGTAGAAGTTGAGGCTCCATGTTGGGGCTCCTCATCCTCCATCAGGGCTGAATCCTAAAGAGGAATAAAAGATAAAGTTTCTATCACCTCTTCTGCTTTTACCTATTAGAGGAATAGACCAAAAAGAACAAGAGTGGGACATTTCTTTGGTTCCATTTACAGGCATTCTTTGAGAAGAAAGTTACTCAACAAAATAAGCAATAGCCTCTATAAAACTTATCATTTATTTATTCATTTAATAAATATTTTCCCAGAGCCCCTTTTAAGTGTGGGTCATTCAGTAGTGAACGAGACAAAGACAGTGTCCTCATGGAGCCTGCACTCTTGTGGGGGAGACAGATAATAAAGAATTAAATTAGAGCATAAGACCATTGCCAGAGTAACAAGTGTTCCCAGTGGTCATGACTCCCCAGATTGTATTATGTCATATAGTCTCTCTCTGTTACTCTCTGGACACCAAGAATGACTCAGTCTCATATAGCTCCCAGACACTATGAGTGACACACCTTAGATCTAACAGCCCAGAGAAGCAGTGTCTGGAGGGGGATCTTCCTCCTAAGCTGTTGATGGGGGATTAAAACAGGTCTGGCCATTACAGCCAATGTCCGAGGTACTAAAGCATTGTGTGATCTCCTTTATACAGGGTCTGGATTTTACTATATCTTATTTGCCATAGTGTCTAGCAGAGCTTTGTAACTAATCAACAATTTTGTGTTCAATTATAGAGGCAGCTGTTATAAAGTGGAATGATAACTAGACTTATTAGAACCATAGTAGATACAACGGTTACCCACTTCGACT
Source organism: Diceros bicornis minor (assembly GCF_020826845.1). NCBI lineage: Eukaryota > Metazoa > Chordata > Mammalia > Perissodactyla > Rhinocerotidae > Diceros > Diceros bicornis. Next base: position 91,525,565 of record NC_080742.1, on the reverse strand, counting down.
ACATCCATAAAAGTGTGTCACCCTCATTATCTTACTCTCCCCTTCTCTCCAACAACTTTGTAAATTCTTCTCATTACTTCTCAAAATTTTGACCTTCTCACCTCTCTTCTCACTTCCCACAGAATACCTCATATCCTAATTTGCAAATAATTTAGAAACCAATGGAGAAGAACTGCTTCAGTTTCTTGCAATTCACAGTGACGTGCATTTCGCTTTTTCCATCTGTCCTCCTCTGGCAGCGCAAGATGTGTCCCCTCTTTCCAAGGCCATCTTCTTTAGCCTGCTGTCTCAGGGACCTTATGCTATGGGTCAACTCTTCCTCTCACAACTTCACCTTCTCTGTTAGAACCACCCCAACAGAATTTAAGTTTGTTCATGTCTTTCTCATCTTTCTAACTCATGAAAGGAGATATTCACACCTGCTGTCTTCATATCCTCACATCTCACCTACCTCCAACCAAACTTCATTAGTACCACTCTGCCCACCTCCCCTACAATCTTCAAGTTGTTTACTCCAAAGGAGACACTATGATGCTTATTTTGGTGATTCTTGTCAGTGTTTGACACTACTGACATTAGAAAAACTCTCTTTCTTGTTATTTGTGAGACTCCATTTCCTGGTTTAACCCCTTCAGTTCCCCAATCCTCTAACTAGGTTACTTTACTCCTCTTTGTACACTTATCAACCATAGTTCACTTTACCTCTGCCTTGTAGCATTTATACAATTGTAATTATATAATTATGTGTGTATTTGGATTATCATCTATCTCAAACAATAGGTGGTAAGCTTCACGAGATCAAGAACTATATCTGTCCTGCTCAGTTGTCTATACCTGGCACAATACCTGGCCCATACTAAGTGCTCAATAAATATTTTTCAACTATAAAATAAATTTCAGGGGCCGGCCCCGTGGCTTAGTGGTTAAGTGCTCGAGCTCCGCTGCTGGCAGCCTGGGTTCGGATCCCGGGCATGAACCGACGCACCGCTTCTCCAGCCATGCTGAGGCCGCGTCCCACATACAGCAACTAGAAGGATGTGCAGCTATGCCATACAACTATCTACTGGGGCTTTGGGGGAAAATAAATAAATAAATAAATAAATAAATAAATAAATAAAATAAAATAAATTTCTTGTTTCCCTCCTGGCCCACATTCCCTATATCTAATCAGTCACCAAGTCCTGCTGACCCCGCCTCCTAAATATTCCTCAAGTCTGTCCACTTCTCTCCATCTCCACTGCTTGGCCCTGGTGCATGCTGCTGGCCTCTCACTCAGGCCACTGCACCTGGGGCACAGCCTGGCCACTGGCCTCCACACAGCTTCTCTTGCCCTATTTCCACGGCACTCTCTACCCAGCACCTGAGTGATCCTTAAAAGCCCGCTTCTAGTTTAAATTCTTCAGTAGCCTCTGACTGCCACTGGGATCAAATGCAAATATTCAGTGTGGGTTATATGCCCTCCACAACCTGGCCTCTGCCGCCCCCTTCAGCAGCCTCATCACCTGTCAGGACCTCCCCCACCCCACTGGCTTTCAGTCCCTTTAGCTCACCTCCCTCTCTCTCATCTGTAGGCCTTCACATGTGCTGCTCCTCTGCCTGGAATCCTCTTTTCCTGCCCCAGAAAACCCTTTGCTTCTTCTCTCACACTCATTGCACTTGTAGTTACATATCTGTTGTCTGGGCTAGACCATGAGCTTCATGAGGGCACAAACAGTGCCATATTAACTGCTTGGTGCCCTCTGCCTGAGGCTCAAATGGCCCTCAACAAGGATTTATTGCATGAATGAAGGAAGGGAGAACACAGAGTTAAAGGGGGTTGTTCAATTTTTAGTTCTGCATTTTTTGTATCTTGCTAATTTTAAGACAACTGTAGAAATCATTTATTTGATGTTCTATTTTCTTTTAAACGGATTATCCATTTTCTTGGATATCCAAATGATTATACATTTTCTTTTAAAAAGGGGATAAAATACTTCCTTTGCAAGGAGTTCTAATGAGGATTAAATAAGATAACACAAAAAAGTACATTGCTAACTTTAAGGGTCATAGAAATGTTAGGGATTGTAATTATTGTTGATGAGAGAGAGAGTAAGTGTAAGAGAGAAATATAGGATTTATGAGCTGGAAGGACCTTTAGAGACACACAGAAAACTTTGCTTAATTTACAGATGAGGAAACTGAAGGTCACTTGCTCAAATTTCCTAAGCAAACGGTACAGGTGAACTCAAACCAAGGTCTCCTGACTGAAGTCTACTATAAGCAACCAGAAGCCCAGCTGTAAAAAAGCTGGCAGGTCACGAGCCTGGGGAAGACCCCGGGGGCCTATGGAACCCACAGCAGCACCTGGACCCGCACCTTTCTTGTCTGGCCTAGGCTTCAAGTGGAAGCCCCCTGCCCAAAACGCCTGTTTTCCTGCTGAGGTATTGCACATGCATACATGCTTGCACGAGCACACATCCACACGCACATCACAGACACACACACACACACACACATGCAATAAGCCACCCTTGCAGTTTCTATGCAATAGAGCCTGACATAATTAAACAGGCAGGTCCCTAGCCACCCTGCAGACGTAGTATGTGACAAGTTCCAGGCCACCCCATAGACACAGATACCATCTCGATGGGCCATGTCTACCATAAGTGTCCTTGTGTAGAAGGACTTTTATGGCCTTTTCCAGTTAATTGACACAGTGCGTGATTTGTTCCCTATTTCTAGCCCTAAGTGCAAAATACTATAATCACTATGGATGATTCTGTGAGCTGACTCTATTCTCTCAACCACGCGTTAAATAATATACTTGCTCACTGTAAACACTTTCTGAAACTTGGCTCCTACCTGCTTAAGGAGACCGTGGGACTAAACCTGTAGTCTCCCCTTACCCACATCTATACTGTCCTGTCACTGTACCCATATACACTGTCATGTCCTCACAACAAGCAGTCTCTCAGTATATAGGTGTGTTTCTGCTCTATTTAGGCTATATCTATATACACCGTGTGCTACATGGACATCTTCAGTTCCATTCTAGTGACACAATGCAAGTCTGTGTCCTGCAACCCCGCTGACATTATTTCTAATACTATCTTTATCCCTTTGGAAATATTGGCGGTCACCAGCTCAGCCACCATTTCCCTATACTTGATCTTGTCCTAGCAATCCTATTACGATCAGGCAATACAAACCTAGAACATGACAAAGCTAAAGGAAGTCTGTAAAACATAGTTTTACTCACATAAAGACATCAAGAGAGAGTTTTTTTGCACTGCCCGTTATGGGGCTGCCACCTCATTTCCTCTCCACTGGGGGTGAATAATCACTATTTGTCTGAGCACAGCATCATGGTGCATGAGCGTGGCATCATGGTGATCTGGGCTTCCTCCAGACCAGAGACATTTTATTTTGCATCTGCTGACCCCATCTACACGGAACTTCTTTTGAGATAAAGCTCCAAGTCATCCCATTAACAGTGTGTGACAGAGCTCAGTAGCTCCCTCGGAGCCCCTCAACACCTTAGCTCTTGTCCATTTCTAGGCACGAGACATAAAATTGTATTTCAAAGATATCCCCTCCCCCTCATCACACTGCTTATTCTTTGAACCGATGTCGAGTGCCATGTGTATTTTTGAGGACCATGTTTCCTGGATTTTCTAGCAGTGTCTGTTTTGAATACTCTGACTTAACACCACAAATTACTAAAATATTCTTGAGGTTACAATACATCTGCTTTCACACTATATCATCCATACTGCTGCTCACCTTAGGAAAACATCCCCCAAATCAAAAGATATGTTCTAATTTTGATTTAGAAAATATGACCATCACATAGATGTATGCCTTTATTCACTGTTTGACCTTACTGCTCCCAACGCTACAAAGATATCAAAATAAGAGTAGCTTTCTGGACGACTAACTGCTAAGACCAGTGTTTATTCACTTTACGAAAGTCTCACCATCCCAGTGAAAACTGTAATAAAAATCTCTTAGCTATTCCCTAATGTCTGAAAATATCACATCATCCTCTGTCTTGTAGACAGTTGGTCTTACAGAGAACATCTCTAGTGTTAATGCTCACATACACCAAGCCTACCTGTGGCCCCGGCACCATCCACAAAGATAATGTGAGTGTGAGTGACCTGTTTGTGTCCTTCACAAAGACTGTGAGGATGAGCTCGTTCTGGTCCACCTTGCAGACACTAAATGACCAGCTCCTGTTCACTCCACAGACAGGGTGAGTGACTCAGCGCCTGTCCACACCAGATGCTGTAAGTCACCTGTTTGGATCTGTACCACTGACACTTGAGTGACACTGCTCCTGTTCAACCCATGACCCTGTGAGTGACCCCGTTCTTGTCCACACCACACAGTGACTGACCACTCCAGACACAAGGAATGACATGTTCCTGTCTATCCCACAGATGCCATGCTTAATGTGGCCACAGACAACCTCAGACAGACCACACTGTGGGCAGCCATACCCTCTAGGGACCCCTAATATATGAAGACTCTTGACTATATTTAGAATCACTGTATTCTTTTGATAAGAGGGATTCCTTTGCACACTTCCTGACTCCTCTTTCCTCCCCACTAGCGTAATGACATACATTCCTCTTGCAGGGCAGTGTCACTCAGAATCGACACCCCCTATCCTTCCCTCTCCCCAGCCATTGCCCCATGAGCCCCCTCAGAAGACATGGCTTCAGTTTCAGGCTCACCAATTGGTTAACAAATGATCCCCACTTTGCTAGGGCCTAGGCTACCCCAGGTGTGCATAAGAAAGAGGCCACATAAGGAGCTGTCTAGTGAGGGGCTGGGATTTCTAGAGTAGGCCAAGGATGCAAGGGCTTGGAATGCAGTGGGGGAGCAAAAGAGGGAAGAAGCTAGAAAGGAAAGTCACCCCCTCCCTTGTCTGTTTGACATACCCTTTCCCCTCAATCTGACAAGAGTCCTGGCCAGAGTTCACTCCTAGGTGGACAAAGAGGGACAATCTGTCTTGGGAACCCATGCTCCAGGAAGGGGAGAAGGGCCTGAGATCTGAAAAGCAAGTGGCATCAGGATCAGCTCTCCTAGGGCAGTCTTGCTGGAAGGCAATTATAAATGATGCTCAGAACTAGAGCCTGAACCAGGTTCTAGCACCCCCACCCCAACCCCCAACTCTTAACAGGTCCCTTCGCGCCTCCCCAAGTTCAAAATGCAGTGTGGTGATTAACACGAAGCTTTGGAAGTACTCCCAGTATAGGCGGAAATAGGGTGGGGGGCAGGGCAGGAGTCATTTTTACAGGTTAAAGCACCCTGGCTACCAGGGGGAGGTGTGTACTTAAGACATACGCAGAATGCTAATCCATAGGAAGATAAAGGAAGGCAGGCCCAGGCCTGGTTAAGAAGGAGACAATGAAAGATCTCTAGGTTGGGAGCGCATTCACAAGGGAATCTCAGTCATCCCTTATCATAGGGGTTAGCTTTCCCCAGGGCCTAAACTTTGAAGAAAGAGCCCTGATTATTGGCCGGGGGATCTGGGGGCAGGGTGTCCATTTCCAAGGTAGAGACCAGGCCGGAAGCAAGTTTTTCAGGCAAGAGTATTTGCTCCAGCTTCCCTCCTCTTCCTGACCAGGGTACTCAGTCACACGCCCCGAACCCCGCCTCTCTGCCCAGCCCCCCATTTCCGGAGCCTGCGCCCGGCACCCAGCTGGGGCCGGTCCCAGGGGGAAGGCCTAGATTCCTGTCTCCCGGTGCCTCCCTTACCTCCGCCGGGCTCTCCAGCCGCCCGGAGCCAGGAGCTGCGCAGGGACGAGGGCACCCACCTGGGCAGTGTCACATGCTGTCGCGGCCCAAGAGCCCCCTCCGGTCCCCGGCGCCGGCCGGCAGTCCCCAGCGCAGGCCCGGCCGCCCGCGCCGCCCCACCCGCGGCCCGCCCGGACGGGAGGGAGGGATCTGGTCTCCTCGGAAGTTTCAGGTGAGGAAACCAGGGACACACCTTCCCGGGGGAGGGGCAGGGCCCGGCGGCGCCCGAGCCTCATTGGTGTGAGGGGAGCTCCCGCGTCAGAGCTGGGGAGTGCCGGCCGGGCGGAGGACCGGGCGCCGCGGGCCGGCGGCGGGAGAGCGGGGCGGCGTGCGGGGCGCAGGCCGGGCGGACAGCGGCCGGCAGGAGGGACCAGAGGGCGCGGGCCGCACGGAGGAGGGGGGCCTCGCCTGTGTCCTTGTGTGTCTCTGAAAGCTGCTGCGCGTTTCTTCTCCCCTGTACTCAGGTCTTCACCTGCGCCTGACTCGGGACCATGCTGATCTGCCCTCTGTTGGTGTTTCTCTTTGGCTGGTCTGTGTCTCTGAATGTCTGAGTTTCTGTGTTTGTCTGTACATGCGTCTTTATCTTCGGGCCTCAATGTTCATTTCTCTTCTTGATGTCTACCTGTCTCTCCCTGCATGAGGAAGGGTGTATCCTACTCTCTCTTTCTCTGTCTCCCTAGGAGGCCATCTCTTACGGCCTAGGAATGTGCAGCTATGTATTATCTGAGTTCGTTTTAGGATGATTATATATCTCAGGGTATGTGTTCCTTCCGTCTTCTTCCCAGGACGTGTGTATGTTTGTTTTTGAGTATCTAAGCCTCTGTCGCAGGCCTGTGTGTTTTTTTTTCTGATTCTTTCAGGGAAACCTTGTGCCCCAGTGGTCTTGGAGGCCAAGCCGGAGTGGGTCTATCTTTATAGCTCTCCACAGACTTCAAAGAATGCCAAAATATTCTATGGTGCAGTCACACACACACAGTAAGAATCCTTCTTCTAGGGGACAGAGATTCTTGATATGTTCATTTTAGTCTGCTCAGCCCCCAACCCCACTCGTTACTCCAGGGGTTTCCGTGATGATATAAGTCAGGTAGAATCTTAATGGGCTTTCTGGCTGTTTTGTTCTTGGGAATGCCATCATCTATAAGCCCAAACAACTAGTCAGTTACACCATTTCCAGATTACTGTGCCCATTGGCTGCTGCATTGATCCTGGCTGACTGTGCTTACAAGGATTTCGAAGGGGGCTTTAGGATAGAATGTCATTAAGGTAGAATGGTCTCTTCTCCAATAGAGTCGTGAAGCATCTCTATGTTCAAAGAATGTGCTACTTTGCCCATATTACTTTGGCCAGAGAGGTTAGGCCCTAAATGGTTCAGCAGCCTTCAGCCTTCTCTATGCTGCCACGTAAGGTGTGGGAAGCAATGGGCAAAACCAAGACTAGAAGTTCAGGTACGTAAGGGCAGGCCTAGCACGTGTCATAAACCCAGCAAGGGAGTAAGAATGGAGAGTGCAGTAAGTCAAAAGGTTTAAGCTAGAACTGTCTATTTCTAGGCTGGGAAAGAGAACTCAGTCCAAGGTATGAGAGCCCTTGATTTTGTTGACTGAGGAAAAATTTCACTACAATTCAAAGAGCAGATATTTATCTGGGGAATTAGAATTGCAATTCCGGAGACACAGATTCAGGCAGAAACCCAAAATGTGCTCCGAAGAGGACAAAGGAGGCGAGGGTTTATAAAGGCGAAAAGAGATAAATCACACAGGTTGTTTTGCAAAATTTCATTGGTGCTGGCAACAACTGTTACTTCTTGGTTATACGTGATTGGTTGCTAAGGCCATCTCTAAGGTGGAAAGTTCTTATCTAGGGGAGCAAGCATATTTCTTGAAAGAAGGTCAAGGTGACAGCGGTGAAGCACAGTTCAGAAGCTACATTCCTTCTGGGTTGGGACATGGCGTGCATGCGTAAGCCCTACTTCCTTAATGGCCTCCCAGCTCCATTTTAGAAGTATGACATATGTTACTCCATTTTGTCATCGCTGTCCACAATTTCTAGTGGGTGAGCAAGGTTAGTAAATGTCTGGTCCTTGGACTGAACTTGCTGATCTCTGCTATGTCCCATAGTGCCTGCTGGGAATGGGCAGTGTGGTCAGAGGAGCTGAAACTGCCCCCTGAACCAGCCTGGCTATTCTTTCTGCTCTGCTCGGGCTTCACTTGTTTCTCCTTGAATACAGCTCTCTAGCCCTTTGTTTTCTCTAGATGTCATGTCTCATAGACTTGACCTCCTCTTGTTCTGCCAGCTCTGGCCTATCAGCATTTTTGTTTTTTTTTTTAAGTCACCACCCTTGATTCAGTGACCTCGGGGCTCTTGTCCAGAGAGTTAAGCATACAGGGCTTGACCTGACTTTTCAACTAGTAGTGAGATGTAGGAAAGTTAAAACTTATCACTTAGGGAGTTGGCTCTTGCCGTGGAGCATCCCCGTCTGCAGGGTGTTTGCGTATGCGGACAAATCTAGCTCTCCAGGCTCCTCTTCCCTTCACTTTGCAAACTGGGGTGTTCATTTTTGTTTTTGTTTTTGTTTTTTCCATTTCTTGATACTTGCCCTTGGTGTGTGGGCTTCTTAAGCAGGCCTGTCATCCTATCCCGAGATTTTGATATTTTGTTTGGGCCTATATTTCCTCTGTAAAGGCCTAGAGAGGAGAGAGTGATACAGTGGAAAGAGGATGAGATTTAGATTCAGATGGGTGGATTTGAATCCCACCTTCACCACTTAACGCAAAAATTTGGCGTATTAACCTTCCTTTGCTTCATTTTAATCTTCATATGCTTCATTTTTTTAATGTCTTAAATGAGGATAATAATATTTAATAATACCTGCCTCACTGGGTTGTTGTGGTAATTCAATAAGGTAATACATCACCTTAGTACAGGTGTAGAAGGTGCTTGATACGGGTTAGTTTCCTTTCCTAACAGTGCGTGATAGTTATGTATGTTGAATGAATACGTTTACAATAACAAGGTGATAAGAGCTGGGAAAGGTAAACAGATTCAAAATAAAGTTATTTTAAAATAAGAGCTATATTAGATGGGGGAGAAAAAGAACAGGTTCTGGAATTGGGGGACATTTTAATTGGAGACAATGCCTTTGAGATCCAGCCATGGTGGGGGAAGGACAGAGAACTATCCTGTGTAGTTCTTGGTATTGAGGCTAAAGGAATCACAGTGACCTTTTTGAAGCAGGAACTCATCAGTTATCCCTGGGGCTGTCACTGCTCTGACCAGATGTCCTCCTGGTGCCACCATCCGAGGTTACTGGCTGTGTGGGGTCCCACTTGGTTAACTCTGACTCTCAGTGGATCCAGTGCTAGTTTTTTGACTATTCCTCTGGCCTTTCAGACTGTGCTTTTTGCCTGATCCCATTAGCCCCCTTTGAACCTTTTTGAACTGATTTTGAACTCAGTTCTTTTCTTAACTTGGCTGACCGTGGTCTCTGGTCTCTCTGTCTTTCTCCGTTCAATCCACCCTGACTTGGCCAGTGTTATTCTTAACTATCCTGTTCCATTATGATGAATATATTTTTCTTTTCTCATCCTTGATTTCCCTTTATTTCTTTTCTCAACCTTTGCACATTGGCACTAGTCTAACTTTAATGCTGTTCAAGGTGTAAATACTGATTGCCTCATTCATTGTTTTTTGTTCATTTACTCAATATGCAGTTTTAGAAACCAGATATACAAAGACCAAGTCTCTGGCCCCAAGGAGCTCTCCATCTAATCGAGGAGAGAAACAGATAGCAAATCACGATAGCAGAGCCTGATAAGTGTTATGTTGAGATCTACACAAAGTGTGGTGGAAGCCTGAAGCAGAGAGCCCTGCTCGGGCAAGGAGAGAAGCCTGAATGGATAAGGTGATGCTTGAGTTGACTTGTCCTAAAAAGACTCTGTTACCTGGTGGAGAGGAGTATAGGGGAAAGGCATACCAACACTAGAAATGGGATGTGGAAAAATAGAAGCCTGAGCACATTCTGGGAAGGGCAAATAGTGTGGGCTTAACATGAAGTGTGGTGAAGAAACGACAGGGAAGAAAAAGAAAAAAATCGTAACTATATAAGCTGATGGGTATCTTAATTAGCTTGATCGTGGTGATCATTTCACAGTATGTATGTATGTGGAAACATCAAGTTGTCCATCTTAAATATATACAATTCCTATTTGTCAATTATACTCAATAAGGCTGAAAAAAAATCTTTTAGAGGAGCCCCATCTCTGGAAGAGTAAAGTCTAACCCCGGTAGCATGCATGGCCTACAAGATCCTTCATAATCTGGCTGCCTGACTCCACACTCTCCCCAGGTCGCTGGAGGCTCATAGTTCTTGAAATTTCTCCTGTGTATATTTTTAACTTGGGTGCGTATAGCATAGGAAAATATACATGCCTCTGCATCTTATTCAATTGAGCGTCTCCAAAGAGTCCGGTAAATAATGTCTGAGAAGGACCACGTCTTTCCACAGAATGGTCACAGCTATGGTAGAGTGCCGGGAGTCATAGAGAGACAGCAGGGTCCTACCCTGCACTGCAGTAGCAATCCCTAGAAGTGCCATTATTCAGATGCAGATTGTCTCGATTGTTTTCAGTGCTTGGTTTTGGGATGTTTCTCAAGTTTGCTCAAAATTCTTGGAAGATAAGAATGGGGATGGGCATGATCCCTGATCACAAAGAGACTAAAACCGATGGAGTCCCTTTAGTGGAGTTCTGGCTCTATTGCAGTGTCTCTTAAATCTGGCAAATTAGAAAAATCTCCAGGAAAGATTTTTTTGTTTCTTATTGTCTGTTTGTTTGTTTTTAAGTGTCCCAGGTGATTATGATGAGAAGCTAGATTTGGGAATCCTGATATAAAAGCAGTGGTTCTTTACCAGAGGCTTCCATTATACTCTGATGAGCTTTATGAATTTGCCCTTGCCCAAAACCTGTGGAGTTTCAATTCTGGAGATATGGAGTCAAGCAGAACTATTGGAAAATAGCTCCTTGCTGATTTGGACGCTTAATGATAACGAAGACCCTCTGATCTACAGCAGTGGTTTAAAAACATCTTTTATCCTACCTTCCATCAATAAAAAAAATTTCAACAAGCATTCTCAATATATGAGTGGTTTATTTATTTATAAACTATATACATTTACTTCTTTATAATATGCAAAAATAGACATTTTAAAATAATGAGATTAAGATAATGAGATAAGAATAAATATAATGAAAAATTCTTTTTCCTCCCGTTCTCACTGTGGATCCACTGAGCATCGCACTGTGTGGACCCCTGATAGAAAGAATGGGGTCAGTGATTCCTTTTTTGGACCTCATCTCTTATTTATTTTTTTGCTGAGGAAGATTCACCCTGAGCTAACATCTGTGCCAGTCTTCCTCTATTTTGTGTGTGGGTTGCTGCCACAGCATGGCCCCTGACCAGTGGTGTATGTCCACACTTGGGAACCGAACCCAGGCTGGTGAAGCGGAACGCACTGAACTTAACCACTAGGCCACAGGGCCGGCCCCTCAACTCTTATTTAGATTCTACAGTCTTGGGTAGCTGTCTGAGAGCAGAATCACTTCCCCAACCCAACCAGTGCATTCTTACTCAATTATTTAATTCACTCAATCATCCAACATATATTTATTGTGTTCCCATTATGTGCAAGGCATTGAATGAGGGGCTGGGGATATAGTGGTACACATGGTCCTTGATCTCAAGGAGCTTATGTTACGCCAGCACATAGACATTAAACATGATTACTTAATTATTATGTTAGTATAATTTTAATGCATGCTAAAAAGTAGATATTTATAACCCAAGAGAATGACCTCATCTGAATAGTTAGAGAAATCAATAGTTTGAAAGTCCTATTTCAGCTGAACTCTGAAGGATGAATAGAAATGAGCTAGGCAAAGAGGATGGGGAAGAGAGTTCTAGGAGGAGGTAAAACATTTGAAAACCTTGAGGCAGCAAGGTCATTGGCTCATTTTAGAAACTGAATGAAAGCTAGAGTGTCTCAGATCTGGAGGAGGATGGAGGGACCTTGGCACAAAATGAAACTAATGATGTGAGTAGAGACCAGAGATCATGGGGGCCTGGGTGACCACATTAAGGATTTTGGTCTTTATCTTGAGGGCAAGGGAAGCCATTGAAGGATTTAAAGCAGGGAGTGGCAGGGCCAGATTTGCATCTCAAAAACATTGCATAAGAGTGAAGCAAATTATCTCTGCTCTTTCCCTTCTTATCCTTTGATTGGACTTGGAAACCTCTGCTTTTATGTTGCCCTCAGCTTAACACTTTCTCTTTCCCTACTTTCTGCAAACTCTTACACATTCTTCAAGATCCAACATTGAGGTCACTCCTTGGTGAAACCTTCCCTTGTTCTCTCTTCCAAACTTTCACGACATTTAGAGCTAATCTCCGTAATGGCACTTCCTAGGTTTTGTTATAAATCACCTGCTTTATTTTTATTTGGGAAAGGCAGGTGCCGAAAGTTGTATTAACTACAGTCTTCATGGCACACTGTCAAAGGTGATTCCTTTGGTTTGTTCAAGTTTCCTCCTTTGTTTTGCTTATTTACTCCTTTTTTATTATAAAAAACCCTGTATTGTTTGTGCGCGTGTATTTTTAATTTACATAAATGCTGTTGTGCATCAATCTTATGTTTTTTACTTTTTCCAATCAGAATGAATTTTAAAGTTCTAGTCATTTTTCTCTGTGAACTCTTATTGTTTCTATTTTTATTTTCATTTTGTCCTATTTTCTTCTTTCATCCACTTTTATCATGTGTGAATATGTACATGTGTATATATGTTTATGAGCTGTATTCTTTTTGGTATAAGATGAGAAATATACACACACAAATACATACTGATATGTACATAAATGTTTATACCAGATCTTACACTGGTAGGAAGAGGGAGTTAGGGTGCCAGGAATTCCTCTGTTGGGGCTTAAAGCCAAATCTTTCTTCTATCATTTTTATACATATATATTTTATTTGTTTCCTCCTATTTGGAAGGTGGAAAACACGCATTATGTCTTTTTTTTTTGTATTTTATCTTTTTAAGACTAAAATCTCATCATATTGTTGAAAGAATGAGTTGGGTCTTTGTGTGTTGCCTCTTCCAATGGGCGTAATAGAAGGCAAAAACTGATAACAACATGCTGGTTATTTTGAACACAGAAATGATCTTAGTTCTGCCCTTCTTGGTCAAACACTGTCTTTCCCTTTTGCCATTAGAAAGTCATTGGCTTTATCCCTAATCCGTCTTTGATGTCCATTTCTGGAAATGTCCTGTTCCAGTTATCAAAGTCCCCAGTGACTGTCCTTGGGCACAAGTATCTCTCTTCCATCCTAATCTGTATTATTTATCCCATTCGTCTTCCAATTGCAGCCCCGACTCCTATAGCTGCACAGCAGGTTTCCTGTCCTACTCCTAACAATGGGCCCAGAGTATCCTGCTGTCACTGTGCCCCTAGGCTTCCACCTACCTGCCCTTACCTCCTTGTGGGAGTAGAGAGGTTGTGGTAGCAAAAGAGAAAGGGAATTACCTGCCGTTTATTGCTGTGTCACAGTTTTGACTGCCAAGGCACAGAGAGGCATAGATGGAAGACAGAAAAATGGGGGCAGAATAAGGATGAATAGAGAGGGAGATGCTTTTCAATTCATCAGAAGTATCCTTCTATTTCCCTTATGATACAAATATTCCTGCCTCCATGGTTCCCTCAAGACAGGGATATTGAAGCCATTAAAGTCATAAAGCAAAACATTAAAAAGAAAATAGAGTTAGGAGGACAGTTCAAGCCTCTCCTTTTAGAGATGATCAAACAACTCCAGAGAGGTTGTGACTTAAAAGATCATACTCCTAGCTGCTGGATAGTGGCCAACTGGGGTTAGCATCCTCCCGTTCACTCAGGCTACCAACCAAGGTTGTTGAGCACTTACCTTAGATTATCTGCATTTGCGATGTCATTACTATGCATAAATTCAAGGTAGCATGCTCGTTGTTGTGGCATATACAAAGGCAATTATGACATGGACTCTGTTCCAAAAGAACTTGGAAAATTTAGATGGAAATGATAAAATAATATTCTAAAGCAACCTCTGATCAGCTCAAAGCAGGGTAAAAATAATAATGCCAGGGAAATTCAAAGAAAAGTATAACTAATGTGGGCCAGAGTGGTAAGGAAAGGCTCTGCTGAAGAGGAGAGTCTTGAGCTGCCCCTGGGCAGAAAGTGTGGGAGGATGTGGGAGATGGGAGATACATTTCCATGATCGTTGACACTCTATGCCTCCCCTTACTACCCAGGTTCCCTTCCTGACACACATACGCCTGACAGTGGTAGGAGTAGCATTTGGGAGTAGTAGTGGGCTGAAGGGTGAGCATGAAGCCTTGAGACATCAGCTGGGGTATGTGTGGAGGAGTGGAAGGCATGATTACCTGCGACAACCTTCACCCTTTTGGCCCGAATCATTCTCCATCAGAATGCTTTTGACAATGTGCTACTTTGGCAGATTCACCAAAGCACTCACAGATTTGGTCACCAGTCAGAAGTCTATTTTGGATTTCTAGTTCCTGAAGGAAATGTGTTTTCTGCCTGGCAGAAGCAATAGCACCATCTTGTGGAAATAAATTCTTTCCATCACAAGCCTTTTTGTTCTGAAAACAGTCTTTAAAAAAATCAATTGTGAAATGCATTCTTGGCTCTAAATAATTCTTGGAATACCCAATTTATGCGTAACAAAATGTTTCTCATATATCCTAAATCTTTGATGGCCGAGCTAGCAGCTCATCTTTCTTATATTTAGAATAGTCACACACATACGGGATCCGATATTCTTCTGTCTCAGACTTGTTTCTTTTCGGTGGTGTGTCCTCAGGTTTGGGTTTCAGCCATGTCCCAAGGGATCCTGTCTTCTTTTAATTTAGCAAAGTAACTCTAAGTCCCCAATGAAAACAAAGGAAAATAAAGGAAGAAACACTGGCTGCCATGGTTCTTTTCTGTCTCCTGCAGAGGAGTTGGGAAAAGGAGGTCCCTTAATCTTTAGGGAGCTAAAGCACTGTAATGGGGAGCTCAGAGAAGAATTCATCACTGCCAGAAACTTACAGAATCAATTTCTACAAATTGTATTGGGTCCACTGAAAAAATACTCCCTGGGAAGATGTTTCATTTAGAATCATAGATTCATTGAATCATTGAACGACTAATCAGACTTTTGAATGCTTTGCTTTCCAGTGGAGGGGAAGAAATACCCCATCTTCTCAACCTTTCTTGACCCTGGTTTGGTCTGCATCAAATGTGGAATTGATCTCCCTGGGAAGGTCTGGGACTTGAATAGGCTGCCCTCTGAACAGTCTTAGGCTTCATTAGAGTTTAACATTACTGTAAATTTTGCAATATTCAAAAAATCTGTTTCAGCTTTTTCAAAAATCATGTTTTGAAAAAGTTACACATTGACGTTTCAAAATTTAAAAGTACAAAAGTGTAAATTTTTTCTTTCACACATATCCTTCCCTCAGCTATCCAGTTCCCTTTACTGGACACTCCAATATTACAAGTGGTTTGTGAAATGCTTCCAAAAATATTCTGAGCTTATAGGAAATATATTACTATGCTAACCCAGGATATATTTTGAAACTTGCATTTTTCACTGAAAAATATAAATTGAAGATTGTTTTATATTATCAGTACATAAAGAGCTTCCTTGTTTATTTTTCAGCTGTACAATATTCTGTTGAATGGATGTGGAATTGCTGGGTCAAATGGCATGTGCATTCGTAATTGTGGAAGATACTGACAAATCATTCTCCATGGAGGTCATTTTTACCAAGTAACAGCAATGTATGACACCCCATGTTCTCATTAACTATGTGTTTTTAGAACTTTTTAATCTTTGCCAATCTGATAGGTGAAATATGATATTTCAGTGTAGTTACTGTTGCAGTGTTCACAATTTTCTTGTTATGAATTTGATTATCTGAACTGAAATTTTTCACGAGGCTGGGTCACCTAATCAGTTCTATTTCTCCAAAGCTACATTGGCAAATATTGTGATTTTTTTTTTTAATTTAGTTTTTTGAATGGGTAAAAACAGCTCAAATTTCTAGCAGCTCTCAAAGGTATTTGTTGATATTCTCCCTCCCCTGCTTGTCCCCAGTGGTGGATTTACTGTGATGCTAGCAAAGCTTCAGAGCCCTACCAAGGGCCCCTTCCAGAGCCCTGAACTACATTTGTAGTCATAAATTCACATTCTTTTTCTTGAAGAAGCTGCCCCCGATTTTATAAGCTTCAGGCCTGGTTATGCTCTTGCTTGTCACCATCATCCCAGTTTCCAGCCCCCTTGTTTCTTATGTATCCCTCCAGATTATATTATGCACATATAAGCACATACTGATATAGATTATCTACCCATCTTCCTATTACACTTGCTTTTCTCAATGTATCTTGGAGATTTTTCTATGTAAGATATGAAGAATGTCCATATTGTTTTTTGTTGATAATTACATGGCATTCCATTGCATTGAGGTACTGCTCTTTACTTAATCAGCCCCCTATTGGTGGAACCTAGTGTATATTTGTTTTGTTTCATTTTTGCCATTTTCTTAAGTCTCCACGTTTTAGAGACTTAAATGGTAGCTAAAAATCTGGTGTGGCCACAAGTTTTAGAAGAGGTAAGAATTAAGGTAGGTGAGCTTGACAGAGAGTCCCAGCTTCCCTTACTCCTCACCCTCTTTAGGTATCTAGGACTCTAACTCTTATCAAAACAGGTCCCCTGGGACCTGCTATTCACAACGTACCATAGACATATGCATCTGTGTGTTAAGTTTATCTATGACTGTGAAACAAAAGATTGTCTTGCTAAAGAAATTCTGAGTATCTGAAGGCAGGAAGGAGAGATCATTGTAAGCCTCGAGTGCCTCTAAAATCATACTGTATGGGCATTAGCTTCATAAAAGGGCAAATAGCTCATGAGGTCATATTACTCTACCAGTAGCCTTGCTACAACCCACAAGAAGATGCCCACTGCTTACACAGTAGCAATTTGTTCTTATGTGTCTGATGGAGAAGGATCCAACAACCCAGGCATGGAGTATGGGACGTCTTCTGTATGCCGGAAGATTCAATCACTTAGTATTTTGACTCTTTCCCAACTTCAGTCATCACTTCCTTTCTGCTTTTCCAGTTCAGTGCAAACACCATAGTAATATCATTTTGGATAGCAGCTGGAAATGCAGCCTTTCCGTTCTCCCCACCCTCCTACAGTATCAGCTGTCTAATCTCCTATGACAGCCTACTTTCTGGGAAGAAAGGACCACATACCTGTTTAGTTTGGGTTCCCCCAGCTTTAACCCTTTGCCCAGTTATACTTTTTGTTTAGATGCTCTCCTTTGGCTCTTTCCTGATATCTTCCCTAGAACTGAAGTGTAGTGGGCTTTAGTTAGAGACAGCACATTTCAAGTCCTCTATCTCTTTTACAGGGGCTCAGGTAACTAATACATGGAGAAAGTGGGAGAGGAGAAAAGGAAGAAGGTGAGAGAAGAGAATTAATGAATCTCTATGCTGCAGAACTAGGAGTAATGTTTAGTACTTCTTTTCAGCTTAAAAAGTGTTGATGTGTATATTACCTTTTTTTTTTTCTTTTGGTGAGGAAGATCAGCCCTGTGCTAACATCTACCAATCCTCCTCTTTTGGTTTTTGCTGAGGAAGACTGGCCCTGGGCTAACATCCGTGCCCATCTTCCTCCACTTTATGTGGGATGCCGCCACAGCATGGCTTGCCAAGCGGTGGTCGGTGCACGCCCGGGATCCGAACCGGTGAACCCCTGGGCCGCGCAGCGGAGTGCGCGCACTTAACCGCTTGCGCCACCAGGCCAGCCCCATGTATATTACGTTTTTTGAAGTTCAGGACATCCCCTTGGAACAGAGAGGGTGAGTGGTGTCTTATCACCATTTTATAGAAGGGGAAGCAAAACAAGGATACAGCTAATCATGGATACCTGAACCCAGGTCTACAGGATTCCCCACTATCTAGAGATTTGATGGTTCAGGGCTGACACAGCTGGGTCCCTCAGGAAGTGATCTGGGGAGCAGCACAGTTCACAATGTCTCTACTGTAGTGGGGCTGAGGGGATTTGTCGTGAAGCTTTACTTGGATTGTATTTCACATAAAACTGGAAAAGATCTATTATATGTATCAATGGGAGTGCTGCTGATGGAGATCTGGGGAGAAGGCTCAAGTGTCTCCACCTCTTAGTACTGCCACTTCTCTGGAGTTTCCCTGTTGTCTTGAAGAGCCAGAGAGCTAGAAACTCAGAACCTCTGATTACTTGTGGCAGAGACTGCTAGATGTTTATCCAAGCTGTTTCCTCTTATTCCTGTGTAATATAGAGACTGTATTTCCCAGACTTCTTTTCATTTTTTATGACCACGTGACCAAGTTTTAGCCAGTAGGATGTGAGCAGAAGTGACGAGTCCACTTTTAAGCCAGGTCCACTAAAGCTTCTGTGCTTTTTCTCCTTCCAGCACACATCACAACCTTGGGAAATACGTGGAGATGATGACAGATCCACAAGGTGTAAGGATCCTTTCTGACTCACCAATTGGTGGCTAGCTGCTTGCTAGTCAGGAACGCCTGCTCTGAACAAGAGGAGAAATTTTTATTATGTTAAAGAAAATACTGTAGTATAATTTAAAACAGTCTAACAAAATCCAAAATATCAATCATTGTTTATTTTGTCCTGGGTTTGACTGTAGTGTGTGAGCAAATGTGTGCTGACTCATATTTGAGAGCCAGAAGATCAAGAAGACATCAGAATAAAGTAAGCTGAATTAACTGTTTCTTTTCCTTTTTTTAAATTACAATACCAACGCTTGTTTACTTTAAAATTTTCTAATGATTTTCCGTTGTACATTTTCCATTTTGAGAGTCATCTTCTTTAACCCTTTAATGTTTATCATTTTGAATATTTTCCTGTGCCTTACTATATGTCTGTATACATACACACACACACACACACACACAGATAGGTTTTCCTCTACGTGAATGAGAAAGTAGTATATCAATATAACTTCTTTTATGAGCATCTTCCCTGGACATTATAGAGATAAAACTTGTTTATTTTAATAGTTGCATAATATTCCATATTATAGATTTATAATGTTTTATTTAACAACTTTGCTATCGAAGAATATTAGGTTGTTTGTGACATTTTGCTATTACAAATAATGCTTCAATTTAAAATACATTTATATGTATATATTTGACACACATATATGTGAATATTTCTTTGGCTATGTTCCCAGAATTGGAATTGCTGCATCAAAAGTTGTGCAAATTTTTATTTTTAAAGATATATTCCCAAATAACCACCAAATCAATTTGTGTTTCCACCAAGACTATGGGGGAAATATCCATTTGCCCACATGCTCAGCAATACTAGAAAGTGTCTTGTCCATCTGATGGGCAAAAAACGGTATCTCATGCTTTCAAGTTTATTTCTCTAATTCCTAGAGAGGCTGTACACCTCTTATCATATTCATTAGTATTTTTCACCTGTTCTACTGTGCATGGTTCATTTATCTCTGCTTACACCTTGGTAGTTTTTGCCCAATTAAAAAACTGATCTGTATGTTACTATTTTGTTTTTTACACATATGTATTGAAAACCCTGTTGGTTACATTTTTATCTTTTTCTTAAAATGGACTTTCAGAATATTCATGTTGATTTTCTTGAGCCTCACTTAACTGTAGACAGAAAAGATTCCTGAAGCCCAGGCTACAAGGAGGCAGTACATTGAGTGGTCATGGGTGTGGTCTCCAGAGTCGGGCTGAGCTGGATGAGAGCCCAGGTTGTGTCACACACTTGCTTATAACTGTAGGAAAGTTCTTACCATCTCTGTGCCTCTGTTTCCTTTTCTAAAATAAGTGTAATAAAAGTACTAAACTCATAGAATTGTTATGAAATTTAGACAAGATAATAATTCCTGTATCTTAGCACAATGCCTAACTCTTAATAAACATTCAATAAATACAAGCTATTAAAATTATTATTTATAATGTGGGCAATAGAGATACAGAATTAGACATTTAAGTTTTATTCCAGGTCCTACATCCTTTCCCAATGAAAGTTACTCTTAATAAGATCCAAGAAGGCTAATAAAACTCCTTTTTCTTAGAGTAGGCATTTCACCTCATGTTTCAGCCAACCTTATGCAATTCTCATTTACCAGAGCACTGAAATATTCAACTCAGTTATTAATTCAGCACTTACTCTTGAGTTCCTACTGTGTTTAAGGCCAAAGATATTCAATTATCTTTAAGAGTCCATTTCATTTTTTCTGCATGGAATTTATTCTATATTTTTTGAAAAAGTGAAAATCCAAATTCTAATGAAATCTGAGGAAACCAACAGAGAGACAGAAAATTAGAAAATATGAAAGAACTTTGAAGATTGTCTAGTTCAACTTTTCATTTTATCCATGAGGAAACTGAAGGCTAGAGGAGTTAAGTTACTTTTCTAAGGTCACACAGTGAATTAGTGGGGGAATTGGGATAAGGACCCAGACATCCTAACTCTGAGCCAGCACTTGGTTGACTGAATCATACTTTGCTCAAGGATCCACCTCTTCTTTTGGCCCAACATGATTTCAAAAATTAAAAACAAACAGAGAAACACAGGTTAAAAGATCAAAATGAGCCAATGCTATTGAAAGTTTGTCAAGAAAGCCGGGAGTATAAGACACTTCCCTTCCCAGCTGATTGGGAAAACATAGATGAGTTTTCACCCAGTGGGACGGCATTCCAACTCTCCTTCCATTTTTGTCTCCTCTCAACAACCCATATTTAACAATGACACTCTACACTCACAGCAACAGTGAATGGCAATCCTACAGGTCGGTGGTTGGCAATCCCTGGTCCAACATGCCAAGGATGCCACAGGTGCCAGTTTCAGGTGGCAAGTGAATGAGCTGCCACACACAGATCCCCATCCCTATCGTTTCCAGTAGTTACTGCCCGTAATTGTCTCCACCCCTTGCCAGTTTTCAAAGGCAACACCTTGACGTAGCTTCCCATCTGGCATCTGCACCATCCTGGCCTTCCAGAATCACAGGCTCAGTAATTTGGCACTCTCCTTTGAGAAGCCAATGAACACTGCTCCCTATGACAGAAATGAATAAACATTCCCAGCATTTTTTATATTAGGAGCTATATTTCTACCCTAATTTCTTTCCTATCTTCTCTGTGATCAAGAAATAATATGTTCTTGACTATTAATATCCATCACATAAGAGTATACTTAAAGCAAGAATTGGATAAATCTAATGGTCAATAGGATATCTAATTTAAATGAATGAAGGGTAATGTCAGGGAAGAGGGAGAATCCCCTTCCACCCTTTCCCTTTAGGTTCTTATGCATGGCCAAATAATAAAAAAGACAGGTTAGCAGGAGAAAATAATACCAAGTTTAATAACATATATACATGGGAGGAACCAGGGAAACTGAGTTTCTCAACACAATAGCAGAGATTCTCATCTTTTTTTTATTTTTTATTTTTTGTGAGATCAGCCCTGTGCTAATATCTGCCAATCCTCCTCTTTTTTTTTTTGCTGAGGAAGACTGGCCCTGGGCTAACATCCGTGCCCATCTTCCTCCACTTTATATGGGACGCCTTGGCAAGCATGGCTTGCCAAGCAGTGTGTTGGTGCATGCCCGGGATCCGAACCGGCGATCCCTGGACCGCTGCAGCAGAGCGTGTGCACTTAACCGCTTGCGCCACCGGGCCAGCCCCCAGAGATTCTCATCTTAAATGCCATCTTCAGCCAAGACAAAGGAGGATGTTGGGGGTGGGGGGAGTCAGTTACAGGAGATTACCAGAAAACCAGTAAACAAGAGTAAGGTTATTATGCAGATTTAAGGCCTCAACTTCCACATTGATAAGTTTCTAGAAATGAGGTCATCCCCCCTCTTCCCAATACAGAGAGAGAGATACCTTTACAAATGGAGATTTCCCTTATAAATGTAAATGTTTGTCTGGCAACTCCTGGCAGGGCCACCTAGAGAATGTGGCTGGGAAGAGACAGAATTTTTGATGAGAGGGGCCCGTTGGTGCCTTTCCTATTGTAACATCTATTTTACATTATATTACAGCCGTCAGATAGTAACTCCTTCCTGGAACCTGGTCTTCTATGTCAAATTCTTTAGGCAGTTTGTGGGGGAGGTCAAATGTCCGGCAGAGAAAACAATCAAGGTAAAGAGACGTATGCCAGGGTGGCCAAATCTTGATCTCCCACAGTAACATATCCTGGCCCATAAATTGTGGGTAGAAATTTGGACACAATGACTATTTGTTTGTTCATTCAATCAAAGTTTATTGAGTGTATACTATGAACAGTCCTGATGCCGCCGTTTAGGTTATGAATATCAGTAGATCCTCCAACAGAGTGGTTCTGAGTTAATTTAAAGCCAGTCTGCCTGGTCTTGAATTATGTTTGTACCAGTGAATAATTTTGTGACTTTGGGTAAATTAATTAACTTCTCTAAACTTCATTTTCCTGATCATTATATAAGGATAGTAATAATACCCACTCCACCGATTTAATGTGAAGTCTATATTAAAACATTTTATATAGTGTCTGCCACATGGTAAGTGCCCAATAATTATTAAATACAATTAAATTTCTACTATACTATAACCCACAGTTAGAGAGATTTTAAAAAGGTTAGAAATCAGAAGATAGCTCAACAGTGAAAATTTGGAAATGAGACAATCAGATAGTTAAAGTGGCCTTTATTTATTTACCAAGTATTTGGTGTGCGCTCACTACCTGTTAGGAATTTAAGGTGTTGGGGATGAAGAGATGAACCAATTCTTGTCCTTCCCCTTGTGGAGAGATAATACATATTTGAGAAATGTATAATAAAACCCAGGTTTAAGATTATAAAATGTTGGAGATCAAAAACAAAATCTGAATTCCTTTGCCTTAAGAAAGGTCTCCCATGTTACCTTGGTGGGTGGGCTAGGAACAGGTTCAAAGGAAGAGAGCTTCCCCCTAGGTCCTTTGCCAACTGACACAAAAGGGTCCCTGAGTCTGGGCTGCAGTTTGGACTCCTGGTACGGCTGTTCCCTGCAAAGCTGAGTGGCCTCCTGTGCTGCTAAAGGGGGCATGTGGAATCCATGAAGGCAAAGGTTTGGTGACCTATCAGCCCCAGTGCTCTTCCTGACTAAAGGATAGCCTTGGTACCAGACTCAAAAGTTTGGCAACCTCGGAAGTATTAGAATAATTTCTGACGTAATGTTAATAATAATAGTAATATCTTATGTTTGCCTAGCACTTGAAGTCTTCAAAATATGTCCATTTGCATCTCTCTTGTTTGAGCCTTCCAGCCGTCCTGTGGGGCAGCTAGGCAGCTCTCACTGTGCATAACGTGCAGATGAGGGACTGAGGCTCAGGCGGTATAACGGACTTCCCTGGAAAGAGCACAGCCAGCAAATGATCAACCTGAAACTAGATCCCAGGTCTCTAGCTACAAATCACATGTGGTTAAGGTCGGGGCAGCCGGTTGGGCTTCCTGGACGCTTAGGCCAGTCCTTGGAGAGTGCTGTACACAGAGTCAAGGGTCCACACAGGTGGGTCCCTGGGCATGGTTTCTGTACCTCATGCTTTTTTGCTGTTCTGTCTTGTACCGGGGGAGCTTTTTTCCCTTGAGACCAACCCCTAGAATTACAGCTCTTCACACTTTTTCCTGCTGCTGGACTGTATCCCACCAAATGTTGCAATGCAGCATGCAACTGCATTGCAGTTTATCTTCCATAAAACTAAACATCATTTAAAGACTGCGTAAGGAAATATTGGAATTATGAATTATATCCAGTTTGGATAAATCACAAGAACTCTTTCAAATGCTCTTCAATTGGTGAACCATCACTTTAAATCCGCGTTGTCAACCTCTTTCTTTCATTGTTTTCTGTTTCACGGTCCTGCCAGTGGAGAGGCTCCTTCTCCATCCCTGAGTGGAGTCACAATCCTTTCTTGCTCCCTCACCCTCATTTTCACACCAGCATAAGGTCAAGCTGCATTCTTTAGCAAATGTAAGTACTTTTTCTATCTGGAGCCCAGTGCCTACCTTTGGCTAGAGGTCGAAAGTTTCTTACTCTCTCCTCCTTCTCTTCCTTCTCCTTCTTCTTCCGGAACATCACAATCTCTTTGATTTTTATATAGTGGTTGTGATCACAGGGCCTCTGTTTTCTCACCTAAAAAGTAGTTAATAATAGCCCATATCTAATAAGGTTATCATGGGGATTTAAAAAGGTAATACTTGTAAGGTGCTTAGAACAATGTCTCACCATAGTAAGCACTCAATAAATATGTGTGGGCACATGCACACGTGTGCACATGAACATGAATGGTGTGTATGAAACTAGAGATGTCTTGGTTCTGGGTCTTCCCATCATGCTCAGTTCTGAACTAAACCTCTGACCTTGATGAGAACACCCTCCATTCCTACCCTCTCTGTGCTCTGTGCTCCTCTAAAACTCTTCACCTCCCTTGTGACCACGCCCATAGGACTCACTGATCAGGACAAGATGTCTTCTGTAAATGATCTCTGGCTCTCCTGGCCTCATCATGGCTCATATTAGACTGAGAAGAAACCCACATTCACCTAAAATAACTGTGTTGGGATAGGTTAGCCTTATTGTTAACTTGATAACATTGATAATGATGCACTACATTGTTGTGTTAAGTAGAGAAGGCTTGGGAGTCAGATTGTTGGGGTATGAGTCTAGCATTTGCCATTCATTAATGTTTGCATCTATAAAATGGAATGTTAAGGGGAAATAGATTTGTTATGATGATAAAATGAGGTGATTTCTGCAAAGTAGCTATCAATGTGCAGTGGATGGCATAGAAGAAGTACTTAATAGTAGTATTACCTATTATCATTATTAAAAACCCTTTTTATTCCATTAGTGGCCTCTGCTTGGGGCTTTCCATCCATACCTGGCAATTGAAGGTGGGTTGTAGCACTTGCTAACTCCCCCTGAGTGAGGAGTGTGTGTTTATTCAGAGAGAATCACAGATTCTCTTCTTGAGAAGGTGAGAAGAGTTGAGAAACAAGTGGCTATCAAAAGCCCAGGGCAGATTGGAAACTGGATTTTGCTGGGTGATTCCTTAGGATGCCAGCTGCATGCGTGTGGACTCACTTTCTTACCACAGAAATTGTAAGACAGACTACAGGATTTAATCAGTGATACCAATTTTACCCAAGCTTGAGTAGGCATTTAGATATATTTACTATTTGTAAGAGGAAGTACAATTGAAGGGAAATATCCAAATGTAAGGTGAAAATGGACAAAGGTTATCAATGGGCTCTGGGTCTCTGCCAGTGGCTGCACTATTTAAAAAAATTGTTAACAATGTGGCTACATCTGGTAACACCTGCTGTTCTGCTATTACTGAGCACACCTGATGCAGTCAGAGGGACAGTGGCTATTTTAGCTTTTTGGAATACATAGCAGTGGATGAAATAATTTTTTTCCCCTAGATATTCTCAACTCACTAAGCAGTTAAATGAAAAAAATAAATGTTTGATAGAATTAAATGTATGAATACAGCAAAACCTAAATATTTTCTGGGGAGGAAAAAGGAGGGCTTTACAGAGTCTCTTGGATCATTCAGTCTCAGATATAAAGAGAGTAATGAGCTTAGGTGGTATTCAGTACCCAAGGCTCCAGTGGACTACTGAGTCTGCTGATTCAAATGTCATTCCAATTGGGAATGACTTTCCTTGCACAGTGCTCTCCTCAGGGCACCCTTGACCTCTGCGTTCCTCAGGCTGTAGATCAGTGGGTTCAGCATAGGGTTGAAGAAACTGTAAAACAGGAAAAGGATCTTCTGCTGCTCCTCAGGATGGCGGGATTTGGGGGCCATGTACGTGACGATGGCGCTGCCAAAGAAGAGCCCGACCACACAGAGGTGGGAGGAGCAGGTGGAGAAGGCCTTTCTGCGGCCCTCCCCAGACTTGATCCTGAGGATGGCAAACAGGATGCGCGTGTAGGACACCAGCACTGAGCAGAGGGGCCCGACTAAGACAAACACAGAAGCAACAAAAATGACAACTAAGTTGAACCTAGTGTCAGCACAGGCCAACTTGAGGACAGACAAGATTTCACAGAAAAAGTGGTTGATTTCACGAGGCCCACAGAAGGGCAGCCTCAGCATGAGGCTCACA
This sequence comes from Diceros bicornis minor, assembly GCF_020826845.1. NCBI lineage: Eukaryota > Metazoa > Chordata > Mammalia > Perissodactyla > Rhinocerotidae > Diceros > Diceros bicornis. The sequence continues at coordinate 91,499,527 of NC_080742.1, read as the reverse complement.
TGGATCATGGCCATGAGGGAGCCACATGCCCAGGAAGTCAACACAAGGGTGATGCAGACTCTCCAGCTCACGATGATAGAATATCGGAGGGGGTGGCTGATGGCCACATACCGATCATAGGACATCATCGCCAAGAGAAAACATTCAGTGACAGCAAACGTCAAAAAGAGAAAGGTCTGTGTCATGCAGCCAGCAAAGGAGATGGGCTTGCCTGGATTCAGGAGGTTCACCAGCATCTGGGGCACTGTGTTGCAGGCATAGGCTATGTCGACGTTGGCCAGGTATGAGAGGAAGAAGTACATGGGGGTGTGCAGCCTGGAGTCCAGTGAGATGAGCCCCAGGATGACCCCGTTCCCCAGCAGAGTGAAGGCGTAGAACAGGGAGAAGAGCCCAAAGAGAAGCATCTGAATCCTTGGGCCCAGACAAAATCCCAGTAGGATGAACTCTGTAACCATTGTCTTATTTTTCCCCATTTCACTGTGAAAAACATAAAATGGATAATTTAGAACAGAATTGTCAAAAAACATCTAGATATTATTTTATAAATTTAGTCACTTTAGAAGATAAATTAATGATCTAGTTACATCCTAGTCACTTAATCTGACGTCCCATTTTATAGAAGGAGATTGTGCCATCAATTAAAGATTTCCTAGAGCCACTGATGCTTGTGACGGGAAGAAAGAATGTCAAACCAAAAGAGGAAGTAAAATAAATGTGAAATAGGGATCGTCGTAGAGCTGTACGTGTCAAGATTATTAAGAAAATTTCTGGAATGTAGAAGTAATCAGTAATGGGAGAACTCCAAAAGTGAGAATTAGAGAAGTCTTAGAAAAGAGAGGTAATTCTAGTTTATCAATAGAAATATCAACTTTGTTGCTTTGAGCAACTGAAATCAATCTTTGCGCTCTAGAGCAGTTTACATGGTAACAGGAGGAACAAAAAGATGAAAAGCAAATTTTACGACAATGTGATTGTTTAGATTGCTAAGAAGGAATCAATGGACGTGCTACATATGGGCTTTAATGACTATATTTTTACAGTGGGTAATGAATACAAATTGACAATTGGCCATTTGGCAATTAATCTACTGATTGATTCACGGTTACTGATCTACCAAAAATCTGTTTTGAATAACAGCACATAAAATACCGTATGATTTCCTTCATTAAGTAGTAGATAATAACAACAATAAACAAACACATAGGGACAGAGATTGGATTGGTGGTTACCAGAGGGGAAGGGGGGAGGGAGGAGGGTGAAAGGGATAATTCGGTACATGTGTGTGGTGATGGGTTGTAATTAGTATTTTGGTGGTGAACATGATGTAATCTATGCAGAAATAGAAGTACAATGATGTACACCTGAAATTTTTACAATGTCATAAACCGATGTTACTGCAATAAACAAAAAATTAAAAAAAAATTTGTAGGAATTGGATTCTTTGAGACTACTCAGTGTTCATGTATTGTGAGTCTAGACTTTGTGTGCAGGGGTGTCAATGGGCATGAGGCCAGGCATTCACACATTGACTTGAAGGCTCACTGTGTGTGAATGTGTGATGACATTTCAGGATGTAGTTCCCCATGCACTATTTGTAACTCATCCTATATCTATTCCTATTAAAAGAGCAAATCCAGGCACTAATATAAGTAGGAAAGGCCATCCCTGAATGACAGTGTGTTAGAAGACCTACCACTTGGTTAATGGCTTAGCATTTGTGTCACATACGATGTGTAAAATTCAAAAACATAAGAAATGACCATTCATAAAAAACTTAACTCTGCCTTACTACAGCAACACAAGAATTGCTAAATGCTTTATAGATGGCTAATTGAAAAAATTTTGAAAAAGAGACAGTTTCGTGAATCTGTCATTTTACAGACTGCTGTAGCAATAAATTGGCAGTCAGGCATTTGATACTTCTGTGAATTGGTGATGTGCCAAGTAATAGTTGGCTTGTCCTTAAGTCCTAGATAACAAGTTCCTCAATATACCACGTAGAAATCCAGCATCTTTGCTAGTGCAAACATTTGTTAGTGCCTTTGCAAAAATAACCTGAGGCTGAGCTATTGAACTTGTGTCTGCTTGCCTCTGAAGAAAAAGTTTCTCCAGGATTACTGTAAGGAAAGGCCGTGCTGTTAATAAGACCCTGGTCCAGCCATCACTAATACCAATGGAGACATCAATAAGATGCTCCCAAGGATCTTGGAAATAAGAGAACACTGCTTTTGGAGAAGTGAAATTTGTAAAATTCACTCATAATAGATGAGAAGAACTGGAGGAAGAAAACAAGAAAACCTGAATGAACATGTCACTGGGGATTTCTGAGTGCATCCAGAACTCCACTCAAAGTGCTTTGATGCAATCTCACAGAAGCAGCGGAGGAGGATCTGTGATTCAGGGCACCCAAATGTAACAGTTGTGTGGAGTACTAGAGAAAAGCGACGGAAGAAGGGGTGGTTCACGAGGGCCAGTGTTTGCTGGCACGGCTTCGGCACTGTCCAGGGGAGTGTAGCCTAACAGTATGCGAGTGCTGCCCTCCAGGTGGGTCTGTCTCTACAGTTCAGATGGCTTGAGTGATAAGTGATCAATCACTCTGGCTGGCAGCATCTCCAGTTAACCCCCTCTGCTCCAATCCTGTGCTCACCAATCAACCGTTAGGTATTAATTTGCCTTCTTGTGTTGATGTTTTGACAAAGAGAGAATGTGCTATAAGCAAAGTTCTTCCCAACTTTTTATAATACATAATTCCATTAAGTTTATTCATGGTTCTTTTTTGAGTTTGGATAGTATGATACAGCTGAGAAATGTGTATGCTGAACAAAATTTCCAAAACTGGATCTACAGAGTGAGGGCCAGGCCCTGGGCAGAGATAACCTCGTTGAAATACAGCCCAAGGAAAGCTTTTCTGAGCAGCTAATTGGGATCGTGAAGGACATCTCCCTCTAGATTCCTCTCTAGAAGCAACAAATGATTGTTTTTTAAAATAACCACTCTCAATAAATTATTATATCACCCAGACACAAATGAATCTAGCTATTATACTATGAACTCCTATCACACGATCATGGCTTATTTTTTTTTCGGGATTATATAAAAAATTATTGTGCTAGGACAGCCTTCTAAATTTATTCAGAAAACACATGAAAATATTTAGTTGTGAACTTGCATTTGAATCCACATCCTATAAAAAGCTTAATCTCTTTCTTCAGTCCTTCTTTATTTCCTTCCAAAATGATTATATAAAGGGAAAAGAAACATTACTTACAAAGAATGAATCTCTTTGAAATTTAAAAGGAGTGATGAGAGAAAGGAGGGTCTAATGTGTACATTAAGATTCCTTAGGAACAGTTGCCATATGGGCTGAAAGTCTGATTTCTTTACAGGACTGGATTGTAATACACTCCTTGTGAACAAGGAACAGTGTACCCATTTTTGTAATTCTGACACTTAGCAAATGTTTACTGAATGAAGAAATAAATGAATGAATACACGTGAATGAATGAATGCCTAAAAATTGAATTTTTGGACCATCCTTGGACTGGATCTGGAATTTCTGGCTTGGTTGCCTACCATAATAATACCCGATTAAGGACAATCTTCCCAAGGCGAAAAAGAACAGACTGTCTGAAGTTTTTTTTTTTTTTTTTTTTTTGTGAGGAAGATCAGCCCTGAGCTAACATCTGCCAATCCTCCTCTTTTTGCTGAGGAAGACTGGCCCTGGGCTAACATCCGTGCCCATCTTCCTCCACTTTATATGGGATGCCGCCACAGAGGGCTTGCAAAGCGGTGTGTCAGTGCGCGCCTGGGATCCGAACCTGCGAACCCTGGGCCGCCGCAGCGGAGAGCACGCACTTAACCGCTTGTGCCACCAGGCTGGCCCCCTGTCTGAAGTTTAATAAGCATAACTGTAGACTCTCCAAAATGTTTAAGCATTGAACACCTGAAAGACACTTCTATATTCTTTCTTTATTCTTCATATTTTATTTCATTCTAAATAATACTAAAAGCTTCTTACCTGAACTCAAATGGATTAAATTTGCCAAAGGATTGGCAGAAGTGAAAGGAGAGACTAGAAAAGAAATTAAACATATCCCAGTTCCAAATGTAACATGCAGGCATTGTTTTGTGCTTTAAATTATCTGTATGTCTCTACAATTTAGCAATTTAAAAATTGGCAAATTGCTTGATGACTAATAGATTATCCGGTATCTCCATGGCTTCAAACTAAATATCTAAGATTGAAATCATTTCTTTACACATGAACAAACCTGTCAGTACTAGATGGAGCCAATGTTTCAAAAAGTAAAATTCAAGATCTGATGAGCTGACTAACTCTTTTTAAATGTTGTGGGCATGAGTCATGCAGCATTCCTAAAATGAAAGCTATTTTTAAATCCTCAGTAGAACTGAAGTATTGGATAGTTTACTTCCAAGTAATAAGAAATATTTGTTACAACAAATGAACTCAATAGAACCTTCTTCCATTTCTCTTTTAGTTCAAAATACAGGCATATCTCATTTTATTGTGCTTCACAGATACTGCGTGTTTTTCCAAATTGAAGATTTATGGCAACCCTGCCTCAAGCAAGTCTAATGATATCATTTTTCCAACAACATTTGCTCACTTCACGTTTCAGTGTCACATTTTGGTAATTCTGTCAATATTTCAAACTTTTTCATTATTTTTATATTTGTTATGGTGATCTGTGATTGGTGATCTTTGATGTTACTATTGTAATCGTGTTGGGGTGCCATGAACTGTGCCCACATAAGAGGGCGAACTTAATAAATGTTGTGTGTATTCTGACTGCTCCACTGACCAGCCTTCCCCCATCTCTCTCCCTCTCATTGGGCCTCCCTATTCCCTGACACACAACAATATTGAAATTAGGCTAATTAATAACCCTACAATGGCCTCTAAGTTTTCAAGTGAAAGGAAAAGTCATACGTCTCTCACTTTAAATCAAAAGCTGGAAGTGATTAAGCTTAGTCAGGAAGGCATAGTGAAAGTCAAGATAGGCTGAAAACTAGGCCTCTTGCACCAAACAGTTAGCCAAGTCGTGAATGCAAAAGGAAAAGCTCTTGAAGGAAACTGAAAGTGCTACTCCAGTGAACACATGAATGATAAGAAAGCAAAACAGCCTTGTTGCTGATATGGAGAAAGTTTTAGTGGTCTAGATAGAAGATCAAACCAGATCAAACCACAACATTCTCTTAAGCCAAAGCCCAATCCAGAGCAAGGCCCTAACTCTCTTCAATTCTATGAAGTCTGAGAGAGGTGAGCAAGCTGCAGAAGAAAAATCTGAAGCTAGCAGATGTTGGTTCATGAGGTTTAAGGAAAGAAGCTGCCTCTATAACATAAAAGTGCGAGGTGAGGCAGCAAATGCTGATGTAGAAGCTGCAGCAACTTATTCAGAAGATCTAGCTAAGATAATTAACGAAGGTGGCTAGACTAAATAACATATTTTCAGTGTAGATGAAACAGCCTTATATTGGAAGAAGATGCCATTTAGGACTTTCATAGCTAGAGAGGAGAGGTCAATCCCTGGCTTCAAAGCTTCAAAGGGCAGGCTGACTCTCTCGTCAGGGGCTAATGCAACTGGTGATTTTAAGTTGAAGCCAATGCTCATTTATCATGCCAAAAATCCTAAGGCCCTTAAGAATTATGCTAAGTCTGCTCTGCCTGTGCTCTATAAATGGAACAGCAAAGCCTAGATGACAATATATCTGTTTACGGCATGGCTTACTGAGTATTTTAAGCCCACTGCTGAGACCTACTGCTCAGAAAAAAAGATTCCTTTCAAAATACAACAGCTCATTGACAATGCACCTGGTCACCCAAGAGCTCTGATGGAGATGTACAACAAGATTAATGTTGTTTTCATGCCTGCTAACACAACGTCCATTCTGCAGCTCATGGATCAAGGATCAATTTTGACTTTCAAGTCTTATTATTTAGGAAAGACATTTTGTAAGACTATAGTTGCCATGCATAGTGATTTCTCTGATGGATCTGGGCAAAGTAAACTGAAAACCTTCTGCAAAGGATTCACCATTGTAGATGCCATTAGGAACACTCATGATTTATGGAAAGAAGTCAAAATATCAACATTAAGAGGAGTTTGGAAGAGGTTGATTCCAACCCTCACAGATGACTTTGAGGACTTCAAGACTTCAGTGGAGGAAGTAACTGCAGATGTGGTGGAAATAGTCAGAGAACTAGAGTTACAAGTGGAGCCTGAAGAGGTGACTGAATTGCTGCAATCTCATGATAAAACTTTTAACGGAGGAGGAGTTGCTTTTTATAGATGAGCAAAGAAAGTGGTTTCTAGAGATGGAATCTACTCCTGGTGAAGATGCTGTGAAGACTGTTGAAATGAGAACAAAAGATTTAGAATATTACACAAATTTAGTTGAGAAAGCAGCAGCAGGATTTGAGAGGATTGACTGCAATTTTGAAAGAAGTTCTAATGTGGGTAAAATGCTATCAAACAGCATTGAATGCTACAGAGAAAATGTTCATGAAAGGAAGAGTCAGTCAACGTAGCAAACTTCATTGTTGTCTTATTTTAAGATATTTCCACTGGCATCCCAGCAACCACCTTTAGCAACAACCACCCTGATCAGTCAGCAGCAATCAACATTGAGGCAAGACCCTCCATCAGCAAAAAGATTATGACTTCCTGAAGGCTCAAATGATGGTTAGCATTTTTTAGCAATAAAGTATTTTTTAATTAAAGTATGTACATTGTTTTTTAAGATATATTGCTATTGCTGTCTTAATAGACTACAGTATAGCATAAACATAACTTTTATATGCACTGGGAAGCCAAAAAATTCATGTGACTAGCTTTATTGTGTTATTTGCTTTATTGCAGTGGTCTGGAACTGAACCTGCAATATCTCCTAAGTATGCTTGTATTTTTAAATTTCTTTTGAGATTTCTTCTTTAAACCATATATTATTTAGAAAGGCATTGTTTAATCTCCAAATATTTTGTGATTTTCCACCTGTTTTTCTGTTATTGATTTCTACTTAAATTCCACTGTGGTCTGAGAGCAGACATTGTACTGTTTTTATTCTTTTAAACTTAAGGTGGGTTTTTTTCTTTTTCTTTTTTTTGTGAGGAAGATTAGCCCTGAGCTAACATCCATGCCAATCCTCTTCTTTTTGCTGAGGAAGACTGGCCCTGGGCTAACATCTGTGCCTATCTTCCTCCACTTTATATGGCCTGACAAGCGGTGCTTCAATGCGCACCTGGGATCCGAACCCAGGCAGCCAGCAGCAGAGTGTGCATACTTAACCACTACGCCACGGGCCCGGCCCCTAAGGTGTGTTTTATATCCCAGAATGTGGTCTATCTTGGTGAATGTTCCATGTGAGCTTGAAAAGAATGTGTATTTTGCTGTTGTTGGATGAATTAGTCTGTAGGTATTCATTATATCCAATTGATTGATGGTATTGTTGAGTTCAACTATATTCCTACGGATTTTTTGCCTGCTGAGTCTGTCTATTTCTGATAAAAGGATGTTGAAGTCTTCGACTATAATAGTAGGTTCATCTATTTCTCCTTTCAGTTCTATCAGTTTTTGTCTCATGTATTTTGATGCTCTGTTGTTAGGTGCATATACATTAAGGATTGTGATGTCTTGTTGGAGAATTGACCCTTATCAAGTGTAATGTCCCTCTTTATCCCTGGTAACTTTCTTTGCTCTGAGTTTTTTGCCTCTCTTGATGGCTGTATCTCCCCTGTCCCTGTTCCTGTGCCTGACTATATTACTGCGTCTATCCTGATCTCTTTCCTTCTCTGGTCTCTTTTATGATATTCTCTCTCCTTTTCCTATTTTCCTTATCTCTTTTCAACAATTCCCCATTCTCAAAATCTCTCTTTCCTACCTCACCATTATGTATCTCCACAGTATTTCTAGAGACTTGTCAATATTTCCAATATTTGCATGGTTTCTTAGAGGATTTTGATTACATAGAAAGTCTACATTCAGGTAAACTGTCTTATAAGCAACCTTGGAAAATATTATCTTATAATTCATAATAGCAGTAATATCTGCCAATGCACTTATCTGGGATATTGAAATACTCTCTCCTGATACCATAACAGCCAATAAGGGCTATTGACTTGTACTTGAGAGTTAATTTAATAACTATTTGTGTTTAAAATATACCCTTTGATTGAAGAAATCTTTTTGATCTAGTCAGTGATAAAAAGACCATATATTTGACCATGAATTGTGCCTGGGTCATGGTTGGTGTTCAATAAATATTTATTTACCGATTGGATATCAATTTGATTAAATCTGAGAAAACAAAACATTAATGAGCTCTCCACATTCTTCCTTGAGCCAGATTCTCACGCAAAAAAATAAAAACAAAAAACCTCCCAAAACATTGAAAGGCACTATAGAGTAGCAATTAAAGATCATGGGCTTAGGGGTCAGAAACATATTTACTATCTGAGTGACTTTGAGTATATTTCTTAAGCTCTCCAAACCCCAATTTCCTGTTTTTTTAAAAGGAGAAAAGTGATAGTACCTATTTCACGAGGTTGTTAATTGAGATAATACCTGTTATACATTGAGCATATGCCCGCTACACAGTGAACACTCAGTACTTGGGATCAGGTACTATCAATCTCTATCAGCTTCTTGACTAGCCTATGATTGTATGGACCTGACCAACATGGCCTGTTTATGGTTCCTGGTAGTCCCTGGAAGTCATTCCTCTTGTTAGCCATTATCCTCTGAAAGCCCATTTTGCAAAGTCTTGATTATAACAATGTAAGTCAGCAACGTATTTTGTGGATAATATGTTGTTGAAGGATTAGTAAAACAGGTTTTGGCTTATGATACTTTGATGTCATTGTTGGGAAAGTGCATAATCAGTTGAAGAGATATTAGGGATTAAAAAGAGCACAACACTGACAATTCTATTAAAAACTGAAGAGATTATCCTTTAGGTAGCAACTCCTTCCCTTTTCTGCACTTCTCCCCTACCACCTCAACCACACGCTCACACACATTCACTCACCTCCACGTTTGGGAAAGTCTAACATGTAAAAGTAATCATTAAGTATTTCCTGTGTGCCTGAAACTGCTCTCCAAGTTATGGGTAATGGAAGAGATGTGTATGGACAGTATAGATCATAGATTGTGGTTTTGTTGACAAGACATAAACACAAGGACTAAACCAATGTAAGTTTCCCTGAAGTGTAAAATGATTCCATAATATATAAAGTGCACTCTCCTTTGGCTTAAGAAAATTATTCCATATATTCCATTAAATCCATCACACAGAAATTTCTTATTCTTTTATCTAGCATCAATGTTCACAAAGTTATTGCTTTAATGCAGCTACTTCTCTACTGCATAAGATGAAATTAACCAAATTCTATACATACTTACATTATTTGTGAGCAACATGTTCAACTAAGTTAGCAATAACTTTTCCTCAAACTATCCCCATAGCAGAATAATAATCAGTCCACATTTAGAGAGGATTGAATTTCCTTACCCATGTTTAAAAAGAAGAGCAATATAACAGTGAGAGTTAACAAAAGACTAGATGCTACAACACATCTAAGAGGAATTCATGGTAAAATAAAAAAGGCAACCTGTTTAGCTCCCACATTTGGACTCAAGGATCTCAGAAGGGGAAAGCACCTGAAGGTTGGGCAGGGTTCTGCTTTCTAGAAGCTTCTGTGGGAGCTGCAGAACCCTCACTTCTGTTCCTGATGGAAAATGTGGCAGAATCATCAGAAAAGGAGGTTTTATTCTCTGATGATCTCAAACTAGTTGGCAGCTCTGGAGGGATCCCTGGAGGAAGTGGGCCGTGAGATGTAATGCATGCCCACCTCCACTGGGAAGGAGATACAAAGCAATACTCTTTTTCTGTTTCCGTTCTCATCCCCAGCAGGACGCACAATTAGGGAACACAGACGGAGCCACAGAGCATACCTCTGAGACAACATCACTTATTACGGTCCCCAGATACTTGGCATTATTTGGATTTCATGGATCCCACTCTGCCCTAGTTCCCACATCTCCAGATGGTCCAGGTGAACCTATAAGGAAGCAGAACCAGTGTGGCAATGAACAAGCTCCTGGTGTTAACCTTGTAGTTCAGCTTCTCCCCACTGTCATCTGGGACCCTCGAGTTGCAGCAGAGGTGGGAAGACGGGACCCTGAAAAATCAGCTGATTCCAAGTAACTCAAGGTGTGAAGACACTGTAGAGAGGTGGTTATGGAGGCCTGGAGTGGATTAGGGAGTCCAAAGAGAGCCCAAGGTGTGCCAGTGGGGCTTATTAGAACCTGCCCAGGGAGGGTTTTCTAGGGCAGGAACCACCAATGCAGGTCAACTGTTGGAAGTATTCTCTACTCTCCATTGTGAAGTGGGGAGATTCTGAGTCCAGTCCCTCAGGGGAGGGGAGGAAAGGACCCTCTCCAAGGATGCAGCTTCCCCTAGAAGCCACCCCTTCTCTCAGGTGGGTGGAGATATTTGCTGCCTAAGGGGTTCTTATGTTTATTTAGGTTTCTCTCTTATACCAGTCGTAAGAGGACTAAAGATTTCATATCTAGCGGCTGTGCAATTTGCAAAGTAATGAGTTTGTTACAGTGTGATCCCTGACCTGCTGGGATTATGACATAAACTTGAGGAAAATCTTGCATAGGTTATCATATTTTGAGAACATGCTTACCTGTGCTCCAACTGTACATGTCTTGTGAGAAGAACTACATATTTACTTAGGGACACAAAATAGTGTTCCTAATTATATAAAAATACCGGCTCATTGTAGGCAATCCATAAATATTAGAATCTTCTTTATTTCTCTTTTCACACCCAGGTATACTACAAAAAAGGTGGAAATTAGGAAACTGATGTAAATGACAAAAATATTGTGAAAACAATAGTTTTAGGACATGTTTTTCTGTATTCAACACCATATAGACATCAGTTATAAAAAGTCACTTTAGGGTATAAACATAGAAAGTTTTAACTAAGACAATCAGAACTTAAATGTAAAATTTTATAATGCCAAACAAAATAAAGTTTAGGAAATGCAGCACCTCAAAATAAAGTGTTTTCTGTTACGTATCAAGTTGGCGTAACTTTAACCTGTGGACAGCTTCTAAAAGTTGTGAAAGTGACACATGAACATACACAAAATATAAATGTCTATGAAGGAGAACAACAGAGAGGGAATGGTCAGATCTTAGTTGACATGAATACGCCCTCAAAGGTTTACATTATATGCCAGCATGCGGAAATCAGGAGACTGCCTTTCACGAGCAACCAGTACACTGGAAACCTGTGTTAAGAATGGTTTTAGAGAATCCATTTCTATTATCAACACCTTAAGAATATTGGTTATAAATAGACCAATGGCGTGGATGGTATGACAAAGTGTTGGTAGAGAATGAAAATGGTAACGTCTGTATGGTATTTCTTAAGTAATCATGGGTTAAAAGGGCAGAAGTTTGTTTGGAATTCTTAACCACAGGGAATGAAAGAGGCAGAATTTACTAAGGCTATCTTTAGGGTTTATTTATGTCAGCTGCTAGTGTTACCTTAAGGAAGGAAGACATAGCTCCTTAAAAGATGTGCGCTTCTTTTCCTTAGGCACAATTGTCTCTGGAATGTAACTGCCAGCACGTGGCTGCATTTCCCAGGCCTCTTATATTGTGGGGGTCATATTCTTAAGAAAGGAATATAAGCAGAAGAGATTTGTGCCACTTCTAGGGCTACAGTGGGTGTGAAGTGGGAATGCTTCTTGCATGATTCCTCTTCCCATTTTGGGCTGGAGATGAAGGTCTCCAAGGCCCCAAGGATGGTTGGGCCACGAGATGGAGGGTGCCTGGGTCCCTGAATCACCACATGGAAGGCTGTCTCACATACATGCGTAGGACTTCACATGAGCAAGAAGTAAACTTTTATTTTGTTAAATCACTGTGATTTAGGGGTTTATCTGTTACAGCTTTACCCTAACTGATATATTACTTAACATTGTTACAGAGATAAAAGGAGTGAAGAAGGACTAGTAACTCTAAAACTAAAGTATTAGGAGCCCCCAAGATCAATTCACATTGTCAAGAGCATCAAATTCCTGCACAATATATTGGTGTTTTGTTTATGCCATGCAGTTGCCTTAGAGTCTGGGGAATCATGGTTTATTTTGTGTGTTATTTGGTTTCTCATTCAAATTATTTTAATTAATAAGTAGGTTACCTTATTTAAACATTACATTGTAATATTCAATAATAAAGTAAATAGATACAAAAAGGTTATTTTCAAAGAAATACCTTGATACAATTTAGCAGTCCAACAAAATTCTAAACTGCTTTTAATAATTAATTTAATTTTGGCTTTCACTAAGATGTGTGAGAAATATGTACTGATGGAATAAATGAAAAGCAATAAGGAAAGTTAATATATTGAGGTATATCAGGAAGCCATTTTGGTTTAAAACTGATTTGGCCTGAACTTGTTTTTCCAGAATGGCCTGATGTGGCCTGTCAAGCATGCATTGTACATTGCTTTAAACATTTACAGTATCCCAAAGCAAAGAATGCTGCCTTTAAAGATAGGGATGTCTCATATCAGCATCTCTTTCAAGATAAGCATTCCTTCCCAGAAATCAGGGTCAGAATGACCTGCTGTGCATAGCAAAACATCTTGAGACGTAGTGGAAAGAAAAAAAAGTATATCTGTCATATTTGATATACGTTCCTTGTTCCAAAACGTTATATAACCTTGCTGTACACTTTGCTTCTTCAGCACGCTTCTTTCCTTGGTGGAGGTTGCTTTCCCCCAGGCCATAGTTCTCAGAATTGGTTCATATACTAAAGTCACTTCTATTTTGATCTGTAGATTGATTATTGGTTATTTGCACTGACAGTACTGACACATATTTGAGAACTTAAGGGACCAGAGGTGCCTTGAGGGAAGGTTTTATAAAAAAATTCTAACATTAATACACATTCATTCTAAGATTATCAAAAAACACATTTATTTCTCATAGCTTACTCTCTTTCTAAAAGCAACTTCTGTTGACTGCTCGGTGTGCGTCATTCTAGATTATTTTCTCATTAAATTACATACAGACATATAAAAACATATATGCACACGTGTACCCACATACATACATGCATATGAATTTGTGTGTATCTAGGAATTTTCCCTACAAAATGAGAAAGAATGATAAAAATGTGACTTGCTTCCTTTATTTAACTATATTTGATGAGCAATTTCTGTTGTAGCTCATTATGGATGATACTTGTTCTTTTCAAGAACTGCATAATATACTTATCATAATTTAATAACTCCAAAATTCATAAACATTAGATTATTTGGAATTTTTTGCAATAAATTTCCATTCAAAACCCTTGTATACATTCCTTTGTGCAGTTATATATGTTAAGTATTTCTCTAGAATAGATTCTTGGGATTGGTATTCACATTTTATTTTATGTTTTTCTTTTTATTTTTTTTAAATGAAACCTACCAACTGGCCAGCAGAGACTGGGCCATTAGGATGGGCAGCTCATTTTTATTTTTTATGTATTTATTTATTTTTTTGAGGAAGATTGGCCTTGCAGTAACATCTGTTGTTAATCTTCCTCTTTTTCTTTTTTCTCCCCAAAGCCCCAGTACATAGTTGTGTATCATAGTTGTAGAATTGTAGCTCTTCTATATAGGACGCCTCCTCAGCATGGCTTGATGAATGGTGAGTAGGTCTGCGCCCAGGATCCAAACCGGGGAACCCTGGGCCCCCTAAGTGGAACATGTGACCTTAACTATTATATCACTGGGCCGGCCCCAGGTATTCACATTTTAAATGTTGAATAAATATTTCTAAATTTTTTATCATCTGAAAGCTGTCCCAGTTTACACTTCCACCAATAGTGTGTGTTTACTTTTACTCACATAATCACCAACAATACATAGTATCGACTTTTTTTCACAATCTGTTGGGCAATAAATGGTATCTCATTTTAAAGTCAGTTTTTCTGATTGAGGATAAAGACATTGTTATATTTATTAGTGACTTGTGTTAATTATGTGAATAGTCTGAGTATCTGTATCTAAATATTTTTGTCCATTTTCTCACGGTTTTGTATTTTTTTTGTTGTTGTTAGTGCCGTGGAGTCGCTTCCAACTTGCAGCAACCGTGTGTACAGCAGAATAGAACCCTTTCCGGTCTTTTTGCACCATCCTCTCATCCTCTGGCGCTACATCAGACTGTGCTCCATTGCTATTCATGGGACTTTCGTGGTCAATTTTTTTCAGAAATGGGTGGCCAGGTCCTTCTTCCTCGTCTATCTTAGTCTGGAAGCTGTGTTGAAACCTGTCTAACATGGGTGACCCTGCTGGTATTTGAAATACTGATGGCATAGCTTTCAGCATCACAGCAACATGCAGCTGTGACAGTATAACAAATGACAGGTGATGTGGAAATGGACCTGGGGCGCGGTGGTGAGAGGGCCAGATCTTAACCACTAGACCACCAGGGCTGGCTACAGGTTTGTATATTACCCCCCCACTTTTTTTTTAAACATATGTGTTAAAATATATTAGCTGTATAACTATCTCCTTTCTTAGGGTGATTTTTCAGACTGCAGGGGAACAGTATAACTTAGTAGTTACGGACATGGTCTTTGGTCTTTGGAAGACTTAGATGAGAGTCCTGCTGTGCCTCTCACTAGCTATGTGACCATTAAGGGGTACTTAACATCTCTGTGCCTTAGCTTTTTTATGTATAAATTGAATATAATAGTAAAACTTACCTCTAGTAATTGTTGTGAGGATTAGAATGATATTAATGGATGTGTCCTCGTGGAACAGTGCTTAATAAAGAATAAGCACTCAATACATGCAAGCTATTGATATTATGATAACACTCATGAGTAGAGATATGGGAGCCTTTGTGAATGAATGGTATTCTATTTTTTTTTTTTTTTTTGCTGAGGAAGATTTGCCATCAGTTAACATCTGTGCCAATCTTCCTCTGTTTTGTATGTGGGTCACTGCCACAGCATGGCTGCTGACAAGTGGTGTAGGTCTGTGCCTGGGAACCACACCTGGGCCGCTGAAATGGAGTGTGCCGAAATTAACTACTAGGCCACTGAGCTGACCTCAAAGAATGGTATTCTTAATCCTTTCCCAACAGGATAGCAAGATCCATTTTTTCTTAAGGACAACCGTTCACGTAGAACTTCTTATGTAATATTCTACATGCCCTATGCCATTCATAGTTCTTAAATCATAAATATGTGCAAATCATTCATTAATTTGGTGGTTGCTTTTGAATTCCTACTATGTGCAAGGATCTCAGGAGTTAATTTTATTCGGTTATCTCAAAATAATCCATTTTCTTTTGTCTCCCATGTAAAAGAAAACATCTAAACGCTAGAAAGCTAGTAAAGAAGCATAGATTAGAGAAACGGAAGGAACTTGTAGATTGTCTAGTCTAATATTTCATTTTACAGGTGGGAAGACCAATGCCTAGGGGAGGTGAGTGACTTTTCCAAGGCCACATGACGACCCGGTGGCATTGGTAGAAGTGGACTAGAAACCCAGACGCCCTGGCTCTGAGCCAGCCCTCTGAGGATCAAGCCAGACCGCGCCCAGCAATGCACCTCTTCTCTTGGCTCAACAGGGTTACACAAATTAAAAACAAACAAACAACAGAGAACAACAGGCAAAAACCAAACCAAAACCAGATAAATTGAGCCAGTGCTCTAGTCAACGTTCATCAAGAAGCCAAGGAAAATGGAGCCTTCCTTGTGGTCTGGGGAAAAAATTACAGCCATGACATCCTGTGAGACCACATTCTAACGCTTCTTTCCTTTTCCTCCCTCCTCCTCCTAAGAACGCTTAGGTTTTACAGATTTAACAGATTTAACAACGCTTCTCTATATCATTAATATTTAAAGTGTGGTCTGTGAATCAGCAGCATCAGCAAGAAATGAGAGATTGTTAGAAATGCAAATCTCTTCCCATCTCATTCAGACTTGCTGAATCAGAACCTGTAAATTTGTAAGATCCCTGGATGATCTGAATGCACATTAATATCAGAGAAGCACTGGTCTACACTATCTAGCAAAGACTAAACAATTATCCTATAGGTCAGTGGTTGGCAGTGCCGGCTCCACAAGTCAAAGACATAGTGGGATCCAATTTCAAGTGGCTTCAAGCCAATTTCATTGGCTTCCACCCACAGCATCCCATTCCTATCATTTTTGGTAGTTACTGCGCCTAATATTTCCACCCTCTTGGAAGAGATAGGAGGGTTAATACTGCCTATGTGGCTGCTCTGCTAGCACAAGCACCATCCCAGCATACCATAATCATAGGGTTTAGCGATTTGGCATGCTCTGTTTGAAAGGCCCATAACCTCTGTTCTACATGAATATACATAGCTCTCTCTCTCTTATTTGTATATTAAGCGCTAAATACCTTCTCCTAATATGTTTGTAGTTCCTCTGTGATCACCGGCAAAAGGAATGCAATTAATTATTAATATTCACCCCATAAGAACCTTTTGCAAGAACTGAGTACATCTGGAACTAAATGGGCAGCAAGATGTTAAACCTTGAAGGACGAATAGCTGCCATACTGAAGTTACATGCTTTATGGAGTTACGTGCTTTGTACTGAATAGAGGTTTGGGCTAAGTATCATTCACTTATTTATTTAGTCAGCATTTATTGAGTGACTGCTGTGAAACAGGCCTAGTCTAGCCATTGGAAATGTAAATATCAGAAGGTCCTTTCCAAAGGAATGGTTCACAGTTAATCTAGACACAATTGGCTGCACTTGAATTCCGATTCCACTGCTTGATATTTTTGTAACATTGAGTACAATTAATTAATTCTCTAAACCTCAATTTCCTTTGTATAAATGAAAATACTCTTAATACTTACTTCACAGCTTTGATGTGAGGATTACATCTAAAGAATTTAAGGTAGTGTCTGGTACACAGCCAGTACTAAATGAATTTTAGCTACAATTATTTTCTACCATACTATGTTCCACAAACAAAAGGATTTTAAAAATGTAGAAATCATTTGGGGCCAGCCCGGTGGCATAGTGGTTAAGTTCAGCGCTCTCTGCTTTGGCGGCCCAGGTTCACGTGTTCGGATCCTGGGGTCGCACCTACACTACTCGTCAAGCCATACTGTGGTGGTGTCCCACATACAAAATAGAAGAAGATGGGCACAGATGTTAGCTCTGAGCCACTCTTCCTCACACACACACACAAAGTAGAAATCAGAAGATAGTTTAACTCCGAAAATTGTGTGTAAGTAGTTAACTGAGAGTTAAAGGCTCATGAAGTTACACAACCAGTGCTTGTTGATTGCTTACTATGTGGTAGGCAGTGTACTAGTGTTGGTGAAAGTGTGATGAACAGAGTCCAGTTCCTACTCTCAGGGAACCCTCTATCTTATATGTGAAACTTGATACCTACCTGAGCACTGTTCTGTAAATACCATCTGAATGATTATAACAATTTTGAACATGGAAAATGAAATCTGAATTCCTTTGTCTAGGAGAAGTGCTCTTTTTGGATATAATACTATCAAACATCCATTCTAATTCTATTCCATTGATGAGGCACCAATGTGAAACTGCAACATCAATCTTCTCTTCCATTGTTTTCTGTTTCACTGCCCAGCTCATCGCCAGAGCCCTCCTCCATCTCTGACCCAGGGAGTCACGGTTGTTTCTTGTTACCACATCCATTTTTCACATATCAGTTTAGAGTTAAGCTGCTTTCATTAGCAATCGTAAGTCCTTTTCTGTCTAAAGTCTAATGCCCATCACTTGGTCTTGGTCATTTGTTTTGTTTCACCCTCTTGATTTCTCTGATCTTTATCCACAGATATGCTATAAAAAGGCAGTGTTACCCTCTGATCCACGGATATGCTCTGAAGAGGCCATTTTACTCAGTGGTTATGACTGTAGGGTCAGGAATCAGATTGCCTTAGTTCAGTCCTGGACTGGATAGTTGTTAGCTATGATACTGTGCAAGTTACTCAATCTCTCTGTGCCTCAGTTTCCTTATATGTAAAGTGGGGATATTGATTATCTTTTACCTCAAAGGGCCGTTTTGAGGATTAAAGGAGATAATAAAGTAAAGTGCAGTGACTGATCCATAGTGAGAGAGACAGAGACATAGAGTCAGAGAGAGAGATAGATAGAGACAGAGAGACAGTGGGAGAGAGACTATTATGTTGGTGTCTTGGCATATTGGTTCTGGGTCTTAGCTGAAATAAATCACCAATCTCAATGAGAATGACCTTTATTCTTACCTTCATGTTCTGTATTCCTCTAAAGTTCCAATGATTTTTGTGACTCTGCCCATAGGATTTACTGTCCAGGACAACCAGCCTCTCATAGATGATCTCGCAGGCCTCACAGAGCGCAGATCGGTTCACTGTGGACACATGAGGCTGTGAGGAAACCCTCCTTCACTTAACACATCCTTCCTTGGGATAACTTAGCCTTGTTTTTTATTTGATAACACTGATGTTGACATACTATATTGTTGTGGTTAAGTACAGAGGGCTCGGCAGCCAGAATGTCTATGTAAAATCTGACATTTGCTACTTTTTGGTGTGTGGATATATAAAATAGAATGATAATAGGACCTTCATCATGGATTTCTTTGACTGAATGAGATGATCCATGTAAAGTGCTATCAGGATATAGCATATAGCACCTGGTAAGTGATTAATCAAAATGCTAGCTATTATAAGAACTCGTTTTGTTTTTACATTCAGTAAGCTCTGCTGCCCACACACAGCAATTAAGAATTGAGATGAGTAATTATTAATTCCCAAGTGAAGGGCACACACTTCTTCTGAACAAATCTTCTGTTCACTCTTACTGTGAAACTGAGAAAGACTCTGGAAGCAAGTGACCATAGTAGTCTTAGGGCAGTTTAAGAAGTGGATTTTATAGGCAATACCCTAAGTCATCTAAAATGTGTGGGACTCATCCCTGACCATCGGATTTGTAAAGTAGAATGAATCAGTAAAAATCAATCCACCACCAAGGCTGAATAGCCAGCTATACTGTATTAGCCACTTACGTTGTCTGGTAAAATTTCCTATGTCAGGGATAAGACATTCTAATGAGGGAAATGATGCACATCTGGACTAACCAAGGTGGAAGTGATCGTGAAAAGAAACTGAGAAACCAAATACAGAGATAGTCTGTGCATCTTCATAATTTACAGCTGTGCATTCAAAATTTTCTGAAGAATCCATAAACAACCCAAACTGTTTTATTTGATACCCATTATCAGCCTATTCAAGGGGAGAATGCCCAGTTTTGCCCTTTTGCTAGCTACTAGCTAACTAGTTTACCCCATAGTTGTAAACAATGTGCACTGTTCCCACACCGTCTGAGCTTTTATCCTTCTCTCCTCTCCTTCTTCCTGTATACTTTGTATTAATTTTGTTCCTTCACTTGGCCTGCTTGTTAACTCCCTAATATGAGTCAATTTTCGTGTGCAATTTCTCAATGTCATGCAACAAAACTAAATATCCCTCAGTTATTCTTTAACAGGGCAAGTGCAATTGTGGGAGAATGGACTAGTGTGCCTTCGGGTTTGGGGGAGCACTTCCTTTGACAGCAGCATTTTGTCTTCCAAAATCTTGTGACATATACAGTTAGTGAGTTAATATAGTTAGATAAGGGAGGTAGATAGACTGTATTCAACTTTTGGAACCAAGAAAATGAATTAAAATAATTTTTAATTTCACAGATACTTAAGTCAATGAGAAATAAAAGAAAAAAATCATATCTGATAGAAAATCAATGAATACAACATGTCTAAAACTTTTTCTTCAAAGGAAGAGGGAAAGTTTGCTCTTGTGTCATTTAGGCACACATAAAAAGAGAGTAGTAAACTTTTCTGGATTTAGGCAGTAACTAAGCACTTAGGCTGGTGATTCAAATGTCATTCCAATTGGGAATGACTTTCCTTGCACAGTGCTCTCCTCAGGGCACCCTTGACCTCTGCATTCCTCAGGCTGTAGATCAGTGGGTTCAGCACAGGGTTGAAAAAACTGTAAAACAGGAAAAGGATCTTCTGCTGCTCCTCAGGATGGCGGGATTTGGGGGCCATGTACGTGACGATGGCGTGGCCAAAGAAGAGCCCGACCACGCAGAGGTGAGAGGAGCAGGTGGAGAAGGCCTTTCTGCGGCCCTCCCCAGACTTGATCCTCAGGATGGCAAACAGGATGCGTGTGTAGGACGCCAGAACCAAGCAGAGTGACCCAACTAAAACAAACACAGAGGCAACAAAGATGACAACTAAGTTGAGCCTAGTGTCAGCACAGGCCAACTTGAGGACAGACAAGATTTCACAGGAGAAGTGGTTGATTTCATGAGGTCCACAGAAGGGCAGCCTCAGGATGAGGCTCACATGGACCAGGGCCAGGAGAAAGCCACATGCCCAGGAAATCACCACCAAGGTGATGCAGACTTTCCAGCTTATGCTGACAGAATATTGAAGAGGATGGCAGATAGCCACATACCGATCAGAGGACATCACCACCAGGAGAAGACATTCGATGTGAGCAAAACTCAAAAAGAGAAAGGTTTGTGTCATGCAGCCAGCAAAGGAGATAGGCTTGGCTGGATTCAGGAGGTTCATCAGCATCCGGGGCACCATGTTGCAGGCATAGGCTAGGTTGACAGTGGCCAGGTGTGAGAGGAAGAAGTACATGGGAGTGTGCAGCCTGGAGTCCAGTGAGATGAGCCCCAGGATGACCCATTCCCCAGCAGAGTGAAGGTATAGAATAAAGAGAAAAGTCCAAAAAGGACAACGTGGATCCTTAGACCAAGACAAAATCCCAGTAGGATGAACTCTGTAACCATTGTCTGATTTTCCTTCATTTCACTATTAAAGAGAGAACCAGATAGCTATGTGACATCTATTTTATTTATTGTCCCATAAATTTTTACTATGTGAAAAATTATTAGTAATCACCGAACTCATTGACTTATAAATAAAGAGAGGGAGGGAGGGAGGAAAGAATAAAGGAAGGAAGGAAGGAAAGAAGGAGGGAGGGAGGGAAGGAAGGAAGGAAGGAAAGAAGGAAGAAGGAAAGAAAGAAAGAAAAAAAGAAAGAAAGAAAGAAAGAAAGGAAGGAAGGAAGGAAGGAAGGAAGGAAGAAAGAAAGAAAGAAAGAAAGAAAGAGACTGACTTACCTATTTAAACAAATTTAAATTGTGTCTGTCCATTAAGCTAAATTCTTAATCTGATATGCAATTTTACAGAAGGGGACTATGTCACCAGTGATTACCTACCTAGATCCACTGACACTGTGATGGAATTAAGAAATATCAAACCAAATTGCAAAGAAAATAATCAGGAAATATGGATTGTCTCAGAGCTACAAATGTCCAAATCTGTAAGAGAATTACTGGACAGTAGAAATAGTTACAGAAGAGCTTTAAACATGAGAATGGTCCTGGAAAAGAAAACAATTTTACTTACTTCAGTAGAAATTATGATTGAGTTACTATCAGTATCTAAATCCCATGTTCACAGATTAGAAGAATATTGTTAAAATGTCCACACTACTCAGAGCCATCTATGGATCCAATGCAATCCCTGTCAAGATTCTAATGGCATTTTTTACAGAAGTAGAAAAAACAATCCTAAAATTTAAGGGAACTACAAAAGACCCCGAATAGCCAAAGTAATACTGAAAAAGAAGAAGAAAGCAGAAGGCATTACACTTCCTGATTTCAAAGTATATTATAAAGCTATAATAATCAAAACAGTATGGTACTGGCATAAAAACAGACACATAGACCAATGGAACAGAATTGAGAGCCCAGAAATAAACTCGTGCGTATAAGGTTGACTAATATCTGACAAGGAAGCAAGGAATACTCAATGGAGAAAAGACAGTCTCTTCAATAAATGGTGCTGGGAAAATTGGATGTTCTCATGTAAAAGAATAAAACTAGACCCCTATCTTACACCACTCACAAAAATTAACACAAAATGGATTAAAAACTTAAATATAAGACTGAAAATCATAAAACTCCTAGAAGAAAATGGAAAAACAGCTCCTTGACATAGGTCTTGGCAATGATTTTTTGAATATGACACCTAAAGCACAAGCAACAAAATAAAAAATAAACAAGTGGAGAAGTTGGTGTCAAGACAGAGGCACAG
Organism: Diceros bicornis minor; assembly: GCF_020826845.1. NCBI lineage: Eukaryota > Metazoa > Chordata > Mammalia > Perissodactyla > Rhinocerotidae > Diceros > Diceros bicornis. The sequence goes on along the minus strand of NC_080742.1, from coordinate 91,477,312 downwards.
GCAGACTCTGAACTCACCTCATCCCATGGATGTAACAAATTTACAACTACTCTTGTAACACTTGCTCCTGAGAGAGATCTGAAAACTGGATAAAAAGAACCCACAGAACAAGGGACAGTGCTGACTGAGGTAGGAGAGGCAGAAATTCCTTTCTGGAGAGAAAAAAAGCCACTTTCCAGGCGTGGCACTTCATAGCCGGCCGGGAGCAATCCTAAGGTATGTAGCCTTCACCGGAGGAGTGGGGGATCTGAGCCAGGGAGCAGTACCACTATAAGCAGCTTTTGGACTCAGCACAACTGAGATGAGTGAGTGTCATAATATCTGGCTTTGCTGGCTGCTAACAACAACAGGGAATACCCTCAGAAAAGCTATCAGTCATAAGGAAAAAAAAGCCTGCTCTTAAAGGGCCCATGCACAAATTCACCTGTTTCAGAGAGCAACCTAAAATCACCAGAAAGAAAGGTGCACAGTCCTTTGATGAAGAGATTCACCTGATAGGCTCTGGGTGCATCTTGGTGAGAGGTGAGACCTCTCCAGGGACTGAGACATTGGTGGCAGCCATTATTGTGACCTAGTACCAGCGTGCTGACAAAGATGCTGGCAGATGCCATTGGAGTTCTTCCCCTGGCCTGTTAGCCCACGGTCTGCTCCACCTACTAGAGCACTTATTTAATCCAGCTCAGCCGCGGCAGGCAACCTTCCCTAGGGACTGGCCTCACCCAACAGAAAGCCCTCAAGCAACTTGTGGGCCTGAATAGGCAGGCTGCCTGGATCCTCTGCAGCAGGGTGAGTGGGTCCACCTCTGCAGGGCAGGGCATGCACGAGGAGTGGGTGTAGTGTGTGGGGCCCCAGCAGCAGTGTAGTGTGTGGGGCCGCAGCAGTGGGGCAACTTGGTCCTCTTCAGGAGATTGAGGTGTGTGCACAGGGCAGGACTGTGTTGACAGTGTGTGTGGGGACTTGTGGGTGGTGGGGCATGTCAACTGAAGAAGACTTGTGCTTCTCAAACAGCTGCATAGGGGATCAGCCCCACCTTCCAAAGCCTGAAACAATTGGGTGCTCCCATGCCTGGGGCAAGCCCCACTCAGCTGCAATCCTGAAAGAGATGACAAGAGCCTTGTAGGATGGAGGCCTACAGCAATTGTAAGCCCCTGGGTCTAGCAAGAAGCCACGCTAGTGGCCTACTCACTTACCAGAAAAACTGCAACAGGAACGTGCTATTAGACCTTACAGCCAACTGTGCTGAGGCTCCCCATGACTGATAAAGTGACTGAAGGGTCCATAGCAGCCACACGCAGCTGAGCATTACAACCAGCCATCCAGGGGGATAGTGTAGACTCCCTGGGCACCTGCAGCAAGAACAGCCCTGGCACAACAGAAGGACACATGTAGCCCACAAAGGGGACACTCCTGAAATATTTTAAATTTGTGACAAGAGGGAAGCACACTGCTGGGCCTCATAAGACATCTCTTACCTAAGGCCACCTCTCCAAGATCAAGAGACATAGCTGACATACCTAATACATAGATATAAGCACAGAGAAAGAGGCAAAATGAGGAGACAAAGGAATACATCCCAAGTAAAGGAACAGGACAAAACCCCAGAAAAAGAACTAAATGAAACATAAATAAAAAAATCTACCTGGCAAAGAGGTCAAACAAAAAGTCATAAGGATGCTTACTGATCTTGGGAGAAGAATGGACAAACTCAGTGAGAACTCCAACAAACAATTGGAAAATATGAAAAAAAAAAACAATCAGAAATGAAGAATACAATACTAGAAATGAAAAATTCACTAGAGGGACTCAATAGATGATACAGAAGAAAGGATCAATGAGCTGGATGAAAGACTGGAGGAAATCACCCAAGCTGAACAGATAAAAGACAAAAGAATTTTAAAAAATGAGAACAGTCTAAGGGACCTCTGGGACAACATCAAGCATACTAACATCCATATTACAGGTGTCCCAGAAGAAACAGAGAGAGACAAAGGGGCAGAGAATCTATTTGAAGAAATAATAGCTGAAAACTTTCCTAACCTAAAGAAGGAAAGAGACATCAAGGTACAGGAAGCACAGAGAGCACCAAACAAGGTAAATCCAAAAAGGCCCACACCAAGACACGTTATAATTAAAATGTCCAGAATTAAAGAGAAAGAGAGAATCCTAAAAGCCACAAGAGAAAGGCAACAAGTTACGTATAAAGGAAATCCCGTAAGGCTATCAGCTGAGTTCTCAGCAGACACCTTACAGGCTAGAAGGGAGTGGCATGATATATTTAAAGTGCTGAAAGGAAAAAACCTATGGCAGAGAATACTCTACCCAGCAAGGTTATCATTCAGAATGAAAGGAGATAAAAAGTTTCCCAGACAAGCAAAAATAACAGGATTTTATCACCAAGAAACCAGTCTTACAAGAAATGCTAAGGGACTTATTTAAGTGGGAAAGAGAAGACCACAAATAGGAATGAGAAAATTCTAAAAAAAAAACAATAAAATCACTGGTAAAGGCAAAAATACACTAAAGGTAGCAGATCAACCACCTATGAAGGTAATATGAAGGTAAAAAGACAAAAGTACTAAAATTACCTATTTTCATGATAAGAGGGTAACAGATACGCAAACACACACAAAGAGGTTAGACACGATATCACAAACATAAAAGGGAAAGGGCTGGCCTGGTGGTGTAGTGGTTAAGCACATGTGCTCTGCTTCAGCAGCCCAGGGTTCGCAGGTTCAGATCACAGGTGCGCACCCATGCACCACTTGTCAAGCCATGCTGTGGCAGCGTCCCATATAAAAGTAGAGGAAGATGGGCATGGATGTTAGCCCAGGGCCAATCTTCCTCAGCAAAAAGAGGAGGCTTGGCATCGGATGTTAGCTCAGAGCTAATCTTCCTCACACACACACACACACACACACACACACGCACAAAAACTCATAAATGGGGTTGGCCTGGTGGCATAGCAGTTAAGTTCTCACATTCTGCTTTGTGGCCTGGGGTTTGCTGGTTTGGATCCAGAGTGCACACCAGCTCACCACTCATCAAACCATTCTGAGGCAGCATCCAAAATAGATATAGAGCTACAACTTTAAAACTATGATACATGACTATGTACAGGGCTTTGGGGAGAAAAAAGAAAAAAAGAGGAAGATTGGCATCAGACGTCAGTGCAGGGCCAATCTTCCTCAAAAAAGAAAATAAAACAACATAAAATGTGGGAGGAAGTGAGTAAAAGAGTGGAGTTTTTAGAAAGAGCTCAAACTAAAGAGACCATCAACTTAATACAGATAGGTTATTATATATGAACCTCATGGTAATCACAAACTAGAAACCTACAATAAATATACAAAAAATTAAGTGAAAGGAACCCAAACACAATACTAAAGAAAGCCATCAAACTACAAGGAAAGAGAACAAGAGAAGAAGAAAGGAACAGAGAAGAAATACTAAAACACTCAGAAAAAAAGGAACAAAATGGCAATAAGTACATACATATCAATAGCTACTTTAAATGTCAATGGACTAAATGCTCCAATAAAAAGCATAGGGTGCCTGATTGGATAAAAAAACAAGATCTGTGTATATGCTGCATACAAGAGACACACTTCAGACCTAAAGACACTCACAAATTGAAAGTGAAGGGATGGAAAAAATACTCCATGCAAATGGAAATGAAAACAAAGCTGGGGTAGCAATACTTATATCAGACAAAATAGACTTTAAAATTAAAACTGTAACAGGAGACAAAGAAGGGCACTACATAATGATCAAGGCAACAATCCAAAAGAGGATATAACACTTGTAAATAACTATGCACCTAACGTAGGAGCAGCTAAATATACAAAGCAACTATTAAAGCAATTATTAACAGATGTGAAGGAGAAATAGACAGCAACACAATAATAGTGGGAGACTTTAACACTCTACGTACACCAATGGATAGATCATCCAAACAGAACACCAATAAAGAAACATTGGCCTTAAATGGCACATTAGACCAGATGGACTTAGTAGATATATACAGAACATTACATCCAAAAACCGCAGAATATACATTCTTTTCAAACGCACAGGAAATATTCTTCAGGACTGGTCACATATTAGGCCACAAAACAAGTCTCAATAAATTTAAGAAGACTGAAATAATACCAAGCCTCTTTTCTGACCACAATGGTGTGAAACTAGAAATGAACTACAGGAAGAAAATCAGAAAATCCACAAATATGTGGAGATTAAACAAAATGCTACTGAACAATGATTGAGTTAATGAAGAAATCAAAGGAGAAATCAAAAAATATCTGCAGGAAAATGAAAACAAAAATATGACATTCCAAAATCTATGGGATATAGCAAAAGCTGTTTTAAGAGGGAAGTTTACAGCAATACAGGCTTATCTCAATAAACCAAAAAAATCTCAAGTAAACAATCTAATGGTACACCTAAAGGAATTGGAAAAAGAAGAACAAACAAATCAAAAAATCAATAGAAGGAAGGAAATAATAAAAATCAGAGCAGAAATAAATGAAATAGTGACTAAAAAAAACAATAGAAAAGATCAATGAAACTAAGAGCTGGTTCTTTGAAAAGATACACAAAATTTACAAACCTTTAGTTAGACTCACCAAGAAAAAAAGAGAGACGGCTCAAATAAGTAAAATCAGAAATGAAAGAGGAGAAATTACAACGGACATCTCAGAAATACAAAAGATTATGAGAGAATACTATGAAAAGCTATATGCCAACAAATTGGATAATCTAGAAGAAACAGATAAATTCTTAGAATCATACAACCTTCCAAAACTGAATCAAGTAGAAATAGAGAATCTGAGTAGACCAATCAACAGTAAGGAGATTGAAACAGTAATCAAAAACCTCCCCAAAAATAAAAGTCCAGGACCAGACAGCTTCCCTGGTGAATTTTACCAAACATTCAAAGAAGACATAATACCTATCCTTTTCAAACTCTTCCAAAAAATTGAAGAGGATGGGAAGCTTCCTAACTTATTCTACGAAGCCAACATTACCTTGATAGCAAAACCAGACAAGGACAACACAAAACAAGAAAATTACAGACCAATATGACCAATGAACATCAATGCAAAAATCCTCAACAAAATACTAGCAAATAGAATACCACAATACAATAAAAAGATCATACACCATGATCAAGTGGGACTTATTCCAGGGATGCGGGGATGGTTCAACACCTGCAAGTTAATCAACGTGATACACCACATTAATAAAATAAAGAAGAAAAATCACATGATCATCTCAATAGATGCAGGGAAAGCATTTGATAGGATGCAGCATCCGTTTATGATAAAAACTCTGAATAAAATGGGTATTGAAGGAAAGTACCTCAACATAATAAAGGCCATATATGACAAACCTGCAAACAACATCATACTCAATGGAAAAAAACTGAAAGCTATCCCTCTAAGAACAGGAACCAGACAAGGATGCCCACTTTCACCACTCTTATTTAACATAGTATTGGAAGTCCTAGCCAGAGCAATCAGGCAAGAAAAAGAAATAAAAGGGATCCAAATTGGAAAGGAAAAGGTGAAACTGTCACTATTTGCAGTTAAAGATGATTTTATATACAGAAAACTCTTAAAGAATCCAAAAAAAAAAAAAACTCAGAGAAATAATAAATGAATACAGTAAAGTTGCAGGATACAAAATCAACATCCAAAAATCAGTTGCGTTTCTATACACTAACAATGAAGTAGCAGAAAGAGAAATTAAGAATACAATCTCATGTACAATTGCAACAAAAAGAAAAAATTACCTAGGAGTAAACTTAACCAAACAGGTGAAAGATTTGTATGCTGAAAACTATAAAACATTGTTGAAAGAAATAGAAGAAGACACAAAGAAATGGAAAGATAGTCCATGCTGTTGGAATGGAAGAATTAACATAGTTAAAATATCCATACTTCATAAAGCAATCTACAGATTCAATGCAATCCCTATCAAAGCCCCAACAACATTTTTCACAGAAATAGAACAAAGAATCCTAAAACTTACATGGAACAACAAAAGACCCCAAATAGCCAAAGCAATCCTGAGAAAAAAGAACAAAGCTGGAGGTATCACACTCCCTGATTTCAAAATATAACACAAAGCTATAGTACCCAAAACAGCATGGTACTGGCACAAAGACAGACACACAGATCATTGGAACAGAATAGAGAGCATAGAAAAAACCCATGTATCTGGACATCTAATTTTTGGCAAGGGAGCCAAGAACATACATGGAGAAAGGAAAGGCTCTTCAACAAATGGTGTTGGGAAAACTGGACAGCCACATGCAAAAGAATGAAAGTAGACCATTATCTTACACCATATACAAAAATTAACTCAAAATGGATGAAAAACTGGAACCTAAGACCTGAAACCATGAAACTTCCAGAAGAAAAAATAGGTAGTACGCTCTTTGACATTAGTCTTCACAGCATATTTTCAAGTACCATGTCTGATTGGTCAAGGGAAACAATAGAAAAAATAAACAAATGGGACTGCATCAAACTAAAAAGTGGCTGCACAGCAAAGAAATCCATCATGAAACAAAAGACAACCTAACAATTGGGAGAAGATATTTCCAAACCATACATCTGATAAGGGGTTAATCTCCAAAATATATTAAGAACTCATATATCTTAACAACAAAAAAACTAACAACCCAATTGAAAAATGGACAAAAGATCTGAACAGACATTTCTCCAAAGAAGATATACAGATGGCCAACAGGCCCATGAAAAGATGTTCAACATCATTAACTATCAGGGAAATGCAAATCAAAACTACAACGAGATATCACCTCTCATGAGGTGATATTCTCACCACAACCACGCCTGTCAGAATGGCTATAATTAACAAGACAGGAAATAACAAGTGTTGGAGAGGATGTGGAGAAAAGGGAACTTTCATACACTGCTGGTAGGAGTGCAAACTGGTGCAGCCACTATGGAAAACAGTATAGAGATTCCTCAACAGCTTAAGAATGGAACTACCATATGATCCAGCTATTCCACTGCTGGGTATTTATCCAAAGAACATGAAAACATGAATGCATAAAGACACATGAACCCCTGTGTTCATTTCAGCATTATTCACAATAGCCAAGACTTGGAAGCAACCTAGGTTCCCATCAAGGGATGAATGGATAAAGAAGATGTGGTATATATACACAATGGAATACTACTCAGCCATAAAAAATGATGAAATCCAGCCATTTGTGAGAACATGGATGGACCTTGAGGGTATTATGCTAAGAGAAATAAGTCAGAGGGAGAAAGTCAAATACCATATGATCTCACTCATAAGTAGAAGATAAAAACAGCAACAAACAATCACAGAAAGACAGAGATTGGATTGGTGGTTACCAGAAAGGAAGGGGAGAGCGAGGAGGGTGAAAGGAATGATTAGGCACGTGTGTGGTGATGGATTGTAATTAGTCTTTGGGTGGTGAATATGATGTAATCTACTCAGAAATTGGAATATAATGATGAACACCTGAAATTTATATAATGTTATAAACCAATGTTACCACAATTAAAATAGAAAAATAAAAAAATCAAGTGGGACTACGTCAAGTTATAAAACTTATGCACAGCAAAAAGAAACAATCAACAGAATGAAAAGACAACACATGGAATGGGAAAAAATATTTACATACCATATATATGATAAGGAGTTAATATCCAAAGTATATAAAAATGCATACAACTCAATAGCAAAAAAAAAAAAACAAACCCCAAAACACATAATCCAATTGAAAATAGGCAAAGGATCCGAATAGACATTTTTCCAGTGAAGACATACACACGGCCAACAGATACGTGAAAATTGCTCAACATCGCTAATCATCGGGGAAATGCAAATCAAAACCACAATGAGATATCACCCCACACCTGTTAGAATGGTTATCACCAAAACCAAGAAATAACCAGTGTTGGCGAGGATGTAGATAAAAGAGAACCCTTTTGCACTGTTGTTGAGATTGTAAATTGTTACAGCAACTATGGAAAACAGTATGGAGGTTCTTTAAAAAACTAAAAATAAAACTACCATATGATCCAGCCATCCAGCTTCTGGGTATTTATCTGCAGGAAATGAAAACACTAGCTTGAAAAGATGTCTGCACCTCCATGTTTGTAGCAGCATTATTTACAATGGCCAAGACGTGGAAACAACCTAAGTGTCCATTGACAGATGAATGTGTAAAGAAGTTGTGAGATATATATATATATATATATATATATATATATATATATATATGTATACAATAGAATATTATTCAGCCATAAAAAAGAAGGAAATTCTGCCATCTGTGACATGGATGGGCCTTGAGGGCATCATGCTAAGTGAAATAAGTCAGACAGAGAAAGATTAATACTGTATAATCTCACTTATATGCAGGATATAAAAATAAAGAAACAACAATGAAACTCATAGCAAAAGAAAGCAAATTTGTGGCTAACAGAGGCAGGGCTTAGGGTGAGGGGGAATTGGAGGAAGCGGGTCAAAAGGTACAAACTTCCAGTTATAAGATAAATATTTACTAGGGATGTAATGTACAACGTGATGACTATAGTTAACACTACCTTATTGTATATTTGAAAGTTGTTATGAGAGTAAAGCCTAAGACTTCTCATCACAAGGAAAAAAATATTTTTTTATCTATATGATGTGATGGATGTTAACTAGACTTATTGTGGGTAATCATTTCACAATATTTGTAAGTCAAATCATTAAGCTGTATACCTTAAAATTATACAGTGATGTAAGTCAATTGTATCTCAATAAAACTGGAAAAAATTAAAGAAAAGAGAATAAAAAAGGTCATAGGCTAGAATGAAAATAAGGAGGAAATAGACTCATCTTGCTGTAAATTCAATCCTTCATATTTGTAACACACATTATACCTGAAATCCAAAACACAGGAAATTGCTGTTTAAACCAAAAAACAGTGGCTGACCCCAGCAACAAGAATTAACATATACTTTATAAGTAGCTAATAGAAACAAATTATTGACAAATTGGTAATTCAGCTTGTCTCTAGCCAAATGGCCACATCAACAAGTTGGCGGTAAGATACTTAGTCTATCAAGTGGTGGTATGCTAAATTGATAAATTTGGCTTTTTTTTACCTTAGATCTTGGATCATAGCTTCCTCAATAAGCCATGTTAAAATTCAGCATTATTTCTAGTGCAAACATTTGTCAGTGCCATTGCAAGGGCAAATAACTTGTAGTAACTTGTAAGTTCCAGGATTAGTGTGAGGAAAGGTACACTTTTGGGCCAGTCCACTGTTTAGCTGTCATCAGTACTAATGGAGATGTCAAGGAGGTGCTCCCCAGGGAAACTGGATATAAGAGATAGGATTGAATTCTGAGAAAAAAACTTGGAAACATGCATATAACTGATGAGAATTACAATTTAGAGGCGAAAAACAAGATATCAGGAAATATGCGACTGGAGAGTTTTGGGAGCCTCCACAAGTCCACTCAAGATGCTCTGATACAATCTCAGGGAGGCAGGGCAGGAGGATGTGACAGTGAACCCAAATGTAGTCAGTTGTGTGGGCTACCTATCTGGAGAAGACTGTGGGAAAAAGAAAGGAGAGGATCAGTGTGGAACATAGACATAAAGACAGAGAGGCAGCGTTTGTCCGCGCATCTTTAGGGAAGATGGCGGGTTGGCACAAGGATCCTAGTCACCTGGTGATTCTATGTCTGCAGTCTAGATGGATGGCTTAGGTGACTAGTAATCAACAGCCCCAGTCAGTAAGATCTCTGATTAGCCCCTCTTGCTCTGATTTCATGTTCACCAATCAACTGTTAGGTAATAAATTATCTTCTTGTGTAGATATTTCTACAAAGAAGGAGTGTGTTGATCAGCAAAGTTCTTTGCTCATAATGCAGTTGCATTTTGAATTTTAAATAAATAATGTTTAGGTATTCTGGCTTATGCATTATCTGATTGTGCTTTGGATAGCATGATGCAGTTCCTGAACAAAATTTCCAAAGGTGGATATAAAAGTGAGGATTAGACCCTGGACCACGGTAACCTCATTGAAGCAAGACTCAGAGAAAGAAACAGATCTCTTCCTGACAGGAATAAGTGAAATGCCTATTTTCTTATAAGCATTATTGATAAATTGTCAAATCACTGAGACATAAAAGTAATCTAAATAATATATTAAATATTCCTCATACTTGATCTTAGGTTAATATTAAAAATTTCTGGGCCGACCCTGTGGCCTAGTGGTTAAGCGCGCACGCTCCGCTGCTGGTGGCCTGGGTTCGGATCTGGGCGCGCACCGACTCACTCCTTCTCCGGCCATGCTGAGGCTGCGTCCCACATACAGCAACTAGAAGGATGTGCACCTATGACACGCAACTATCTACTGGGGCTTTGGGGGAAAAAATAAATAAATTATAAAAAAAAATTATAAAAAAAAATTTCTGTGCTTAACAAACTTTCTAAATTTATTTTTTTTTCTAAATTTATTTTTTAAACACGTAAGGCATAGGAAAATATTTGGCTGTGAAAGATACATTCAAATCCACCCACATATAAAATAGTAATTTCCTTTCCCAATTTTCCTTTCTTTGCTCAATGCGAAAACATGAATGAAAAAAGAAATATGGCACAAACTGTGATTTTTGATAGCCAAATTGAAAGACATATGAAAGAGAAGGCCAGAATACATCAATATTCTTTAATTGCAGTAGCCCTATTTGGTTCACATTTGGTTTCTTTTAAAGCAGTGGAGAAGTTGAATGACAAATTAATAAACATAAGCAAATGAACAGACATTTAAATATTGATGCTGCTATATTAGATCTGGTTCCTTTAAAAAATATGTTCTGCTGTAATTTTGCCAAGTCCAGCCCATTCCTCCCAAAGGAAGTAAAGTACAGCAGCTCAGAAGAATTTCACCCCTGGCGATCTGCCTTAAAACAGGATTTTATAAATTCGGTAAGAATAATTGAAGGATTTGCAAAGTGTTTTAAACAACTAAATTTTGGATATATTTCTCTTTTATCTATTTTTTCTTATTTTATTTAATACCTACATGACATATCTAATATTAGTTAAATACAATCAAATGGAGTGCAAACAGATTAAATTTCTTATGGACTGGTGTGGGTGAAGGGGGTAGCTCAACATTGAAATGTATCCCAGTTTCCAATGTAACTTGTAGGTACAGTGATGTCTGTTAATTTATATGTGTACAATTTCAGAATTTCAAAAATGGCAAATCATTATCTGGTTAATAAATAATCAGTCAACTCTAAAGTTATAAAGTAAATATCTAAGAAAGAAATAATTTCATATATAAACAAAACATCAGAACTTGATGGAACCTATATTTTAAAAAGTAAACCTTGAAGCAATGAGCTGGCAAGATCTTTTCTGAAGTAGTGGGCATGGGTAAAAGCAGAATTCCTAGAATAATCACCTAGTGTTAATCCATAGCTCTGCATAGCTCTGCTGAACTGTAGGGTTGTTTACTTTCGAGTAACAAGGAACAACTGGAAACTAATTCATTTTATTGTTTACATAGCTATAAGCCAAAACTGTGCAAAGTTGTCTTATGGGGTGAGGGTTGATAAGTGATTTTTCCAGATATGAGAACTATTGTGGACCTTAAAGAAGAACTGAGTGTCAGTTCCATGTAATTATAGTCTATTTGAGAATCTATTAAAGGTTGATAATAATTGACCATACTATTAAATGCTTCCTATGTATGGGGACTGTAGAAGCACAAAGTGAAGCAGATTGAGAATTCCGAGCTCTGTGAAGATTTTACTGCGGAAATGTACTTCAGGAGAAAGAGCAGGGATGAATAAAAAGGTGCACATTAAACACTAAAATTCTATAAAAATAAAATATATAGTCTTACTGACTATTTCACCCTTCGCCCACCTTGTTACACCACCACCTAACATCTTGGTCCCCTATCTGTACTCTTTCCATCCCCACCACAAAAACTAATCCTCCAAACTACAGAAAACCTAATATTTACACATATTGAGTGCATTCTAGCTGCCTGCTACTGTCTTTAGCGCTCTGCTTAATGAAAGATACATAAAAGACATAGATTTACTATTCATTTGGCTTCATATTCCACTGCAATAAATATGTTCTCAGAGATTTAGTGTGGATTGTGACTGCGCTTCCAATAATCAAATGCATAATTTATACAACCAACATGTTAATTTTCTTGAAATGTAACATCGCTCCATAATATACCCTAGTAATTTTCTTTGGCTAGGAAAATTATTCCGTATGTTCCATCCAAATCCATAATACAGAAATTTCTTACTTATTTTTCAGTGTCATCTTTTCCAAGAAAATCTCTATCACATGGGTGTTTCTCTACCAATGAAACAAAATTAAACAAATCCTAAACATTTTTATATAATTTGTCTATAAAACGTGCATTTGATTTTTCCCAGAAACTATTCATATGGAATATGAATGATGAGTATACATGTTTAACATTAACAGAGAGTATTTATTTCTCTTTCCAATACTTAAAGAGTGGCAGTTAACAGAGTGATAATTAATAAAATACTGCATGATGTAACACATCTAAGAGGAATTGATGGTAAAATAAAATAAGACAAACTGGTAGTTCCCACATTTTGTCTCAAGGATCTCAAAAGGGGAAAGCACCTGAAGGTTGGGCAGGGTCCTGCTTTCTAGAAGCTTCTGTGGGAGCTGCAGAACCCTCACTTCTGTTCCTGATGGAAGATGTAGCAGAATCATCGGAAAAGAAGGTTTTATTTTTTGATGGGGTCAAACTAGTTGGCAGCTCTGGAGGGATCCCTGGAGGAGGTGGGCTGTGAGAGGTAGTGCATGCCCACCTCCACTGGGAAGGAGAGACAAAGCAATTCTCTCTTTTTGTTCTGTTCTCATCCTCTGCAGGACGCACAATTAGGAAACACAGACAGAGCCATGGAGCACACCTCTGAGACAACGTCACTCATTATGGTCCCCGAATACTCGGTATTATTTGGATTTCATGGATCCCACTCTGCCCTAGTTCCCACATCTCCAGATGGTCCAGGTGAACTTATAAGGAAGCAGAACCAGTGTGACAATGAAGAAGCTCCTGGCGTTAACCTTGTAGTTCAACTTCTCCCCACTGTCATCTGGGACCCTCGAGTTGCAGCAGAGGTGGGAGAGGACTCCGAAAAATCAGCTGATTCCAAGTAACTCAAGGTGTGGAGATGCTGTAGAAAGCTGGTTATGGAGGCCTGGAGTGGATCAGGGAGTCCAAAGAGAACCCAAGGTGTCCCAGTGGGGCTTATTAGAACCTGCCCAGGGAGGGTTTTCTAGGGCAGGAACCACCAATGCAGGTCAACTGTTGGAAGTATTCTCTACTCTCCATTGTGAAGTGGGGAGATTCTGAGTCCACTCCCTCAGGAGAGGGGAGGAAAGGACCCTCTCCAAGGAGACAGCTTCCCGTAGAAGCTTCCTGCTTGTTCTGGAATTGGGAGATTTGCTACCTAACATATCATATTTATTTGTATTTGTCTGCATTCTTATACTGGTTATAAGGGGGTCAAAATGTTATTTTGGAAATCTCCTATCAATCATGCGATTTACAAACCGATTAGTTCATTACAATGTGATGCTTGACTTATTGGGGTTGTGACATAAACTTAGGGAAAATTGGGCACAGTTATCGGGTTTTGAGAACATGTCCACCTGTGCTTCTGCTCTGCATATCCACTATGGGAAGAAACGCGCATTTAGTGACACCGAAAATGGCTCCTGATCATATGAAAAGCTTGGTGCATATCGGGCAATCCATAAGTATTGAGACCTTTCTTCTTTCCTTTTCTTTGTATACCCAGGTGACCTTCAGAAAATGTGGAAATCAGAAAACTGACATATAAGAGAAAAAATTAGTAGCAAACTGAAATCCTGTGAAAACAATAGTCTAGGACACAGTTTTCTATGTTCATCACCATATGACCATTGTTATAATAAAAATCAACACTTTGATAATTAAAACACTTCCTAAAGTAAATTACTTTAATAATTGGTTTGCAAAATGTTGGCTTTTAATTGATGAAATAAATATCCAAGTCAAGAATGAACATGTCTTCAGAATATCATGACAGGCATCTAACTGATGGAAAATAACAATTGTAAAATGTTATTAATTGCATTTCTGGAGTAATTATGTGTTAAAAGTTCTATATTTCACTTGGAATCTTGAAAAATGGGAAAATAAAGAGGCACAATTTGTTAGAGCTTGTTGAACACAGCCCAAGACAGAAACTTCAGTTGGTAGACACCTGGGTTCTGATGATGAGAATTGTGATCTATAGGGGGAATTTTTTTCTACAGTTTTGAAAAGATACCCTTTACTATTATTCAATTCCACTTGCTTTGAACTAGGCTCCTTGAGCCATATTCTAATTATTTATTTATTTCTCGGATTTTTAAAAAGAGAACTGGGGTATCTTGGGTAATGGGGTAATGGGTATAGATACTTCTTTACCTGGGAAGAAATATCCTTCATTATAAAAGTTGAAATTAGCATGTGGGTTAACCATGATTATCTCCTGAGTTTTGTGAGGGTCAGTCAGTTCTCTCAATTACAATCAATTTCAGATTAACTGATAGAAAACACGTTTCTGGACTTACAGAACTGATGATCAGGACTTAAACCCCTAAGGTTTTTCTCAAGAAAATGGTTTTTTGCCATTTTTCACTCTCCTTATTTCCTTTTTAAGTTTAACACTTTATAGGACTAGGTTTGCAATGCTCATTTTAAAAAGAAGAATCAAAAAACAATTTTCATTAATACATCAGTCGTTCTTATCCTTTTATGAGGCCATGGACCTCTTTATAAGCCAATGCTAAGGATCTCCTTGTTCTCTGCTCCAGTTCACACATACTACAAACGCACAGAGAATTTACTTACATTGTCAAGCATCCACTGACCCACTGAGGACCGTGTGTTCCTCAGTGCCTACAAGCTCCCAGTGAAGAAGCCCCAAACCAGATAAACGTTCATGTTCAAATTATCATTTCACAGTCTGACCATCAGGATTCCCATAGAAATGGTTAACTAACAGGTTAGAATGCTTTTGTCTGACTCAATTAAGCGTAAACTTTATTAAGGACTAAGCATTAATCCCATAATCAAGAACACTAATCCTTTTATTGAAATGATGATATTAGTTCAATAATATAAAACACTTTGATGCAATTAAACGGTTTCTCTTAATCCCCCAAATTCCCAATTGTTCAGCAGTGTTTGACTCCACTAAGGCGTGATAGAACATTTTTCTCCAATTTAGTCTGGGGTTTAATTTACAATCAAAACATTACTATAACCATGCTTAAAAGCCTTTACTTATTGCCAAGTTTTATTGCTTTTCAAGTAGCTGAGACCTGATTATATCCCAAAATAACATTTTAAAAAATACAATTTTTAGAAGATATTAATTTACTTTACACCACTTGAAAATAGCATTATTTTCTTCCAGCAGTAGAAAAAGAACAAGTAATAAAATTTTGTCCATGTATTTGCCACAAAAGAACTTGGTCAGAGTGTTTGTTTTTTCCCTTCATTAGAAGGAAATCTTTGCAACTGCACAGACACTTCACTTAATCCTTTGTCTTTTGAGATTATAATAATGCATATGGCATCTATATAGAGTATCAGGAAATTCCTGTTTGCAAAGCTCTCATTTGAGATTTGTTCATTGGAAGAATAGCCAATGAATAATAAATCATGCACTTTTTAAAATTTTATTTTTGTCTTAATCTATAAAGTATCAACTAGCCCCTTGGGTATTCTATCTGTATTTATTTCCTTTTTATCCATCATATGCGTCATGTACCTAATCCTGTGAACATTCTCTTATGGAACTTCTCCCATATCTCTATTCTCTAAATAATAGTTGAGAAACCTTTCTAAAGCTTATATACTATATAGGTAGTGGGTTTTGCAAATCCTTCCAGATTTCTGTGAGAAACTTGGTTTTATCTTTAGAGCCCCAAGACAGAAAAAATAGATTGATTTCATGCAGTGGGTAAACAGGAAAATGTACACAGAATAAATTTTTTAATCTCAGATCTAGAAGATTGTGAAATTGAATGAGGTCATCCTCTGAGACATATCTAGGAATGCTGTTCCAAAAGGAAGCAGAGGATTGGATCTATTATCTTCAGTTGATCCAGCATTGAAGAGTAGAGACACTGACCCTCACTTTCTACACCCAAAGAGAGCACCGATTGTCACAGGCTGAACTAGGGTGCTGTGTTAAGATCTCCATCCTCTTTAGGGGCTCACCTTGCAAGAAAAAAATTATTTTGCTCTAAAAGGTGGTTGCAGGAAGTATTCACAATGAGGCAAAGATCAAGTTCTCCTGTTCCAAGAACCAGTTAAATGTTATGAAAAAATTTCATGTGATTAAATAAGTTTGGAAAACACTGGCTAAAAAATGAAACAGAATTCTTCTTTACCATATGAATTTTTACAGTTTTCACTATGCTAATATGAACTGTAAGCCCTAAAGTGAGGCATCTAAAATGCAACAATTCTCACACTTATTTGACCACAGAATTTATTTTAAAGCCTTCTTGAGGGGCTAGTGTTTTGAGGAAAACATTTTGGGAGATATGGGGCTGACCACAGCATATAAAGCATATGAAGATGTTGTAAAGGGTATTGTTTTAGATCTGTGGCTTCCAAATCCTGGTCCATGAAGCAGCTACATCACAGTTTGCTACTGATAATATTTGAGGACAGATTTCTAGAATACATCCCACATCTACTGAGTCAGTGATCTACTGGTGGGGCAGCAGATAGCTCTATTATTTTTAAAGATTTTTTTAAATTTATTTTTCCCCCCAGAGCCCCAGTAGATAGTTGTATGTCATAGCTGCACATCCTTCTAGTTTCTGTATGTGGGACGCAGTCTCAGCATGGTCGGAGAAGCGGTGCCTTGGTGCCCGCTGGGATCCTCACCCGGGCTGCCAGCAGCGGAGTGCGCGCACTTAACTGCTAAGCCATGGGGCCAGCCCAATAGCTCTATTTTTAATAAGTGTCTCAGATAATTCCTGTGCTGAGTTGAGTTTGGAACCCCTTGAGATAATATCTTCCTAGGTCACTGTCAACTCTGATGCCGTAATCTTTTCATAAAGCTCTTTCTATTCTCAGCACTCTCTTCAAGGCATTCTTCACTTCTTTGTTCCTCAGACTATAGATCAGGGGATTAAGCATGGGATTGAAAAGGCTGTGAAACAGGAGGAGATATTTCTTCTGTCCTTGGGGGCTCCCATATCGGGGCCCAACATACATGATAATGGCTGTGCTATAAAAGAGTCTGAACACACAGAGGTGGGATGAGCAGGTGGAGAAGGCTTTTCTTTGAACTTCTCCTGACTGGATCCTAAGGATGGCACAAAGAATGCACATATATGAGATGACAATTGATGAGAAGGGTCCGATTAGCACAAAAATTGCTCCAGCCGACACCACGATTTCGTTGATGTGGGTATCCGCACACGCAAGTTTGAGAACAGCCGTGATTTCACAGAAAAAGTGATTAATTTTCTGGGGTCTACAGAAGGGTAAAGAGAGAAGTAATACTAGATGAACCAAAGACGGAAGAACTCCAGTGGTCCAGGAAGTCACTACCAGGTTGATACAGACTCTCCAGCTCATGATGGCAGAATATTGCAGTGGGTGGCAGATGGCCACATACCTATCATAGGACATCACCACCAAGAGAAGACATTCGGTAGCAGCAAATGTCAAAAAAAAAGAAAGGTCTGTGTCATGCAACCAGCAAAGGAGATGGGCTTGGCTGGGTTCAGGAGGTTCACCAGCATCCGGGGCACTGTGTTGCAGGCATAGGCTATGTTGACCATGGCCAGGTGTGAGAGGAAGAAGTACATGGGGGTGTGCAGCCTGGAGTCCAGTGAAATAAGCCCCAGAATGACCCCGTTCCCCAGCAGGATTAAGATGTAGAACAAGAAGAAGAGCTCAAAGAGAAGCATCTGAATCCTTGGGTCAAGGGGAAATCCCAGGAGGATGAACTCTGTGACAGATGTCATATTGTCTCCCATATTCCTAAGACAGAGGAAATTGAGTTAACGTTCGTGGTTTAAGAAAAGTCTTTAAAAATAGATTTATGTTAACCTATTTGATACCTTTTTGTTGGATAGAAAATTGTTCAGAAACGCTTTCAGTGAATTTTTGTTGTTTTTTAATGAATTTTTAAAGACTGTATTTGGTAACCCTAAAATAAGTTAAAAAAAATATATATATATACGTACACATATACATATGTTTTTATTGTTGTTTTTAATGTTTTTAACAGAGGCTAAATTTTCAAAATAAATATATTGTCATATGTTAATCAAATACACAGATTTTGTTCATTCAGTGAGCTAATCCATATCCTTCAAATAAATTCTGGTTTTATTTGCTTACATTAGTCAGAGTTATTCTGTTTTTTTCAAGAACAATGACTTCTAACTAATACACATGCCAAAGTCCTAAACTACAAGTCTAATCTCGAGTTGGAAGGGTTCATTAAGGACAGGGTACACTAAGGTGAGAAATACCATTGGTCAAATACGACATTAGCCATTAACCTCTCACCTGCCTGTCTAAACGCACTTTCCACTCCCCCATCTGTTGTCACCTCACAACAAATATCTCACAAAATCTCTTCTTGTTCAAGTGTAAAGACTTATTTTCAGCCTTAAATCTCATTTTTCTTATTTAGTTTTTAACACTAATATTTAGATGAACATTTACATGAACGACTGAATAGATTTGTACTGTGTTGTTTATCTAAACATAAAAACAGAATCAATAACTTTGTTGAATCTTGACTCGACATTAATAAAAACTCTAGAAATATCCAGTTTTAGACACTGTCTCTGCATGTATTTGGCAGTATTTAGATGACCGTTGTGAGGGGTGCAAGAAAGGATCTCTGAATTCCTTGAGAGATTGAACTAAATCATCTCTTTTACTCTGATTCCACAATAAAATGTCAGTACAAACATGATATTACCCTTCTTGCTTAAATGTTATTCCCATCTTTTATATAAGATGTTGTCTTGGCGATAGCAAGGATGAGCAAGAATTCTCAATTTAAATAGCCATAAAATTTTAAACCTATTAAAAAATCATCACATTTGCATCGTAACCGTCCTCTTACCATTCTAATGATAAGTGTCATGTCCAGGATGTTGAAAATAAAATAATTTGCAGGTATTTATTGACTTCCTATTATGTACTAACATTGTTCTGAGAGTGGAACTATCAATGATAGGAACTCTGAGCTCAAACTCATTCCTCGGACTGTGGCCTCACAACACTGCACATAAATAAATGAGTGTTTGTACACCTGTCCAATAACTCTGGCTATTCTTCCCTGTATATTTAGATATTAGACTTCCTCTAAATGTGACATTTCAAATCTAGTTTTTTAATAAAGAAGTGCTATCTTTTTTTGTTTAATATTAAACGTTTACTAGAAAGTCATTTCACACATTTATCTCTTTTCTTAAAAATAGCTACCAGTCAAAAATAACTATATTTGTTATTTTGTTATTATATTTTTATAATATATTGGTTAGATTCATATACTGATATATTGATTAATAACATATTTATTCAGTTTATCCTATTGTTTAAACTATCAATGAGTAAAATGTGAGCATTAATAAAAATGTACTTTTGCATGATATTAAAGTGTAACAGTAAAAGATAACAGGCAATGAAGATGATGTTAAAATATATTTGACCAGAACTCACAAAGGCGATTAGGGAACCTGTGTGTCCAGAGATAATTGTTGTATAAGGACCAAAAAAATCTTCATGCAGAAAAAACATATCTAGTGTGGCTGAATTTATTGATGGTACTGGAAGACTTGCTGCCCATCTGAGAAATGCCAAGGAAGATTCTTGGCTCTTCAAGTTACCTTTGAGAAGAGAAGGCTTTATTAACTTGTTATCTCCACGAGGTACCTTTCCAATTGTCATGAGGGCTTAGTGTAGGGCACAAGACAGTAGGTCTCACTTGTACCAGCATGCTCCCTATAGAGACAGGAAGAACCCAAGCACTGATATCCTTCTGAGAGGGAAGAGGACTGGCAGTCTCTGTGCATTTCTATCTCTAAGGAATCCAGAGAGGTAGCAAGATCTCTAAAAGTTAAGGTAAGAACAGTTAGTTCCTTCATAATTGAAAGGATACACACACATATAGTCATACCCTGGTGCCACATGAATATTACAGCTACCCTAATACATGGATTTGTTATAGTTTCATGATTTTTTATGTTATTCCAGCTTCTAAACATTTAAGGAGCACTTAGGGGATGCAAAGATCCATGACTGGGTATCGTTAGTGAAATGGAATCTTGACATTAATTCCCACAGCCGTATTTCTTTTAGTGTAGTATGGTTTCCCAACTGTCCTAAAGGTGGTAGGAGAATAAACTTGAATTTGAAGGTCTTAATCATTAGATCATTTTAGACCATACCCTATATCTTTGAGCATAGATCTGGAGATGTGAAGACATTCATGCTGGGGATTCATATTAGACGTGCCCCAGGGCTTGTTGCCCGGTTTGGAAGAAGAATGGATGAGGCACAAGGGCTGAGAAAAGCTTATTTTGAAAATTTTCTCTTTTTAATAACGCCTGGTCCTGTCCTCATGGGAAAGATATAGCTCTGTAAAAGCAGAGGGTCAACTCCTGTCTTCTCTACCCTCATGGTTGGGGCTGGATATATGTATTCTACGTATCAGAGTAGGCATGTACTACTATTACAGCATATACTTGGAGGATAGCATTCCAATTCTGCAGGATGTTATCAACAATCCAGGGCCCTAAATCTGTGTGTCAGGTCACAATTTCTATCAGACTTACAGTTTTTGAGTACTACAATATGTATTGGGACCAATGAATTCTTTGGTCATTTTCCCATTGTCTCTTTCTTCGCTGTGAAGTGGGTCTATTGGACTGAAGTGATGTTATGTGTGAAACCATGTCACAAATAAGATATTCTAGTAGCTCTCCATTAGAGATACTGGCTAAGGTTCTGCACACAAGAAAGGGACATTCATACCTGTAATGCATATCATCTTTAATCATGATGAATCATTGCCCTATATAGGGTGGAAGAAATTGACAGGCCACGGACTGACTTATTGGTCTCCTTAAGAGGAAGGCACCATATCGAGGGCCCAGCATTGGTCTCTGCTGCTGACAGAACAAATATTCAGCTGAGTAGAGCAGCTGTGGTGAGGGGTAGCCTATGCTGTTGGATTCATGCAAAGCCTCCATCTCCGTTGCCATGGCTACTGCATTGGTGTACTCACTGTGCAATCACTGGGGTGGCAAGAGCAAAGGCAGGCTGACATATCTATGACTGAGTCATCCCATGCCTAGTTGTTTAATGCCTCTTCTGCAATGATTTATTTTTAAAGAAACAAATGCACTTTTAATTGATCTACAGATGAAAACTACTCAGTGAAGGTCAGTAACTGCATCAGACCCTGATCTCTTAAAGCCATATCCTGGACAGTTTCAAGGAACTGGGTTAACTGATTATTTTCATTATTTCAGTTCATCTACAGTATCAGAAAAACAAGGCATTATATCAGTTTAGATGAAATGCAAGGCTGGCAGTCAAATCCAGTCCCTTATATTCCATATTTTTTCTTTAGGTCTTCTACTTTGTCAACATTAGCTTTCATGACATCTTCCTTGGAAGTCCCCTTCAGCTGATTCCGGGCATCTCACTTGTCCTTGCCTTTGAGATCCAGCATCCCAGATCTTTCTGTATTTATGTCACCCACAGTCACTTGTTACTTGGCATTAATATGGGATATATAGATTCTCATACTTTGTGCTCCATCCTATGTCTCTTCCCCATACTTCCACATACCCAGTAGTCCAACTGTGCTCCTTCCAGGTCAATGACCAACGAGTCAACCAATTTGCCAATTTCCAGGAGTCTAGGCATATTCTCACATCAGGCAACTTCTCTCTCCACAAAGTAGATGACTAGGTGAATTGCCAACTATGGGCAGTGAGAAATTTACCATCATCAGTTACCCTTAAGGCCTCAAATCCAAATGGTAGACATTTTGCAGCAATATATCTAGCCAAATCATCCCTGCAGCAGGACTATCTTCTTTCCTAATCTGTCAGCTGATTGTAGGGAATCACTCAACAACTACCTATCTATCTACTTACCTATCAACTGTGAAGGTTGCGTCAGTGATAAAGGTGATCTGGGGATCTGGGCCAACTGTTCATTCAGCTTACTTTTGTCTTTTGTACTTGCTTTCATCCTAAGTTATACCACATTCTTTACATATTTTTTATATGCTGGATGGCTGCTATGATCACTCAGTCTTATGATTTGGTGGGTCTAATAGCATCTAAGCTCAAGATAGGCAACCCTGGATTTATAGTTACTTGATATTCTATGATAAGTCTCTACTGAGGCTCAATAATATCTGAGGAGCTGTGTTTTCAAAGGTGTATCGTCTTCTGCTGTAGATGGAAAGTCTTTGATGTAGAATCTCTGTGATTCATTCTATGATTAACCTACGGGGCCTTCCCAGAGACTCTACATGACATCTTGGTGTCATGACCAGAGATACCTTCATATCTATGTGGTCTCCTGGTCAAGTGACCCAAGTGCTAGAGCTATAAATGGTAAGTGTATAGGTCAATAAATTTTTATATATTAATACACTTGTATAATCACCATACAGATGAAGGTACAGAACATCTCCGTCACAACAGAAAATTCCTTTGTCCCTCACCTCCTCACTGCCAGAAATCACTTCTTTACTCTGAGGTAACCACTATTCTGATTTCTATTGCAACAGATTAGTTTTGCCTGTTTTTGAATCTCACGTAAATAAATTATACAGCAGGTATGCTTTTGTGTCTTGCTTCTTGACCCAATATAATGTTATTGGGATTCACTCATGCTGCTGTATCAGTAGTTCATTCTTTTTTATGCTGCATAATATTCATTATGAACGTCCTACAATTTGTTTTTCTATCCTGCTATTCATGTACATTTGGGTTATTTCTAGTTTTTGGCTATTGTGATTAAAGAGCTTCTATGAATATTCGTATACATGTTTTCAGTGGGTATAGACCAATGGAATAGAATTGCCAAATCATATGACAGGCTCACGTTTATATTTAGCAGATATTGCCAGTTTTCCAGTGCAATTTTATAATTTTGCTTTCCCACCAGTACTTGTATTAGTTTTATAATTTCAGCCATTGTGGTTTTTCTTTGTGACTTTGTTTGTATTTTATTGATGATTGTATGGAACACATCATATGCTTATCAGCCTTTTGGAAATCCTTTTGTTTGAAGTGCTTCTTTAAGTCTTTTGCCCAATTTTTAATTGAGTTGTTTTTTGCCTCTTATCGATTTGTAGGTGTTCTTTGTAGACTGGATGCGCTTTGTTGAATATGTGTACTGAGGACATCTTCCCCCAGATTGTGGCTTGTGTCTTCACTTGCTTTCTGGTTCTTTTGATGAAGAGAAATTCGTAATTTTAATGATGTCTAGCTTATTAATTTCTTCTTTTATGATTAGTGCTTTTGGCTTCCTGCTTAACACTACCCAAAGGTTATGAAACATACTCCAATTCCTCTCCTGGAAGAGTGGTTATTTGCTTTCATGTTTAGATCTAAGATGCACCTCAAGTTAACTTTGTGTATGGTGTGAGATAGGGGTTGAGTTTAATAGATATCCAACTACAAAGATGAATCATTTACCCATTGAATTACATCGGCACCTTGGTCAAAAATTTACTGACTAAATGTGTGTGGATCTGTTATTGTATTCTCTATTCTCTTCTATTGATTTATCCTTAAACTAATACAACACTCACTGTCTTACTGTCTTGATTGCTATATATTAAGCCTTGTAATCAGAAATGTAAGGCTTCTGATTTTGTTCTTCTTTCCTAAAATTATTTTGATATTTAAGGTTCTTTGCATTTTTATGTAATTTTTTATGTAAGAATTATGTTTTTAACATCTGTTTTTCTTTAAAAATTTTATTTCATTTTAATTAAACTTCTATTTTGATATAATTGTAGGTTCACATGCAATTGTAAGAAATAATACAATTATATTATTATTATTAGATATTATTATTATAATACTCTCTATTCTTTATCCAGTTTTCCCCATTGGTAACTCTTTCAAAACTATGATACAATATCACAATCAGGATATTGACATTGATATAGTCAAGATGCATGACATTTTCATCACCACAAGAACATTTCGTGTTGCCTTTTTCTAGTCACATCCACCTCCCTTGCACCCTTGTTCTGACCTTAACAACAAATCTGTTCTCCATTTCTATAATTTTATTATTTCAAAAGTGTTACATAAATGGAATCATGTAGTATATAATCCTATGTGATTGGCTTTTTTTTTTCACTCAGCATAATTTTTTGGAGATTCATGCAGGTTGTTGCATGTATCAATAGCCTGCTTCTGCATATTGCTGAGCAGTATCCTATGATATGGATGTGCCACAGTTTGTTTAATCAACCACCTGTTGATGGGCATCTGGATTATTTCAGTTTTGAGCTATTGCACAAAAAGCTTCTATAAACATTTTTATGGAGGTTTTTCTTGGGTGTAAGTGTGTGTGTGTATGTGTGTGTGTGTGTGAACATAAGTCTTCATTTTCTTGAGGTTTATTTTTTAATAATTTTAAAATTATGAATTAAATTTCCTTAATAGTTATAGAATTATGCAAATTATGTATTCATATTGGGTGAGTTGTGGTAGTCTGTATTTTTTGAGGTAGTTTGTCCATTTTGTCTAAGTTGTCAAATTTATATGTGTACAGTTGTTTGCAACTTCCTTTATTATCCTTTGATGTCTACAATGATACCCTCTGTTTCATTCTGATGTTTTTAAGTTGTGTCTTTCATTAATAAGTCCTGCTAGAAGTTTTTAAATTTAATTGATCTTTTAAAAGATCCAGCTCTTGGTTTTGTTGATTTACTCATTGTTTTTCTGTTTCAAATTTCAGTGCTGTCTCTTCTTATCTTCATTAATTCCCACCCTCTGCTTGCTTTAAATTTATTTTGCTTTTCTTTTTCTAGGTTCTTAAGGTACGGACATCTATCATTCGAGACTTTTCCTTTCTCTAACATACACATTTATTGATATGTTTCCCTCTCAGTACTTGGATTGTTGTATTTTCATTTTCATTCAGTTCAATGTATTTTTTTAATTCCCTTGAGACTTCTGTGGCATATAGATTATTTAAAAGTGTATTTTTAGGAGGCCGGCCTGGTGACACAAACGATTACGTGCATGCGCTCTGCTGCAGCGGCCGGTGGCTCGCTGGTTCAGATCCCTGGCGCGCACCAGATGCACTGCTTAGCAAGCCATGCTATGGCGGCGTCCCATATAAAGTGGAGGAAGATGGGCACGGAGGTTAGCCCAGGGCCAGTCTTCCTCAGCACAAAAAGAGGAGGATTGGCAGATGTTAGCACAGGGCTGATCTCCTCACAAAAAAAAATAAAAAGTGTATTTTTAAATTTTAAAGTGTTGCAGGTTTCTCTGTCTTCTTTATACGATCATGCCGCATAATGAAATTTTGGTCAATGAGCATGCGTGTTGGTGGTCCAATAAGATTAGTACTGCGTAGGTTACATGCATGGGAGGCTATGCCATCTCAGTTTGTGTAAGTACACTCTATGATGTTCACACAATGACGAAATCACCTAACAACGACTTCTCAGAAGTATCCCCGTCATTGAGCAATGCATGACTGTGTTGATTCCTAGTTTGATTCCATTGTGGTCGGAGAAAGGACTGTGTATGATTTTAATTTCTTTTAAATTTGCTCAAGTATTTTTTTCAAGACCTAGAATAGCTCTATCTTGTTATATGTTCTGCCAGCCCTTGAAAAGAATGTGTACTCTGCTGTGTTGGATGAGATGTTCTATAAATGCCTATTAGATTCTTTTGGTTGAAGGTGTTGTTGAGTTATTCCAACTCTTGCTGATTTTCTGTCTAGTTGTTCTATGAGCTGTTGAAATGGAGGTGCTGAAGCCTCTAACCATGTGTGAATTTGTCTATCTCTCCTTTCAGTTCTACTAGTTTATGCGTCATGTGTTTTGAAGTTCTGTTGTTTGGTGAATACATGTTTAGGATTGCTGTGTCTTCTTGGTGGATTAAATCTTTTATTATACAACATCCTTCTCTTTTTCTGAAATTTTTTTTTTTCCTTTAGCTGATATTAATACAGTCATGCATGGCTTAATGATGGGGATACATTCTGAGAAATGCCCCCATGTCTTAAAGACAGTCTGTCAAGGACAGAAGGGTGACAGAAAGGTCAGAGAACAAAAATCAATAAAAATTGGAGTTATTAATTCAAAAGAGTTCAGAGGAAACATATACTAGTCTCTATTATGTTTTAATTATTTCCAGTCTTTAACAAATATTTCAAAACCACATTTATAAAGAAAAGACAAACTATTTAGCATAGTATAAAAATCGTATCATGGAGTAATAGAGACAGACGAGTAATTTTATTCTAGAGCCTCTACTTAGAGCTTTTCTGACTCCTTCTGGAGAATCTAATATATTTCACTAACCATCAGTATTTACATTAACTGGTGGTTTATTTTTAGCTTAAATATCTTACAATTCTAGGACTTTATATTAGTTATTTGCTTAATTCCTTTACTTTTCTTACCACATGAAAAAATCTGCTGACACGACAATTTTAGGTCACAGGTCAAAGTTTCAAAAGGCTGATTCATCGTGGAAATAAGAAAGTTTGCCTCTTAGCTGAGGATATGACATTCAATTTTCTACTTCTTTTAGAAATAAAAAAATGAAATGTCATGTAAATGACTAAGAAATCTATAAAGCTAAGCATTTTAACTTTTTTTTTGTTTTATTTGGTGAGGAAGATCTGCCCTTGAGCTAACATCTGTTGCCAATCTTCCTCTTTTTTTTATTTCCTTGAGGAAGCTTAGCCCTGAACTGACATTTGTGCCAATCTTCCTCTATTTTGTACATGAGTCACCGCCACAGCATGGCTGATGTGTGGTGTATGTCTGCACTGGGGATCCGAACCCACGAACTTGGGCCACCAAAGTGGAGTGTACCGAACTTAACCACTATGCCATGGGGCCAGCCCCCCATTTTAACTATTTTGATATGTAAACATCTAATCTTTGTAATGCATATATATTCATATGCTATATATTAGAAATTGAAAAAAATGTTGATATTATACCTATCCTTTGTTTTCCCTTTGGAAATAATATTTATGAACTTTTTCTCATGTCAAAAATCTTCTTCTATGACTTTTATTTAACGAGTGTTTTTTTCATTTCATACATATACTGTAACTTAGTGAACTTTGTTTTTTGACAATTAGATTATGGAGTATGTCCATTTTATTTACTACAATGTGTTATGGGGCAGTAAATATATGTATGTGTGTATATATATAATATGTATGTGTGTATGTATATAATTTTTATTTTTATTTTTTACAAAAATAGTACAAATTTATTTTTGTGCTGAACAAGGATTGTTTGAAAGCCTACTTCACAAGCAAAATGAGTAGGTAATCTAAATGAAAAAGAATAGGAAGTTAATAAAATAACTTTAATGCAGGTACACCAGAAAACATCACACAATTTTAAAATCATATTTTAAAATTCTTCTAATGATCTAAAAAGTACTTATATTATTATTCGAAACAATGAGTTATAAAACACTACTGCATAGCACCTGTGTTTGAAAACTGTATCTGTATACAAATATGGAAATATATAAATGAAAATGTTAACACTTTTTTATTCTGGATGAAGAATTCTGACTTATATCTGACTTATCTCTTGCATTATATCATTTTATAATTTCTAAATTTTCAAAGAAAAAAGTTAGATTTGTATGTTAGACATAAAAAAATCCGAAAAAAATAAGTGTTATTTTTAAACAGATTCCAAAAAGATAATGGAAAAATCTATGATTGAAAAAAAATTACTTTTAAATGGAAGATGAAAGATAATGTTGTTATACTAACTTGCAAAGTCTACAGCTAGTGATAGAAAAATATTAAGTTAAACCTTCTTGTTCTAAAGCCAGTGCTTTTTACAGATTTATGTAAACCTAAAAGGCTTCTGCTCAAAGTAGCTTATCACTATAAGAAAAGCAGTGATTTATTTCTATTTTTATTATTTTTTTAATTATAAGCTTAGGATATAGTCCTAGGAGCAGAATTGCTGAGTTAAAGGAAGTTTTCTCGTTAAAAAAGAAATAAAAGGAAGAAAAACAGATATTTTAAAGCTTAACCTGGGCACAAATCCCCCCTTGGGAAAAGTGGCTGAGTCAGCAGCTAAGACTTTGTAAACCCGAGTCCATCCTCCTTTGTAATTTTCTGCCTGATGGCCACTTCTATTATGCTGGCTCCTGAGAGGTACCCTCTTTAAACTTCTGACTTGAACTGGGAATAATCTGCTACCTTTGGGTTATTCTTACCATTACTTGGTAAGCGGTAAATGAGAAAACAACAACAACAAAAGAAAAATAGAGGCTCCTCAAACTCGAATTCAATCTGTGTGGTGGATACAGAGAGCAGTGACCTCAATGGAGGACTGCTTTCCCCAGCTGCCAGTAGACAGCCTCCAGCCATCAGCTCCTTCAGGGCTGCCTCAGCTGCAGAGACGCTCATCCTAGCTCGTGAGCTTCCAATGCTGCCCTCAACCAATGACTGACTGTGGTGGGGATGTAAAGGCCCAGCCGTTCTGGCCCAGTGTGGAAAAACTGGTGCTTCAGAGCTGCCTGTGGCATTGAAGGAGCCTTTGTTGCACTGACATTGCAAGTTTCCTGCCTCCCCCTCCTTCTACGAGTGTTGATCCCTAATACCTATCCTGCATGTCAAACTCCATGTCAGTGTCCACTCGTGGAGGATTCAACCTGGGACAATCTGACTTTCAAGGTGCAGACCCTGATCCTCCCATAATTACCAGCCTTGAGACCTTGTCTCATTCTACTCTCTGCCTTGATGTAACTGCCCTCTTGTCCCAAAGAGTTGACACATTTCAGACACACCTTGTTTTAGTACCTTACTTTCTAGATTTTTGAAGTTTTCCAAATGGCAACTCCATCATATACACCACCCTTTAATCCTCTTACATGATACCTAGCTGCCATAACACAACAGACACATCCTAAGTCCTCAGTACCATATACAGCAATATATATTTTACACTTACTCAAAGTCAAATGTCAGTGAGGCAGCCCTCTCTCGTCTTGTAGCTGTGCCTTATGGAACACAAGTTCTCCCAGTGGTTCACAGCAGGGAAACAGATGAAAGATGCTTATACCTGCTCATAACTACTTTAGCTTGGAAATGACATACACCACTTCTGCTCACTTTTTAGGCCAGAAACAGTCATATGCATTCATTTTAATTTCAAGGAAGGCTAGTAAATATGGGAAATTACAAGTATATTTGATAGTCTCTAACACCCAAACACTTGATGGAACTGGTTTTTACTGCTCACCAATGCTGATTGTACTCATGTCTTTCCCACTCTGTGCTCAGTGATGACACATTGGTTGCTTAAAATTGGCCCTGGTGGGAGTATTTACACCATGAACATTGGCAAACACTATAAATAAGGCTCACCTCCCCCCTTAGACGGCTTGTTATTAAACATTTACCATTGCTCATACACCACAATATTTTTAAAACTCTATCCAATGTAGTGATTTTTTCTAAATTTTAGGGTCTCCTCTGAGAACTACTCTTCTTTCTTACATAACTGACATCAAAAGTGATAAGACTTTTCAGCCAGGACTTTATCTGCTACACAGAAGAGAATAAATTTATCATGTATTATTATGTAGCATAGATCATAGCATTTAAATACACATGGTAGATTTCATTTTATTTTGCTTGGTCACAGCAAATTTTCCGCATAGATAATAAATAGTTCTCAGTACATTGTGAGTTAAATTCACTAGTGCTAAAATTATAATTTTTCTTCATATATATGATTGACTGTTTTTTAAGACCTATGCAAGTAGGATAATCTGAGTAATGAAAACATATTGGAGATGATTGTATATTCTTTTGTGGTTGTGAGACAGGCGTATATTGATTGGAGAAATGCTGTGAGATCTGTCTTGGACATGTGCATATGTACTCACCGAGTTTATCCACTGAGTGACAACTGACCTATTTGCAGAAGTTCAAAGGGACACTTTAAAGTGCATGATAGTCCTTTGATATTATGAGCCTAGACTTCCTCCTTCACTAAACAGCTCTCTTTTCTCATACAAAAATAATTACCATAAAGAACAAGGTGGGCAGCCAGATCACCCTTTCAAGGACCAGTTAAAAGTCTGGGTAAAGATGACATGGTCCTTTCTGCCTTGGTGAATTCAAGGCTTTTTGGGCACTAACTCGTTATGAATGAGGGATATCTACAAGCTGATATTAAATGTGTAATCTTGGTCAAAGATATCAGTACAAATTATTATATTATCACCATAAATCTTGTTATTTTTAAAGACATAGTCAAAAATGAAATAGTGAGGAGTGTGATACAGAAGACTATTCAACCGAATTCAAAAGCTGTGTTTACCATATGAAATGTATCCTGGGTAATATGTATTATCATATACATCAGTTTGTCCTTTTAGGTGGTCAGCATAGTTCACTATGATGTAAAAGACACTCAAAAAGTTTTTGTTAAATTAATGTGTCAGATTCAATGAAAAATGCATATATTGAGGGCTAAATACATGTAGATCCTGTGTTTTGCAAAGTTGTGATATTTGCTTTAAAAGAAAGAAAATTTTGAGCCAGCCCTGATGGCCTAGTGGTTAAGGTTTGGCGTGCTCTGCTTCGGTGGCCTGGGTTCGATTCCCAGTCACGGAACCACACCGCTCATCTGTCAGCAGCCATGCTGTGGTGGTGGCTCATGTAGAAGAACTAGAAGAACTTACGACTAGAATATACAACTATGTACTGGGGTTCTGGGGAGGAAAAAAAAGAAGAAGATTGGCAACAGATGTTAGCTGAGGATGAATATTTCCCAGCAAAAAAACAAAGGAAAAAAAAGAAAAAAATTTTACTGTTGGAAGTTAATGATTTGACAATAATTTTATTTGAAAGACTGTAATGATTCAATTCATCAGTTTAGAAGATATTGTTTCCTAAGGGTAAATTGGAATCAGTTTGTAATATTAGGCTATTATAACCTATAGAAAAATTATAAGACTTAAATACATTTTGTAGTTTATATCTGCTTTGCACTTACAGTTCAGAGAAATCTGAAGAAGAAGTAGTATTCTAGAAGAACTGCTTAAAGCAGCTTTGAAGTCACAGTTTTAATGTATGGCACAGTTTTGAAGTTTTTTTTAAGATGGAGTAGTGTCTCTTTATGAGCCAAAGCCCATGTGATCTCTTAGACATTTTATTTCCTATAAATATGATCGAGTGAGGGAGGATTCCATATAAGAGTATGTTAAGTATGTGATATTAAATTTAGCTACAAAAATACTGGTCTAGAATTCAAAATTGGGTAGGAAACATCAAGGACATATAAACTTTCTTAGACACTATTAGAAACAATTAGTAACGATTAAAATAAATTTAATCTCCAAACTAAAACGTTAATAATTTTAATAAGAATAATTTACTTCTACTGATTAGGAACATTTGCTTCTTATGCATCATAATCTTACTTCTTAGATTATTTTTTTCAATGGTGGTTATTTTTATTTTGAATCAATAAATCTTTTTTTTCTCATTTTGGTTACCATTATCTTAATATTTTAAAAAATTGAACAAAACTAAAAATAAAAGTCGAGATATCACAGAACACTGATAAATCATTACAGCAATGAAAGAGAGAAGAAAGCATTTGATGGTTAATGACAGTTCAATTTGTTAATCAATGAAATTAAAGTGTATCAGCTCATGGAAATAAAAATATAGTCAGTAAGAGCACTTCCT
The DNA here is from genome assembly GCF_020826845.1 of Diceros bicornis minor. NCBI lineage: Eukaryota > Metazoa > Chordata > Mammalia > Perissodactyla > Rhinocerotidae > Diceros > Diceros bicornis. The sequence continues at coordinate 91,445,235 of NC_080742.1, read as the reverse complement.
CACCTGGGCAGTGGTTTCCCTTGAACACACAACACAGGAACCTCTGAAAAATGTTTCTTGATCTAAGGAGTTTTACTATCTGTCTTCATCTCTATGGTATTTTCAGAAAATCCATCAGCATTGACATTCATCCTTTCCTACTTTGGGACCAGAAAAATATTCTCCTAAGAGACAGATGCTATCAGAGTATGATATATACCAACACTCATGAATAAACTGGAAGAATATAACTCAGAAATAATTATTAGGCACACTTAGCTATTTTACTGATTCACGAAAGGCAATGAACGATGCTTATAACAACTATCACTAGGACTTTTGTTTATTTTTAGGCTGATTGGTAGTCACTCAGTGGCACCAAGATTAGTAGCAAATGTCATGATGAAAATTTTCCTGGTGGAGGTCTCCACAACTACATATTCCTCTCCTTATCCTCCCATTAAGTGATTTTGGGTGAGTTATTTAACATCTCTGCACATCAATACCTCCATCTTGGTGCATGAAGTCCTTTCATCCCTGTGGCTGAGTTGAGAGAGCCACATCAGAGACTATGGCCTGGACAAGGAGTCTCTCGTTTCCTTTGTCTCCTACTCATTTTTACATTATTGCCATTTCTGGTCTCCATCTCTAGTCACATTATTGGAGGTGATGCGGAGAATGATGTGCAATGGAGTCAGAAGGCCCATGCTCACAGCCCAGCCAGGAGGATATCCCATGAAAATTTGTTTGCCAGCCTAGCCACCTTGAACATGAACTCTGACTCAGGAAGACAGGTATGCAGGAAATGGTTTTTCTCTCACTAGGGCCCAGGTGATTTCTGCTGTCTCCTTATCCTACTGCGATAATCTGTATCCCAAATCACCTACCACTGCAAATAAATCTCTTCTACATATCGGGGTGTTAGCTCTGGCTTTTACCTTAAGATTCTACTTAAGAGGCAACCCCACAGAAGGTAGATCTACTCCTTCTAGCAGACTTCATAGTGAGAAATCCCAGGGTTGAAAATATTTACTTCACTTTCTGACAATGTTGGAGAATAATATACCTGCTGTTTTCTACCCCCCAGGAGCGTAGGTTGTATTTTATGATCAGCTTAATATGAACAATTCTCGTGACTCCCATGAGAATTTAGATTTTCTGAGGGGTCCCCGTGAGTCATTACATCCATATACATCATTCCTAAGGGAAAAAAGTTTCACTCGGTATTCTCCGTGGAGGGAAACAAACATCACCTACGTTTGATTGTCTTTGAGGAAATATTTTGAGGAAGAGCAGTAGCAGATGGATTCTCACAGAAAGCAAACAGATTTGCAAATACCTCAAAGGCTATAACCTGAGGTAAATATCACAATTTCTAAGACGTAACACTTGGATGTATAATAGTCTTGCTGATTCAAATTTCTTATCCCCAAGGTGATTTATGAGATCTGGTGTCCCCCAATATCTGATAAATGAGTGCCAATGGAGACTGTGCTGCCACCTCTAAGGGCAGTAAGTCTTCTCAAGAAGACGCGTATCTTCATCTACTGAAGAATGAGATTGGGATGCAAAGCAGCGAGATTATCGTAATACCATCCATGTTTAGCATTTATTATATTTCAGGACCTCTGGTATACACACGACACATACTATTTTATTTAATCCTGTGAATTGGTTAATATGTTATCTCTACGATATAGACGTGGGTTATGAAATTAGAGAAATAAGTAAATTGTCCACAGTCTATCAACTGCCACACCAAAAATGAATTATATATACAGATACTAAAACCTCTAACTAATGAATATATGCTCATTTTCAGAAGTTCTTAAAGTGATCTCTCAGAAAAGCTTCCCCTGTATTCTTCAGTCCTTACCAATTCTCACCAGCCTCATAATACTCCAGAATTCCTACTCACATTTCCCTGGGCGTGACTCACAACCTCAGAAGAAAATAACTTCTCTTTCCATCTCTTGCAGTAAGATTCTTTAGATTACAGTTTATATGAATCCAACCTCAAAAATTTCTTCAAAATGTTTTTACTCTCTAGTAGTCCTAAGATCGTTGCTCAAGTGCTGCTCCACTGGGCAGGTCTTATAAAGAGGTGTCAGCATTATTTTTCGTTTATCCTGGCGTACTTACATCCATATAAGGCATAAACATGGGTATTCAAGAAATGCAAAGTAGGTCTTTCAAATATGCTTTACAAGTGGAAGCAGAACAGGCAAGTTAGGCGACCTGTTGGTTGAGATAGATGAATCAGAGGTGTAGAATTACTGTGACATGCCAGCACATTATCTTCTTTAAAATTGTTTGGTAACGATAACCAAATGAGATAATATATTTTTATAATTCATTGTTAAAAGTTTTGAAAGTTAACATCTTTACTTACAGTAACTGCATCTTTGGGACATCTGGTAGATAGAATAATGCCCTCTTCTCCACCCCACCCCAACCCCGACCAAGGTGTCCACATCCTAATTCCACGAAGCTGCGAATATGCTCCCTTATATGGCAAAGGAACTTTGTGATTTAGTTAAAGATCTTGAGATGCAAGGATTATCATGGATTATCTACAGGAGTCCACTATAACCACAAGAGTCCTTGTAAGAGGGAGGTCGGAGGTCAGAGAGGAGAGAACATGCTATGTTGCTGGCTTTGAAAATGGGATCAAAGAATGTAGATAGACTCTGGAAAACGTAAAGGACAAGGAAACAAATTGTTTCCTGGAGTCTCCAGAAAGAACACAACCCTGCTGACCCATTTTAGACTTCTGATCTCTAGAATTATAGGATGATACATTTGCGTCATTCTAAGCCACTAAGTTTGTGGTAATATGTTTCAAAAGTAATAAGAAAGTAATACATGATTGATCATGCTTTATTTTCAGTATGTGATGAAATAAATCAATTTCTAACTTCTGTGGGCACCCCAATAAAAATTCAAAGAGAAATTGGTGATTTCTATCGTTTATTTGAGCATATAAAGAGCTTGGAAGTCATCACTCCTGTCTTCCCATGAGAAAAAATCTGAACTGAAAATCAACAACTCTTTATCATTAAAAAAGAAATTAATAAGTTGTACTCCATTATAATTAAAAACTTGTGCTCTGTGAAAGACACGATTAAGAATATGAAAGTCAAGCCACACACTGTGAGAAAATCTTCACATATATAGAAAAAATAACTTGATTCCAAAACATAAAAAGAACTCTTAAAACTCAACAATAAGAAAATGAACAACCCAATTAAAAAATGGGTGAAAGACTCTAACAGACACCTCTCCAAAGAAAATATATGGATGGCCAATAAGTGTATAAAAAGATGCTCCACATCTTATGTCATCAGGGACACGCAAATTAAAACAACAAGATACCACTACACACCCAGTAGAACAGCTTAAATCCAGAACATTGACAACACCAGACGTTGGTTACGATGTGGAGGCACTTGCATTCATTGCTGGAGGGAATGAAAATGGTACAGCCACTTTGGAAGGCAGCTCGACAGTTTCTTATAAAACTAAACATACTCTCACTAAGATTTACCAATTGCCCTACTTGGTGTTGACTCAAAGGATTTGAAAACTTATGTCCACACAGAAAGCTGCACACAAATGTTTACAGCAGCTTTATTAATAATGTCAAACCTTGAAAGCAACTGAATTGTCCCTCGAGGTGAATGGACAAATAAACTGTGTACATCCAGACAATGGAGTAGCATTCTGCACTAAAAAGAAATAAGCTATTCAGCAATGAAAAGAAGAAGACAATAGAAGAAAACTTACATGCATATTGCTAAGTGAAAGAAGCCAATCTGGGCTTAGACTACTTAGTATATGATTCCAACTATATAACATTCTGAAAAGCCAAAACTATAGAGGCAGTGAAAAGATCAGTGGTTGCCAGGTTTTAGCGGAGAGGGAGGAATGAATGGGTAGAACACAGATGATTTTTAGGGCAGTGAAACTACTCTGATACTATAATTGCGGATGCACATAATTATACGCTTGTCCAAACACATAGAATGTACAACACTGTGAGTGAACCCTAATGTAAACTATGGACTTTGGGTGATAATGACGTGCCAAAGTAGGTTCATCAATTGTAACAAATGTATCACTCCGGTGGGGATGTTGATAATGGGAGAGGTTATGTATGTGTGAAGGCAGAGGGTAATAAAGGGTACCTCTGTACCTTCCACTCAATTTTACTGTGAATCTAAAATCACTAGAAAAATAAAGTTTATTAAATAAAAATGGGCAAAAGATATGAAGAGATACCTCACCAAAGAAGATATACAAATGGCAAGGAAGAACCTGCAAAGATGCTCAACATCAGCTGTCAGGGAATTTCATATTAAAACAAGAATGAGATACCACTGCACATCTGATAGAATGGTGAAAATCCAAAACATTGAAAATATCAAATACTAGCAAGAATGTGGAGCAACAGGACCTCATTAATTGCTGGTGGGAATGCAAAATGGTACAGCCACTTTGGAAAATAATGGAGATTTTTGGGAAAATTTGGGAGATTTCTTACAAAACATACTCTTACCGTATGATCCAGCAAATCATGCTCCTTAGTATTCATACAAAGGAGCTGAAAACTTATGTCCACACAAAAATCTGCACACAAATATTTATAGCAGCTTTACTCATAATTATCAAAACTTGAAAGTAACAAAGATGTCCTTCAATAGATGAATGGATAAACAAATTGTGGTACATCTATACAACGAAATATTATTCAGCAATAAAAACAAATGACCTATTAAGCCATAAGAAAAAAAATGGAGAAAGCTCAAATGCATATTGCTATGTGAAAGAAGCAAATCTGAAATCACTACATACTGTATGATTTCAACTATACGAAATTCTGTGAAAGGCAAAACTATCGAGATATTAAAATGATCAGTGGTTGCCAGGGGTTTGGGGGGATAGAGGGAGGGATGAATAGACGGAACACAGCAGATCTGCAGGGCAAGGAAACTATTCTGTATGATCCTATAATGGTAGATACATGTCATTATCTATTTGTTAAAACTCATGGCATGTACAAAGAGTGAACTCTACTATAAACTATGTACTGTAGTTAATAAAAATGTATCGATATTGGCTCAACTGTAACAAATGCACTGCACATAATGCAAGACATTAATAATAGGAGAAACTATGTGGGGAGGGATGAGGGAGTATATGGAACTCTGAATTTAGCGCTCATTTTTTCTGTAAACCTAAAACTGTACTAAAAATAAAGACCATTAATTTAAAGAAAGGACATTAATGACTTATCTGATGCAATTGAACATCAAGTTAAATGTTACTCAGACGAAAGTCCATAATTATGAGAATACTTTCAAAACCAGAGGAAATGCTTGAGCTGACAACTACAGAAAAGCAGACTTTACTAATTTTACTAACATTAGCATAATGAGTATTGCTCATTTTTGTTTCACAAATCCAGAAGTCTTTTTGCCACCATGAAAGATAAATGATGTTGGTTATTTCAAAGCTATTTCACATCTTTTGGTGTCACCCCAAACCATTTTAAGATAAATTGGTTCAAACATTAAAAATACTGGTAGGAAAATTTATGCAAGAGTCTCTACAGGTGAACCAAACTTACCATATTGGCGATTATCATAATCTAGGAATAAATGTAAACTTGGATCAATTCTCAAGACCCTAGCTTCCAGGGTCATTTAAACATTTTCAAATGGAGTTCATTCACTTTATTGTATCATAATTTAAAATATGTCTTAGAATTGTTTGTATTATTCTGATTGGATTACAGTGTTGCACAGCTTTTCATGGTTTACTCTGAAATTATTTCAAACAGGACTTACAGTTTCTTAATCATTTATTTCACTGTCCTGACAATTGGTGAGGTAGAAGCATATTGTTCTGCAGTATTCTCTCTATTAAACTGTTCTGGTCTTGTGAAACCAGATAGAGCAACTCTCATTATGATGGTATAATCAGTAAAGACTACATTTTGTATGGTCATCAGCTAAAGCATTTCATTAATAGTTTATTGTGGAAAAATATACATAAAATTTTAACAATTTTTAAATGTACAGTTCAGTGGCATTAAGTCATTCACATTGTATACATCCATTACCAGGATCCATCTCCAGTACATTTTCATCCGAAACTGAAACTCTGTACTCAATAAATAACTCCCCCTTCCTTCTTCCTGGGGGAGGGAGGAAGTTACAGTTCCTTGTAATTACTATGCAATTTTATGTTTCTATGAATTTGACTTTTCTAGGTATCCCTTTTTTCTGTTGGTCTAAAGGTTTGCAATATTGCTGAATTTTTCAGAAAACCAATCTTAGTTTCATTGATATTTTTCTATTGATTGGTTGTTTTTCTATTCTTTATTTCACTTATCTATGCTCTAATCTTTATTATTTCTTTCCTTCTGCTAACTTTGGGCTTGGTTTTTTTCTTTTTCTAGTCCTTTGAGGTATAAAGTGAGGTTATTGATCTGTGATCTCTCTTCTTTTTAATGTAAGAGTTTGCTGTTGTAAACTGCCCTCTTACTGCTTTGGCAGCATCTCATTTATGGTATTTTGTGTTTTATTTTCATCTGTCTCCAGCTAGTTTCTAATTTCTGCTCTTGAGCCCCTCTAGTGAATATTTTCCATTCAGTTATTGTATTCCTCAGTTCCAGAATTTCTGTTTGCTTCTTTTTTTATAACTTTTTGTCTCTTTGTGATGTTTTCTTTTTGTTCATGCATCGTTTTCCTCATTTCTTTAGTTGTCTGCACTCTCTTTTAGATCAATGAACATCTTTTAAGTTGATTATATTGAATTCTTTGTCAAGAATTCATAAATCTGCATTTCTTTAGGGGTGGTTTCTGGAGATTTATTTTGTTCCTTTGAGTGGTTCATGTTTTCCCTGTTTCTTCGTCGCTTTGTGAACTTTAGTTGAGATTTGGGTATTTGAAAAAACAGCTACCTCTCCCAGTCGTGACTGACTGAGTTCATGAAGGGCAAGGTCCTCAGCAATTAGCCCTGCTAGAGATGCCGACGACCTCTCCAACCTTTTCTGGGGAGGCAGCTTCTCTGAGCTGGTTCCTGTGTTTTCCCAGCGAACGACGTTTGTCTGCTTCGTCTCTGGAGCCTGTAAACACTTGCGCCCCCTAGTGTTTGTCTGTCTGAAATGCTGAACTCTCTCTAGGGCTGTAAAAAGCTGGAGTGCTTGCCTTGTTTCTCCGCAGTCCCAACATGCCGTCCAAACTGCCATGTACTCTCAATCATACAAGACAGAAAACAATCCCTCAGACTATCTCCTGAAAGTCGGAATATAGTACATATAGTCCATTCTTCTCTTTCCCTCTTGGGGGAGAGCCAGGAGTTGGGAATTTTCTCCTGATCCTGCCACACTGGGCCAGGGAGGGGAGGTAGCTAGGGCAGGTAACATGTCATATGTTTGCTTCTTCGTTTTACTGGGTCTATCCTTGGGTTTGTGCTTGTCTGCAGTGCTTCAACCTCTTAACTGGTTCCTGGTGTTCTCACAAAGGCAATTTGGTCTGTATATTGTTGTCTTCACAGAGGAACAAGGGCCTGGGGATTCCTATTCTGCTGACTGACTGATATTACTCTTGGACCATTGTCATCCTTAAATCACGCCTCTTCTTGGGGAATTTCCTTGAGTTTTATTTCATCAGAAATCACATTTCTTAAGGGGAAAAATCCACTGAACCAATATTCTACCCTCCACCCCATCCTCTTTTTCTGCAATGCCCTGTTGAAGGCAGCCTTCACTTGAACGTTCCTTAGACTGTAGATGGGGGTGTTCTGCAGTGGGTTGAAGAGGGTGTAAAACAGGGAAAGGATATTTCGCTGCTCCTCTTGTTCACTATTGTCTGGGACCAAGTAAACCACCATGGCAATGCCAAAGTAGGACTCAACCACACAGAGGTGGGATGAGCAAGTGGAAAAGGCTTTTCTGTGGTCGTCCTTTGACTGGATCTTCAGGATGTCCCAGAGGATGTGCACGTAGGAAACCAGCACCAGGGAAAGGGGCCCAACTGAGACAAACACACTGTCAGTAAGGATAACCACTAGAGTGATCCAGGTAGAAGATCTGGTAGATAGCTTCACCTTTTTAGTTGCTTGTCTTTGTCGACACCTATATTTGCTTACAGTGTTAAATACTGTATATTTTATGCTTTGGGCACTATATATCACTAAAATGAAAGTTAATTATGTTTAATTTTGTACTTATTCTAGAATTTTATAACTCGAGGTAAAGTTTTTATGACTTGTCAAAAAATAGAGAATAATTAATATCATGATGCATTTTTATATAAAACTAAAAAGGTTCTTCACAGCAAAGGAAACCATCAACAAAATGAAATGGCAAACTACCAAATGGGAGAAGATATCTGCAAATCATATATCTTATAAGGGGTTCATATCTAAAATATATATAGAACTCATACAACTCAATAGCAAAACAAACAAACAAACAATCTGATTAAAAAATGGGCAGAGGATCTGAATGGACACTTTTCAAAGGAAGATATACAGATGACCAACAGGTACATGAAAAGGTGCTCAAAATCACTAATCCTCAGGGAAATGCAAATCAGAACGACAATGAGATATCACCTCACCCTGTTAGGATGGCTATTATAAAAATGACAAGAAATAGTAACTGTTGGAAACAATGTGGAGAAAAGGAAACCCTTGTGCACTGTTAGTAGGAATGTAAATTGGTGCAGCCTCTTGGGAGAACAGTATGGAGATTCCTCAAAAAATTTAATATAGAACTACCATATGATCCAGCAATTCCACTTCTGGGTGTTTATCTGACAGAAACAAAAATGCTAAGTCAAAAAGATATCTGCATCTGCCTGTTCATTGCAGCATTATTTACAATAATCAAGACATGGAAACAACCTAAGTGTCCATTGAAGGATGAATGGATAAAGAAAATGTGGTACACACACACACACACACACACACACACACACACCACATAATGGAATATTATTCAGCCATAAAACAGAAGGAAATCTTGCCATTTGTGACAACATTGATGGACCTTGAGGGCATTAGGTGAAATGAAATAAGTCAAATATCATATTATCTCATTTATATGTGGAATCTAAAAAAAAAATGCTCATATACAGAGAAAAAATTGATGATTGCCAGAGGTGGGTGTGGGGGTGAGCAAAATGGGTGAAGGCAGTCAAAAAGTATAAACTGAGAGTTATAAAATAAATAAATCATGTATGCACAGCATGGTGACTATAGTTAATACTCTACTGTAGATTTGAAATTGCTAAGATTAGATCTTTAAAGTTGTCATCACAAGAAAAATTTTTCGTACTACGCATGGTGGCGGATGTTACCTAGACTTATTGTGATGAACATTTTGCAATATATACAAATATTGAATCATTAAAGAAAAAGAGTAGCCCTTACTTATTTTATCCTCATTAGCATCATGAAGACAGTTGTTCAGTCTGGTTTCATAAATCCAGAGGAAGTTTTGCCACCATGAAAGAGAAATCATTTTGGTTATATCCTAGTTGTCTCATGCGGCTTCTACCCTAAATCATTTCAGATAAGTTGGTTCAAACACTACAAAAATATTGGTGGGAAATTTTTTAAGAATTTCAACAGGATTAAATCTTGCTTTATTTGAAATTTTTACAACCCAAAAATAAATGTAATGTTTGAGCAATGCTCTAAACCCTACCTCTAGAACTATTTAAACATTTACTAACGAATTGCCTTTTGACCCAATCCTAAAACTTTGATATGTTTTAAGATTTTTAATATAGTTTATTTTTAGATTAAAGCTTTCCCTAACTTTTTCCATTTACTCCTATACTATTCCATCAAGGAATTTAGAATTTCTCTAAACTCTTATATCATTGGCCTTGCAATTGGTGAGGTAGAGTCATATAATTCTGCAATATTTTCTGTATGAAAATTTCAGGTCTACTTTGGAAGTTCTCTCTTATGGTATTACTTTTACTGTACTGTTTCCAGCTACCACAAGGTGGTAAGAACTCACAGAGTCTAAATACAGAAGCCAGAGAAATGTATTGACGTAATTTTCTTACATTTAATTTTTTCTTCATACATTAATATTCATGGGTTTAAAAAATAAATGGAATCCAATATTTCTTAAAAGAGAGACTAAATATTCTGATAATTTAGCTGTTCCACTCCTAACATGGTCTCTAAAGTTTAGAACATATGCTTTTCCATAGAACTTAGCCCTGTTTTCAGAGCTAGAGTTTTGGCAATTACCATTTTTATATCAAACTTCTAATTGGGAAATTTTTCCGAGTTTTTGCTTCAGCAAATCACATATTTCAAAAGAAAATCCCCCATCAAACAAGATTCTATCTACTCTTCACACGGACCTCTTCTTCTGCAGTGCTCTATACAAGGCGCCCTTCACCTGAGCATTCCTCAGGCTGTAGATGAGAGGGTTCAGCATTGGGTTAAAGAAGCTGTAAAACAGGGACAGTATTTTCTCCTGCTCTTCTTGTTGATTGGACTCTGGGACCATCTAAACCACCACGGCAATGCCAAAGAAGAGCCCAACCACACAGAGGTGGGAGGAGCAGGTGGAGAAGGCCTTTCTGCGGCCCTCCTTTGACTGGATCTTTAGGATGGCCCAGAGGATGCGCATGTGGGAGACGAGCATTAAGCAGAGGGGTCCAACCAAGACAAACACAGAGGCAGCAAGGATAACCACTTGGTTGATCCAAGTGTCACCACAGGCCAGCTTGAGGACAGACAGAATTTCACAGAAGTGGTGGTTCACTTCCCGGGGCCCACAGAAGGGCAATCTGAGAAGGAGAATTGCATGTACCAGAGCCAGAATAAATCCACATGACCAGGAAGTGACAGCCAGGACTGTGCACACTCTCCAGTTCATGATGACAGTGTAGTGGAGGGGGTGGCAGATCGCCACAAACCTGTCATAGGACATCACCATCAAAATCAGACACTCTGTGTGAGCAAAACCCAAATACAAAAAAGTCTGCATAATGCATGGAACAAAAGATATGGTTCTATTCTGTTTCACTAAGTTTGCCAACATTTTGGGCACATTATTGGAAGCATAGGACATGTCAATGACAGACAGGTGTGAAAGGAAGGAGTACATGGGGGTGTGTAGACTCGGGTCCAGATGAGTCCCAAGATCATGCCATTTGCCAACAGACTGAAGATGTAGAGCAGGGAGAAGATCCAGAAGAGCAACACTTCCATCTCCGCACTGAGCTGGAATCCCACCAGGATGAATTCTGTGACCTGTGACCGGTTGCTTCCCATTCTTTAATGAAGTTTGTCAAGGACTGAAATGTGATAAAAGATTAGAGGTGGAGAATCAAGAGAACCTGGAGCTGTGTATCTCAAAATGAGCTCAGAGAAAGTTGTACCCTTGTCCCTACTTTACAGCTCCCTCTATTCCCCCAAATTGGTTACCTTCCTGTTTTTAGTTTAAATATGAAAGAAATTTAAACTTACAGAAAAGTGTCAAGAATTGTGCAAAGGACTCCCATACGCATTCACCCAGATTCAGCAAATTTTAATATATCTTTCATATTTACCTTATCATTCTCTTTTTCTCTGTATATAGTATTATTTTTTTTTGGTACCATTTGAGATTGAAATGTAGATAATCATGCCCATTTACCCCTAAATTTCTCATTTTTTCACCAAGAACAAAGACATCCACTGACATAACCACAATATAATTATCAAAATCAAGCACTTAATACTGACATGATTCTTTAATCTATATTATTCTCTCTCTAATCCCACCTCCACCCAGGACCCAATCCAAGATTACATATTATATTTAATGTCGTCTATCTGTAGTCTCCTTTCATCTGGAATAGTTACCCAGCCTTTCTTTGCCGCTTGTGACACTGATATTTTTGAAGAGTATAGAGTAATTCTTTAGTGGAATGTTCCTCAGATTGAGATTGTACAAAGTTCCTCATTTTTGATTCAGATTCTTCACTTTCTGCAGGAAAAACAAGTATCCTCCTCAGTGTATTCCATGAGTAGGTGCATGATGTTAATTTTCCCATTACTGGTGATGCTAACTTGGATCACTTGGTAAAGATGGTGCCTCCCAAGCATCTCCCTTATAAAATCATTATATTTTTCCCTAATGTAATTTCTGGAGCATCCATTAAAATTAATATACAAAGATTCTGTTCCTCATAAAGCTTTTGGCCACTATTTCAGCATCCATCAGTTACACGGTCTTACTCCATTATTGGTAATGATTATTGCAAAATGTGGTGCTCTACCTCCTTCCTTGCTTTTATTGGTTGTCAATTTCAGTATCCGGAAAGACTTTATCTATCTATCTATCTATCTATCTATCTATCTATCTATCTATCTATCTATCATCTATCTGTATGCATCTGTATCTATTATCTTTCTCTCTCTCCCATCTGTCTATCATATGGACCCATAAATTATTTTATCAAAGTATTAAAATTATTCATTATCATTACATGCTTAATCGTCCTATACATGAACCCTCCAAGCTTGCTCCTTTGTTCTATTAACATTGTCTCATAATTTTTGAGCTCTTCCTTACTTCCGATACAATAAGATGTTTCAAGCTCTTCTTGTACATTCCCCACTTCAGCCATGGACACAGCCATTTCTCCAAAAAGGTCTTATTCCTTTTAATGAAGAATCATAGTGAAGAATCATATAAACTAATATCTGAATTTTAATAGTTTATATTTTTATCATGATTTTTGCCAAATTTCTAATGTCCTCATCTAAAAGAACAAGCACATACTTTGGGAAGGTATACAAATTGTTTTAGGGGATAGCAGAGTCTTGTAATTACTTCTGAAAATCTAATATTCTTAACTGACTTCCCTCATGGAGTCAAATCTATTTCACTAAATTAACATTAGCATTGAAGAAAATGGTCTTGATCTTATTCAGTAGTTTATTTTTAGGCAAAATATATGTTTGTAACTAGCATCTTATTATCAAGTTTATAAGATTTTCTTGCTCTTATTGATATTTAGAAAATTACAGACTCTTGAATTTGAAATTTAGAGATTAAAGTTTTAAGAGTGTGGTTCATTGTGTGAATAAGGTGGTATCTACCTTGCATGAACTTTTGACATCAAGTTTCAAAATCTTCTTAGAAAAACATTATGCAACTCTATTTAAAATACTAAAGAAGTAATACCCTCAAACATACAATCAGAGATGATCATTGTTAATGATTTGTATATTCAGTTATACCTTTTTACTGTACATCTATTTTCATATGTGTCATGAATTAAAAAAAAATCAGTGCTGCTAGTTTATTTATTTCTTTCATTTAGAAACATATCAAGAACGATTTTCCGTATCAAATTATTTCTCTGCACCATACTTTGAACAGCTGCATACTGTTTCCTTGCATATAAATATTTTAATTTATTTAATATATTATCTCCTCATTAGGTTTGTACAATATAATGCTTCAGTGATTAAATTTCACATATATATGTATTTTTTTATGAATCCTTATAATAAGTTCTGAGACTGGAAAGTGCTCGGTCAACTCAATCTCACAACTTATGTCTCTATGTGTATATATGTATGTATCTCTAGTTATCTAAAAATCAAACAAGCAAAAAACCCAGATGTATGAAGACTTATGTCTTGAAGAGACCACCCAGTGGGAAGGGGAGTCTAACTTAACAGACACAACTCTATAATCCCAAGTTCACCTTTCCCGTGTGGTTGTCCCACTTTTATGGCTGCTCCTCTCATGTGGCTCTGAAAGGGGCATTGAGCCTCTCTTAAAGCTTTGGTGAAAGCCTGCTTACCATCAACTTCCTTTGGTTCATTCTTATCTCAGCTTGATATTAGATAGTGAGGAAGAAGAAAAATATTAAATGGAAATTGATATCCCACAAAGCTTAGGTACAACTTGACTTACAATGTGTGTAGCTACTGGGTTAATGGCTGAAATTCTCTTATTCTTATTCTCTTACTCCACCTGCTACCTGAGCGATCTACCCTCTAATTCAAGGAGTTGACACAATTTACTATGACATTTGTTTGTGTTTCTTACTCCCCAGGTTCCATATGTTTCCATGTGAGAGAAGCCATCCTAACACCATTATTTAGGTTTCCTTTCTAGACATCTTCATACCTATGTTATTAAGAACAAGAGATAAAAATTCCTCATGTAGTATCTAACCTAGTGTTTTCTTCTCAATTTCAGTTTCAGGGTTGAGAGGAACTCCTGTTTCCCGGGTGAATGACATCTGTAATTACTTGACTCTTCACTATTCAAAAGGGGAAGGTTCTTACCTATACACGAATTACAAATTAAATAATATTTTAATATAATCAATACCATACTAATTGAAATGATGCATAGATATAATGCCATTTTTGCCATATATAATGCCATTTTGTCACACATGTCTTACAGTAAGGTTTAAATGGAGTAGGCAATGCATTCCCAGATAGTTATGAGTTAAATCTCTTAAGATGATGGATATAATTTTAGTTCACACATTTTTTATTGCTAATGAATATAGGATGAATTCAGTAATTTTCAAAAAGGTGAGAATTATTGCGTATCCCTCTAGAGGATATCAGGCTTAGGTAAATGTAAACTCTCAGGCTGGTATATATTGAGTTGGAAAATGCACATGGGTCATTCAAATACTAGTGTGGTTACAGACTGTGCTCATCACTGCCCTCATTGTATAATCCCGACGGGGTGTTGGAGTGCAGTCACAGCCCTCCTCATTTGAACTATTTTATTGTAGTTTCCAACCAGTTCCTATAAAGAGAAAGGTGGCAGCCTGCTTGACCTTCTCTAGCCCCATTAAAAGGCTCGTTGTCAGACAGCCTATAAAGAGGGTCCTTTCTACTCGTGGGAATCAGAGTAGATTCATATGAGGAGGCTCTTCAGACAGCTAGTAAATGTATAGGCTTGGTCAATAATAACAATGAAAAGAGTTATATCTTCACTATGACTATCAGAATAATCCTCAAGATAAAATTGAAGATAAAAAGGGGTTTACACTGAATGTCATTTACTTAAACAGATTCCCTTTCACCAAATAATAAGCCTTATGGGTGGTTAATACGTTCTGTACACCTTTATATCTCATATTAACTAGTATACTTCTAGATGAAACAGGCACTCAGGAAACGTCCGTTAAATGGATGATTGTCATTTTTTACTGCAAAAAACATATATACTATGCATCTTCTATTTGCCAGTTTCTATTGACCAAGACATGGTTTCTACTTTATTAGAAAAGTTCACAGTTAGAATTCGATCACTGGAAAATGAAACAGAGATAAAAGCATAGATTCTTTCATTTCTATAAACATGATTGCATTTGGGAGGATTCTGTGTAAATGATATTAAGTTTGAGACGTTGATTTTTGCTACATTAAAGAATAGTCCTATATTATGTAAGGTGGGAGACAGTAACATCAATATTGCAAAATTCTACTGAGATGCAGTTGGACACAGTAAGCATTGCCTGAACCACATTTAATCTCTGAACATAGAGGATAATAATATTATTGAAGACAATCTATTACTACCCAGTAGGATCATTTGTTTATTAACTTTTTAGTCCAGTTATTTTTGTATCTGAATTAACAAATCTTTTTATTTTCATCTTCATTGCCATTATTACCATTTTCTTGTTAAAAAATAACATAAAAAATAAAATTGAAGATAGATTAAATCTCTTAAGCAGACACAGTACTGGAACAGAGAAGAATATATCACAGTGGTGACACCTAAAACTTCACATCCCAACAGAGTAAATGAAACGATAGCAGCTCAGATAACGAGAGGTTTGCATGGTCAGTATGAGCAATTCTCTTCCTGGGCAGCCCTGTAACCCAGAATGTTTCTTAATCTGTTGTGATTTATTCTCTTTTTCCAGCTCTTGTCAGGAGTGCAAGCACTCATTCTATCCTGTTTTGTGATAGGAAAGATATTTATATAAAATACTGTGATTTCAAGTGAGATAATCAACACAATAGGGTGATAACTTGGGATGGTTCCAAAAAGGAACAACTACATGGCAAACTTGCATCTTACACTGTTTCAGTGAGGAAAGATTTACTGTAACTGTTGCTAGAATTTTCTTTTCCATTGATAGAGTTTTCCCTAGACATGAATATCTTCAATTAGGCGAGGAGATATATAAAGTCCTTTCATTAATTTGGCTATTTCAGAGCCTTATTCAGAGACGATGCCTGGATATACAGCCTCTCTGAGCCTCTTCTCATTGAGACAGTTGTGCTAGCTCTCACCACCACACCCAGTTATATTGGGAGGTGATGGTGAGAGATGCTGAGGCAGTTCAAGGACCTTCTGCCCACAACACAGTAGGCAGAGGTCCCTAAGGTGTGGGAGGGAGACATCTAGGTGCCTATTATATCTACCTTCAATGCACAATATGAGTCAGGAGAGAAGATCATCCAGGAATGTTATTCTTGTTCACATAGCCATGGTAGTTACCACTGCTGTCCCTTCCTATGTCACCTACCCGTACTGAAAACCACCTCCAGAATAAATTAATCTCTTTTGCATAAGGACATGTGAGCACTGGATTTTCTCAGAAGAATCTGCTTCAACCTAGAATAAACCCCACAGAGGTGAGAAATGTACCTCTAAAATAAGTGTAGTAGTCTGCTCCCTTAGCAGCTTTCAGAGGATTAAATCCCAGATACAGGAGGAGGACTTGCTGAAGGTTCTTCAAAGAACCCCAGGAGCAGAGGTTTTATTTTAGAATCAGATGAATTAAAAACATACTTGAGTTTCTATTGAGAATTCAAATTCCCAGAAGGATAATAAGATATCATACCTATTATTTTCTCCTTAGGGAGGAAAAAAAAAATCCCTGAATTTTCTCTCTGGAGGAGAGATAAGATTGTGTCTGCTTGTCCTTGGAGGAAAAATTCTAGGGAATGGGCATGCAGATATTGGCATCACACTGTTTCTACACAAACTATCAAATCTTTCAATACTATAAACCTGAGACAGATATTATAAATTATAGTACCCACCTGTTAATTATTAGAGTTTTATGAATTCATGCATCTCTACAGTCCACATGAACGTATATGAGAGGCTAGGACTTTTGGATGGTTGAGAGGTGGGTTCCCATGGAGCCTGTTATGGCAACACTAAGAGGAAATAGATCCCCCAGCCAAGATGTATCTCCATCTGCAGTAGGGTTGAGAGATACAAATGAGGAAGGATGATAACATCCATAAGTAACAATTACCAAGTCTTTCTTATGTTTCAGAAAATGTGCCAAATGCTTTCTATTGACTACATAGTTTAATCTGGTCATTATCTCCATATTACAGATGTGGAGACTGAAGTTTAAATACACTATGTTATCCATTCTTCAAGTGTGGTCCAGGGACCACTGGGAATCTCTGAGAACCTTTCAAAGGGTCCATGGGATCAAAGCTATTTTCACAATAATATTTAAACACTTTTTGCCTCTTCATCCTCACTCTTTCATGAGTGCATAGTGGAGTTTTCCAGAGGCAACATGACACGTTGCAACACATAGAATGCAGAAGGTGTAAGATCCAGCTGTGCTTGATTAAGCCAAACATTTAAAAATTTTTCAAATATGCAAAACATAACTACTCTTTTCACTAATTTTTTGTTTTATAAAAGATAGTTATTTTTCATAAAAGTACATTATTTTATTAATATATAATAGAAATATTTCTAAATGAACTAAAAGTAAATATTTAATAAATTCTCAGATTTAATTTCTAATATGATACATATTAGAAATGAACCACAAATACAACTACATCAGTAAAATGTCTTTGTGTCCTTAGTAATTCTTAAGAGTTCAAAAGGGTCTTGAAACCAAAAAGTTAGAGCACCATTGCATAAATGGTAGATTACCAATGCAGCAAGAGCCAGAGCTGGAAACATGAATTTTATCTGATACCAAAAGTGTTTTGGTTTTCTATTGCTGCTACAGCAAATTAACACAAACCTATTGGCTTAAAACAGCACACATCTATTTCTCCCAGCTTCCATTGTGTCAGAAGTCCTGGTACAGGCCAGCTGGCTTCTCTGCACAGGTCTCACAGGCTGAAATCAAGGTCTTGGCTTTTCTGCATCCTCGTCTGAGGTCCTTGTTCGCGGCACCCTCCATCTTCAAATCAGCAGGTGTGTTGAGTCCGACACACTTTAAAGCTCCCTGACTTCCTCCTCTGAGACTAGATAGAGAAAAATCCCTCCTTTAGAATTCTTGCCTGATTGCGTTAGGCCTGCCAAGATCACCTCCACATTTTAAGATCAGTTGATTTGCAAAATCCCTTCACAGCAGTACCCTGACTAGTACTTTATTAAATAATGAGGGGACAGGTATCTTAGGAGGCCAACTTTAGAATTCTGCCTACCCCTTAGGTCTGTTTTCTTAACTGCTGAGCAGTGTTTTCTTTTTTTAGATCCTATATTTTCCCTCAGAAAGATGCCATCCTGTCGCGGCTATCTTTGTTATCAGCTGTTTATGCCTCCAGAACTCCCACCCAAAATAATCAAAACAATTCTGAATCCTAACCAAGAAGGGAATAATTTCCATTTCTGTGTCTTACGCTAAGTGATAGGTTTAGAGTACTCTAAAGTGTCTTTTAATTTCCTATTTATAAGAAATTAACTGAGTAACCCTTTCTTGCACAGTCCACCCACCTGGCCCTTTGCCATTTCATACAGCAAAATGATCATATTTTTCTGAGCATCTACATTTAGAAGAGCATTTATATAACAGACAGTAGTAGTTTATTTAATGTAATAGATACAACAATAGCATGAATATGTCTGATGTTTAGAGGAACAAGTGTAGGGTAGGGATAGATTCGAAGAAACAGCTATATCCTAGAAAACCATGACATACATTTTCATATTTTTGTACTAATTTGATTACTGGTTCTCCTTTGAGATATGTTACTTGTACCTTGTAATAATCTTGTGCAGAACTATTTAGCATACAGATGAGCTGATGGTTAGCTAAATCAAGTTCTTCTCAAGTCAGCCATTTTCCACTGGTGTTACATTCTGAGGAGGCTTTAACTCGATCTTCCAGTACATTTGATCATCAGTATCAGTATCATCGTATGACTTATTAACATAAGATAGTTGAATCTTAACAACAATTCCAATGTAACGCCATATCACAGTATGGGTCATAGTGCAATTCAGTTTTATTACATAACAGATCAGTAAGACTTACAGAGATATTTGCTAAGCCTTTCCAACAGATTTGACTCTTGCCCATATACCAGATTATTACTGTGTGTTGTTACAATTAGCTATGATTCACTTATTTCCGGGTTCCAAGTCAGTTGGGGACAAAGCCAGTTACCCTATCTCAGTTTAAAGGTTTGTACTGAAACTGATTTCTATTGTGTGTTATTATATAGTGGGGCCCACCTCTGTTCCCGCCCACCCATGGTGAAGACATGTTGTTATTCAGTATAGTTCCTTTTCCTTCTAACTGTACTACAGGTTATGTCTTCTTCTAATCTATTCTTGGGCAGAGTCATAGTGCATCAATGAAAATTACAAGTGCCCCCAGAAAACTTGAATAAGTTTGAAGGTCTATAAGATCCCCACAAGTGCACCCCTTGGGCCTAAGCATATAGAATGGAGGGCCATTGACCCGTGGTTATTTTAGCCTCCATCTGTCTCAAAACAGTCAAGGGGTCCTGTTGCGTCAGGACTGAGCCCCAGCACTATGCAGAATTATTTTTTGAGTCTGCCTGACCTTTTTCACCCTTAAATCTAAACGTATTTCCAGGCTGATTCTCATCCCTTGCCTTCCTCTTGGAAGAGAATTCCCTCTAATCCGCTCATTCTAGTTAACAAATCTTTTCCCACTGACTGTCATTCTTTATTAAAAGTGAATTCAGCCTGTCCAGTTAGTCTCTCTTAGAGCCATTTTTTGTTTTGTGGGACAATCCCTTATGCTTCTTGTTGCCACTGTGTACTAACGGCATAAGTACAGTTTGATATATGTTTTGTTAACTCACAATATTGGGTTCCCCATACCAGGCTTAGATAAGTGGTAGTCCCGTCTGTATGTAATTTAGTCTGAGTATGCCATAAGGCCTCCTAGAATCTTCCTACTGTGGGGATGGGGCCATTTCCCAGGGAATTCATACCCACCATTGGAAGTCTAGACTTTATTCCCATCAGAAAGCCATTGTCTTTTCCTCCTCTGTTTAATATCTTTCCACCCACACACAAAAAAAGGTGATAGGTACCTGTGCACAGCACACTATGTCATGCCAGGAATGTAGCTGATATATTTTGTCCATTATAACCAGAGACCTTTCTAAGCATCTGATCATCAAGGTTTATAGTTTTACAGTGATGAGTCAGCTGAGAATTGTACAACACATGGTCTGGTGGCCACGTGGAGTGGTTCCTGGGAATTTCTTGACAAATGAGATCCTTTGTAGTATAAGCAACCTGAAAAATAAGAATCAAATGTGACTGCTACAATAGGTTAGTTCATCATCATATCATGTGACCAAAATGTTTCCCAGAACAATGCCACTTAGGATTGCATGATTCCATTTGACCTTGTCAGATTCCAAAAGTGGGGTTGCTTTCGGCAAACATATGACTTCACTATTTTGTGCATCTGGCATAATTGTCTTAAGAGACAATATCATTCTCTTAGCTGTGAGCCTCTTTTGAGGCATCAGTGTAATATTAGATTTCCCTTATTGTGTAACCCATTTGTTTATTCATTTTTTTAACTCTCAACTACTATTTCTCCTTTTCTCCACTTATCATTGATTTTAACCCAATTTTCCACCTTTGGAAGGGATATTATGTTCAACCACTCTGCTGTTACAGATTGCTGACAGCAATACCAGTTTAGCAAGTGTCTCTCAGTCCATTCCCATTCATATAGAGTAGGGTTACATAGGTATAGTAGTTGTATGACTTCCTCAACAACTAAGCAATACAGCTGCATTCACTGTCAACCCCGGCTTCAACAGATGGGGTGAAAACACCCGGATCTCATCAGCCATTAGGAATTCTGGCATCAATGTCTAAAAGTATAGCTATAGTTTCTTGCTTAGGGATCATCCCCATTTTTGGCAACCATAATTGTAGCCCTGGTCCTGGTGTAATTGCACAAAATAGGAAAATAGAACTTGAGATCACAGCAGGTAGAATTCTATATGGTACCAGAATCCTCAAATCCCCAAGAAAAGTGGAGGAATTTCTTGAGTGGGGACTCTCCTTTGGCCCTCTACATATTGACTGTGAGCACTCACTCACAACGGCATGTAAGCCAAAACTTCCTGCCTCTGCAGGGGAGGAAGAAGTATTCCTCTACCCTCTAGGTCCTTTTGGCTGATCTAAGAATTAAACTGACATGAGACAGGATAACAGGAGAAAATCAAACAACGTTTAATAACATGTATATAGGGGAGAAACCCAGGAAATCTGAGTAACTCGCCTAAATGACTGAAGCCACCACCTTAAATATCATCTTCAGCTAAAGACAAAGGAGGATGTTGGGGGTAGTGGTTTGAGACTTCAAAGGGGAGGAAGGAAATTTACATGGAGAGGGAAAAGCAAACATTTGACAAACAAGAGTTTGCTGGGCCATCTAGAGACAATGTGATCCAAGAGAAAGAACTTTGATAAAAACGGGCTTAGTGAGGATCCTCCAGACTACCATACCTAGTTTATATTATCCTACAGTTATCTTATGGTATTAGCTCCATAGATAGAACAAGTCTTCTATCTTAAATTCTTTAAGGCAGTTAGAAAGAAGGTCAAAATTTCTCTCAGAGTCTTTAGTTCTTAAAAATAATCAAGCCAAAGAGATACATTTTGGGGTGGCAAATTCTGGTTCCCCACACATTTATCTCCTCCCATTTTAGATAACAAATGTTTCAACTGCCCATTCCAATTCTCTATCAAACCATTACTCAGAGAAGGATATGTAACATGTCAATTTGATGTGATATGTCTTTGCCCATTGTTGGACAATATGGACTGTTTAAAGAGATGTAATGTGGTGATCCAAATGGTACAGCCCTTTACTCCTGTAACCACAGGACCAGGCACCTCAAAATATGCCTCTTTGGCATAAGGGCTATTTTGAGCTGATGATTATTAAAAAAACAGCAGACCTAGGAAAAGCTCTGAAAACTTGGTAAAATTTACCCAATTGTAAGGGAAACATATTTATAAGACGAATCTCCATTTGTAAGGGTGCCCCCCTCTCTGTGCCAGGAAGGGGGGGATGACTCTAAATCTCTAGAAACTCTTATCAATAGAGAAAGCAATGACTTAAATCTGCATAACAACATTACCTTTGTTTACTGTGCTTTTCCTAGTAACCTCCCATAACTAACGTCATATTAGCAACAGGATGTTACAGCTATTTTCAGGAGCAGTGAGTCAGTCAGGAGCATGTGCAGAAGAGAAAATTTTGATCTGCCAATCAAAACTCATCCTGCTAGTGCTTCCACATACCAGTCAGCCTCCCTGATCCCTTCAACCTTACCCTATACCTTGGACAGGTGAGCCAAATCTTTTGAGAGCCTGTCCTTCTGTCTCCTTGCCAATTGATTACACAATAAACTGCCTCTTCTCTAAGACTAGTGTACCACTGGTGCACATCTGGGCGCATCAGGTGGTGAGCCCTTGCTCAGTAACACTCCATTAAGCATAGTTTCCTTTTGTTCACTGAACAGATTTATAGTGGCTACTTTGAGGTCTTTGTCTATTAAGTCCAACATCTGGTTACTCTCACAGGCAGTTTCTGTTGCCTGCTTTTTGCTATAGTTGGTGTCATGTTTTCGTCTTTCTTTACATGTCTCATAATTCTCTTGTTGTAATCTGGACATTTTAGATAAAACTCCTGCATATTGGTACCTCCCCGACACCTGCTCTGGGACTTTTTATTGTTATTTGCTTGGTTACTTATTTGTTTATTGATTGGCTGAATTATTTTAATGAAGTCTATTCTCCCATCCACCAGCACTTCAGTGTTAGGTGTTAACATCAGAGGATGTAGCTTCTCAAGGGGTGACCCTTGGGTCTGCCTGCAGTCATCCTAGGATGAGAGTGGTTATGACAAGGATCTCTGTGTCTATTTCCCTGACCACACTCAGCTGTCAAACTCCACTAATTGTGGGCTGATTGGGCTCTTGTTTTCAACAATGCTCTAGGGCATAAATTGTTCCAGACAAAAATCCAATCCATTTTGGTCTCCATTGAAGGGATCCATTAGAGGTCAGTGTTCCAGATTCTTTGACTCCTGGAGCTCCCTTCTCAGCTATTTCTTCCTCCAGTTCTCTCCTGAAAACTAGCCAGCCTACAGATTAGTCTATGTCTCCAATGAATCTAACAATCTCTTCTCACCTGCCTTTCAACACCACTTCCACTGTTTTGAGAGCACTCTTAGGATTGAATTTCTCCATACTCTTGCCAATGAAGTCAGCATCTTTGGGAGAGATTACTAGCTATTTGATGGTCGGTCTGCTTTAACCTCTAGGCAAAATCTCTGAGTCATGATTTTGTGACTATATGGCATAATTCTCCTTGAAATCTCCATTTTAGGAATGGGGCAGGGGGTGGTAGGCAGGTAGCAGCCGCGGGTCTTCTTGACTTGCCTCTTGTGGTGTGGGACCACCACGTTAGAGCAGGAACAAGGCCCCAATATTTCAGCAGTGCTGTGACCAAGGAAGAATCGCTGTCCCATGAGGGGGGGCTGGGCAGAAGAAGGGATCCCCCACTTCCTGCCTCACTCACCCAGAACTTAGCCTCAGTAGCAGTTAGCTCTGGGGTCAGAGAAGAAATGCTGAGGTTTTTCAGGCTGGATGAGAAAAGCTGCTGTCCTGCCCCTCCTGGGAGAGCCCTCTGACAGGGAGTCAGGGGGAGAGGGGAACCCTGTCGTCTTGGCTGCGTGTGTCTGCAGTGGAATTTCCTTCTTCATGAGTTAAATAGGGGAAGAGAGGCAGCTGATCTTGTTTCAGATATCACAGACTCTTGCTCTTCTTACTGAATTTTAGTAGATTTTCTTGAATAAATATTTCTTCATTTGCTGTATCCCCCTAGGGCCATTTCCAGAGACCTCAACTGGTTGTTTAAAAATATTTTCACCAGTTTCACTGGGGAGCATGTCCACAAGAGCTTGTCACACTGTCATACTAGAAGTAGAATTCCCCATTAATATATTTTTTCTACATAATTTATTGCGAGACAAGGTTATCAATGTCGATTAAAATATTAATTTTCATCATTTACTTCTATTCATCTGTCTTCTTGACCAATTCTTCATTTTTCCTTCCCGAACTGTCACATGCCACATTTGAGGTAGGGAATGATTTTTAAATACCATGGCTAAGGACTGGAACATTCATCTGCAACTACCTATATGATGTAAATTTTGGTTCCTCTTGTACATGCAGTGGTGGTCCTAGTAGTTATTTCACAGCCTCCTCTATGACAAGTTTAGGGCAACATTATCTTGAAGACCTTCATGCATCTTCAAAACTCATTGTGCTTTGTTGCACCTTGAAGAGGCTGTCAATAGCGCCCCGCAGTTTCCACCACCTCCCTGCCTGCATGGTGGTGCTGCCTCAGGCAACTTATCCTCTCAGCAGCTGTACTGAAAAGCCCCAGCAGAGTTTTAACCTTCAGCAATTAAAATTTGGTGACAAAAAAAGTTTTTTTTTTTGCTTTATGATCACAATTGGAAGCAGTATATATTCAGGATTTGATACGAGATTTAACGATATTGTGGGAGATCAAAATTGACCACGTCAAAATATGTCTCTTTACCTTGATTATTTTCTCTGATGGACATTTGACCTCCCTCACTAACTGCCTAAACGAATTTAAGTCTAGGTATGGCTACACTGGCAGGGTCCTTGCTAAACCCATTCTTATCAAAGTTCTGTTTACCACATATTTACATTTGTAAAGGTATCTCCCTCTCCATACTGGGAAGAGTGGAGGGATGACCTTATCTCTGGAAACTTTTATCAGTACGGAAGGAGAGGACTTAAATCTGTATACCGTTGATTGCTGTGCTTTCTGGTAATCTCCCAAAGCTGTCTCATCCCCCACTCTCAACATCCTCCTTTGTCTTTATCTAAATCTATTTAAGGTGAAAACCTCTGCCTTTTGTGGAGAAACTCAATTTCCCTGGTTTCTCCCATGTATACATGTTATTAAACTTTGATTTTCTCCTGCTATTCGGTCTCATGTCAATTTAATTTGTAGCCCAGCCAGGAAGGACCCAGAGTGGATAGATGATACTCTTCCTCCACCTTCAATATTATCTAGTTTGTCAGGGTTTGAAATGGGC
Source organism: Diceros bicornis minor (assembly GCF_020826845.1). Taxonomy (NCBI): domain Eukaryota; kingdom Metazoa; phylum Chordata; class Mammalia; order Perissodactyla; family Rhinocerotidae; genus Diceros; species Diceros bicornis. The sequence continues at coordinate 91,419,865 of NC_080742.1, read as the reverse complement.
CAGAGCCAGGAGGAAGCTAAATGCTCATGAAGTGACAACCAGGACCAAGCACACTTTCCAGCTCATGATGACAGTGTAATGTAGGGGGTGGCAGATTGCCACAAATCAATCATATGACATCACCACCAAAATCAGGTACTCTGTAGCAGCAAAAGCCAGATACAAAAAAGTCTGCATAATGCAAGGAACAAAGGAAGTGGTTCTTTTCTGGTTCACAAGATTTGCCCGCATCTTGGGGACATTGTTGGAAGCATAGGACATGTCAATGATGGCCAAGTGGGAGAGGAAGAAATACATGGTGGTGTGAAGCCTAGAGTCTAAGCAGATAAGCCCCAGGAAGACCGCATTCCCCAGAAGGGTGAGGCTATAGAAGAGAGAGAAAAGTCCAAAGAGGACCAACTCCAGTGCTGGGTCCACTGGAACCCCAGCAGGGTGACTTCTGTGATCCACTTGTGGTTGCCTGCCACACTCCTGTTGCAGAGACAGACAAGTCTACATCCACGACAGGAAGATAGAGCTGCAGGGCAATCAAGACACAAAATATTTACTGAATGTTCCAGAGTGAGCATTTTGAAATGTATTAGTGTGGATCGATTTTCTATCATTTATTTTTAGAAATGTTTTAAAAACTAACTCCGTGAGCTCATACAAATCAAATGGAAATTCCCCACGTTATCAATGGAATAATAGGATATATATACACATACATATATATAAAATTTTCTATAGATGATGAAATACATTATATGATAAAATAATAGGATCCATTATTATATACTCTACTGAATAGGATCCACACACATGCCCATATGTTGTTTCAGAGAATTCAAGTGTTCTAGCTTCCCTTCGAGGGTGGGAATCTTGACTATTGATGGAGTTGTAGAGAGATGATCCTGAGACAACGTATGCAATAGGAGGGAGTTTTGTGAGTTATCATCTTATTGCAGCTGGGAGATACACGCACAAGCAGGGGTCGTAAAATCTACAGAGCAGTTAGATCTCCTGGAGGGTGCATATCCAGCTGGGTTAGTCAGAGGTCATTCAAAGTTACAGTAGGGTTTCTTTTCTACAACATGGCTTCCCTCATGTCAACCTTGTCTTCAGCTGGTATCACAGCCATCTCAAATGTGAAACTCAAAAGGGGAAAATGAATTTACATTAACAGTGGGCTCATTTAGAGATGACAGGTGTATTAAAATTATAATTTTTTAATTTATTTTTTTAATTGATGTTTTAATAGTTTATAACATTATAAAATTTTGGGTTGTACATTTTTGTTTGTCCATCACCATATATATGTCTCCCTTCACCCTTTGTTCCCACTCCCTGCCCCCATTGCCCCTGGTAACCACAATACAGTTTTCTCTGTCCATGTGTTGGTTTGTATTCCACATATGAGTGAGATCAAACAGTGTTTGTCTTTCTCTTTCTGGCTTATTTCACTTAACATAATACCCTCCAGGCCTATCCATGTTGTTGCAAATGGAGTGATTTTGTCTTTTTTTTATGGCTGAGTAGTGTTCCATTGTATATATATACCACATCTTCTTGATCCAATCATCAGTCGAGGAACACTTAGGTTGCTTCCACTTCTTGGCTATAGTGATTAAAATTATAATTTTGTTTGGATGTTTTCTCTTTTCCCTTTTATGGTAATACAGAAACAAATCTCAGAGCTTATCTTATTTTTCGGTGTAACAGAATCATTTGTCATCATGATGTCTTTCTATCTTTGGCAACTTGGTTGCCATCAATCCCCTGAAGACCTTCCTCATCTCTGTTACCGTGCTGACAACCCCCTGCTGTTCTGATGGACTCTGAGCAGGTCACAGGGGGTGGGATCAGCTGGAGCATCAGTTGGTTAGTTCTTTCTAGATATAGGCATTTTAAGGCTGTCAATATCTATTGCCAGTTTGCGGGCAGAAAATTTGTACAAATTTCTCCCTCTGACAGCGTGTGAGAATTATGCCTCTTTCCCACGTGAGCATCAATACTACAAATTACCAGTTTTAACCTTTGCTAATTTGATATGTGAATAATTTTATACAGTTTAAATTTATATTTCAACAATACATTACACACATTCCATGAGTGCATCACCTGTTCCGGCCTCTGTTCTAAGTTCTGGAGGAACAGCAGTGGATAAGGTAGATATTCTGAGGGGAGACATATTCTGAGGAAGTAGTTGGTACATTTGTTGTCTGTTCCTCACATTTCGATTTAGTGGAGAAACCTCTCTACCCCAGATAAAACACTTTGGAGTACACCTGCCCTCTCTGTCCTCTAGTTGATACAATTTGTGAAACAGGAAAAAGGAACTGAGGATGCCCCTTCTCTGCGCTCCTGTTTGCTCATATACATTTCTGTCCTTCAGGTTACAGCCTGTAGAAGCATGTTTTGTCCTCTTGGTTGTGGGGGTGGGCTAATGGTTATGATTGTAAATTGGAAAGAAATTTTGTAAAGGTATAAACTATGTTTTTCAATAACCTCACTAAGAAATATATTCTTAAAATTTTTACCTGATTCCAGTGTCTATTTCTCAATTTATTTTTTCAGACTCAGAGCAAGGAGAGGTCTTGGGTAATTACCATTCCTGAAACACCAGGAGTAAATCAATCAAGAAAATATTTGTTGAGAGTGAAAAGTACTGTGAAGGAAATAAAACAGGGTAAATGATAGACAGGACTTGGTTTGAAGGGGCTCCTGTAGGTGGGATTGTCAGGAAAGGTCTCTCCAAAGAGGAGACATGTAGATGGAATCTAAACAATGAAGGGTAGTCCACCCCGACTACAGCCAAGCAGACTGCTCCTTGCACGGGGAACCGTGAAGGCCAGTCCCTGGGCAGGAAGGACTTGGTGAGTTCTAGGAACAGAAAATGTCCAATGTCCCCATATTGGGGACATATACATATACATAATAATATGTATATTATTATTTGTCAGTCACCATATAAATGCATCCCTTCACCCCTTGTGTCCAACCCCCACCCCCCTTCCCCCTGGTAACCACCAAACAGTTCTCTCTGTCTGTATGTTGTTTACTCTTCCACTTATGAGTGAAATCATGTGGTGTTTGTCTTTCTCTTTCTGGCTTATTTCCCTTAACATCATAATACCCTCCAGGTGCATCCGTGTTGTTGCAAATTAGACAATTTTGTCTTTTTTTATGGCTGAGTAGTATTCCACTGTATACATACCACATCTTCTTTATCCACTCATCCATTGAGGGACACTTGGGTTGCTTGTATGTCTTGGCTATAGTGAATAAAGCTGCTATAGGGGTCCATAAGCCTCTTTGGATTGCTGATTTCAGGTTCATTGGGTAGATACCCGGTAGTGGGACAGCTGGATCATAAGGCATTTCTATTTTTGATTTTTTGAGGAATCTCCATACTGTTTTCCATAGAGGCTGTGCCAGTTTGGATTCCCACCAGCAGTGAATTAGGGTTCCCATTTCTCCACAGCATCTCCAGCATTTGTTGTTTTCTGTCTTGGTGATTATAGCCATTCTAATGGGTGTATGATGATATCTTAGTGTGGTTTTGATTTGCATTTCCCTGATGATTAGTGATGTTGAACATCTTTTCACGTGCCTATTGGCCATGTGTACATCTTCTTGAAGAAGTGTCTGTTCATTTCCTCTGCCCATTTTGTGATTGGGTTGTTTGTTTTTTTGTTGTTCAGTTGGGTGAGTTCTTTATATATTATGGAGATTAATCCCTTGTTGGATATATAATTTGAAAATATTTTTTCCCAGCTGATGGATTGCCTATTCATTTTGATCCTGGTTTCATTTGCCTTGTAGAAGCTCTTTAATCTGATGAAGTCCCACTTGTTTATTTTTTCTTTTGTTTCCCTTGTCCGAGTAGACGTGGAATTCGAAATGATCCCTTTATGACCCATGAAAAATAGCGTACTGCCTATATTTTCTTCCAGGAGTTTTGTAGTTTCAGGTGTCACCTTCAGGTCTTTGATCCATTTTGAGTTAATTGTTGTGTGTGGTGAGAGAAGATAGTCTACTTTCATTCTTTTGCATATGGCTGTCCAGTTTTCCCAGCACCATTTATTGAAGAGACTTTCCTTTCTCCATTGTATGTTCTTAGCTCCTTTGTCAAAGATTAGCTGCCCATAGATGTGTGGGTCTGTCCATAGATATGTGGGTTTATTTCTGGGCTTTCAATTCTATTCCAGTGATCTGTGTGTCTGTTTTGGTACCAGTACCATGCTGTTTTAATTACTACTGCTTTGTAGTATGTTTTGAAGTCAAGGATTGTGATGCCTCCAGCTTTGTTCACTTTTCTCAAGATTGCTTTAGCTATTCAGGGTCTTTTGTTGCCCTATATGAATTTTAGTATTCTTTATTCTATTTCTGTGAAGAATATTTTTGGGATTCTGATTGGGATTGCATTAAATCTGTAGATTGCTGTAGGTAGTATGGATGTTTTAACTACGTTTACTCTTCTAATCCATGTGCATGGAATATTTTTTCATTTCTTTATATCATCATTGATTTCACTCAATAATGTCTTATAGTTTTCGTTGTATAGGTCTTCCACTTCTTTGGTTAAATTTATTCCTAGATGTTTTATTCTTTTTGTCATAATTGTAAATGGGATTGTCTGCTCGAGTTCTCTTTCTGTTAGTTCATTGTTGGCATACAGAAATGCAACTGATTTTTGTAAGTAAGTTGATTTTGTACCCTGCAACTTTGCTGTAGTTGTTGATTATTTCTAATAGTTTTCCAATGAATTCTTTATGGTTTTCTATATATAAGATCATGTCATCTGGAAACAGTGAGAGTTTCACTTCTTCGTTGCCTATTTGTATTCCTTATATTCCTTTTTCTTGCCTAATTTCTCTGGTGGCAACCTCCAGTACTGTGTTGAATAAGAGTGGTGAGAATGGGCACTCTTGTCTTGTTCCTGTTTTCAGAGGGATGGCTTTCAGTATTTCTCCATTGAGTATGATGTTGGCTGTGGGTTTGTCATATACAGCCTTTATTATGTTAAGGTACTTTCCTTCTATACCCATTTTATTGAGAGTTTTTATCATAAGTGGAGATTGGATCTTGTCAAATGCCTTCTCTGCATCTATTGAGATGATCATGTGGTTTTTATTCTTCGTTTTGTTGATATGGTGTACAACACACATCAATCACATCACATCAATACATTGATCGATTTGCAGATATTGAACCATCCCTGTGTCCCTAGTATAAATCGTACTTGATCATGGTGTATGATCTTTTTAATGTATTGCTGTACTCAGTTTGCCAATATTTTGTTGAAGATTTTTGCATCTATGTTCATCAGGAATATTGGCCTGTAGTTTTCCTTCTCAATATTGTCCTTGTTTGGCTTTGGCATCAGGGTGATGTTGGCCTCATAGAATGTGTTGGGAATTATTCCATCTTCTTCAAGTTTTTGGAATTCTTTGAGAAGGATAGCTATTAAATATTCTTTGAATATTTGGTAAAATTCTCCAGAGAGGCCATCTGGTCCTGGACTTTTAGTTTTGGGGAGGTTTTTGATTACTGTTCCAATCTCTTTGCTTGTGATTGGTTTCTTCAGGTTCTCTATTTCTTCTTGATTCAGTTTTGGGAGGTTGTATGAGTGTAAGAATTCATCTATTTCTTCTAGATTGTCCAATGTGTGGGAATATAGTTTTTCATAGTATTCTCTTATAATCCTTTGTATTTCTTGGTATCCATTGTAATTTTTCTTTTTTGATTTTTAATTTTATTTATTTGAGCCTTCTCTCTTTTTTTCTTGGTGACTGTCTAAGGGTTTGTCAATTTTGTTTATCTTCTCAAAGAACCAGCCCTTTGTTTCATTGATTCTTTCTACTGTTTTTTTGGTTTTGATTTCATTTATTTCTGTTCTGATTTTTATTATTTCCCTCCTTCTTCTGACTTTGGGCTGTGTTTGTTCTTCTTTTTCTAATTCTGTTAGGCGCAGTTTGAGGTTGCTTCTTTGGGCTTTTTCTTGTTTGTTAAGGTGGGCCTATATTGCTACGAGTTTCTCTCTCAGGACTGCTTTTGCTGCATCCCATATGAGTTGGTGTGTTGTATTTTCATTTTCATTTGTCTCCAGATATGATTTCATTTCTTCTTTAATTTCATCAATGATCCATTGGTTGTTCAGTAGCATGTTGTTTAGTCACCATATCTTTGTTACTTTCCCAGTTTTTTTCTTGTAGTTGATTTCCAGCTTCATGGCATTATGGTTGGAAATGATGCTTGTTATGATTTCAATCTTCTTAAATTTATAAAGGCATGCTTTATTTCCCAACATATAGTCTATTCTTGAGAATGTTCCATAAGTGCTTGAGAATAATGTGTAATCTGCTGTGTTTAGATGGAGTGCTCTCTATATATCTATTAAGTCCATCTTGTCAAGTCTTTTGTTTAAGTCCATTATTTCCTTATTGACTTTCTGTCTGGATTATCTATCCATTGATGTAAGTGGGGTGTTAAGATCCCCTACTATTATTGTGTTGTTGTTAATATCTCACTTTAGGTTTGTTAATAGTTGCTTTATGTACTTTGTTGCTCCTGTGTTGGGTGCATATATATTTATGAGTGATATGCCTTCTTGGTGGAGTGTCCTTTTTATCATTATATATTGCCCCTCTCTGTCTCTCATTACCTGTTTTATCTTGAGTCGACTTTGTCTGATATATGGCAACATCTGCATTCTTTTGTTTGCCGTTAGCTTGGAGTATTGTCTTCCATCCTTTCACTCTGAGCCTGTGGTAGTCTTTAAAGCTGAGATGTGTTTCCTGGAGGCAGCATATTGTTGGGTCTTGTTTTTCAATCCATGGAGAGTTTAGTCCATTTAAATTTAGTATAATTATTGATATATGAGGGCTTAATTTTGCTATTTTATCACTCACTGTGTAGTTCTTTTGCATTTCTTTTGTTTCTTGTCCCATGTGTTTCTGACTAATGATTCAGTTTGGTAGTTCTTATGGTGGTTCTCTTAGTTTTCCCTTTATTTATCGTGTGTGAATCTGTTCTGATTATCTGGTTAGTAGTTACCATGAGGTTTGTGTAAAAAAATCTCATGGATGTGATAGTCCATTTTCTGATGGCCTCTTATTCCCTTAGACTAAGTCGATCGATCCCTTTCCTTTTCTCCTTCTAAGTTATTGTTGTCACCCTTCCCTTTATCTTTTAAGTTATTATTGAGTATTTGCTTCCCTGGTCTGATAGAGAGCTGCCTTTTTTGATTTTGTCTGTCTATTTATCTCCTTGCTCAAAGCTTTGTAGACCTTTGCCTTTTTGTTTCCTGTGTGAGGACATCTTTAATCATTTCTTGTAGGGGAGTTCTAGGGGCGATGAACTCCCTCAACTTTTGTTTATCTGGGAAAGCTTTTATTTCTCCATCATATCTGAAGAAATGTTTTGCTGGATAGAGTATTCTTGGTTGAAAGTTTTTGTCTTTCAGTATTTTGAATATATCATTCCATTCTTTCCTAGCCTGTAAAGTTTCTACTGAGAAATCTGCTAAAAGCCTGATAGGGGTTCCTTTGTAGGTTATTTTCTTCTGCGTTGCTGCCCTTAATATTTCTCCTTTGTTGTTGACTTTTGCCAGTTTTACTATCATATGCCTTGGAGAAGGTCTTTTAGCATTGGTGTAATTAGACATTCTATTAGCTTCCTGTATTTGCAAATCCGGCTCCTTCCCAAGGTTTGGGAAATTCTCAGCTATTATTGTTTTGAACAAGCTTGCTGCTCTTTTCTCCCTCTCTTCTCCTGGAATACCCATAATTCTTACATTGCTTTTCCTAATTGAGTCACTCATTTCTCAAAGAATTCCTTCATTTTTTTAAAACCTTATTTCTTCTTCTCTACCTTTAACATTTCTATATTTCTATCCCCTAACTCACTAATTCTTTCCTCCATAACATCAGCTCTATTTTTTAAGGATTCTAGCTTATTTTTTATTTCATGAATTGTGTTCTTCATATCAAGAATTTCAGCTTTTTTTTTTATATATTTTCAATCTCTTCAGTGAAGTGTTCTTTCTTCTCACTAATTTTATTCCTGAGCTCATTGAAGTGTCTTTCTGAGTTTTCTTGTAACTCAGAGTTTCTTTATGATAGCTATTTTGAATTCTTTGTCATTTAGATTGTAAACTTCTTTGCTTTCAGGGTTGGTTTCTGGAGAATTATCATTTTCCTTCTGATCTGAATTGTTGCTGTAGTTTCTCACGGTGTTTGATGAACTAATCTTTTGTTGGCACGTTTGTGGTAGTATTAGGTTGCAGGTTCCACCTGCTACCACTAGGGGGAAGCAGGAACTGAGTTTCTGATCCCACCCTCTGCTGCAAGTTGTGAGTGTACTACAGGTGCTGGTGCCAACGTAGAGAGCATTTGGGCACATGTGTACACTGTGCTTGGTGGGCGGGGCTTCCTCTTGGGGTCTGAGCCTAGGCCACTCATTGGGGCCAAAGCAGCATGGTGGGCTCCCCCACCACCAGGAAAGCCATCACAAGTGGGATAGGGGTGCCACTGCCTCTTCCCACATTAGACCTGCGGCATGTTCCCACTTCTGGGGTACAGTGGTACTATGGTTTGTTTTTGGGAGCTGGGAATGTGCTTGCCCCAGTGCAGAGATCTCCCGCCACCTCTTCTTGTGGTTGTGCGGGCTGCTGTGCTTGGTGGGTGGGGCTTCCTCATGGAGATGGAGCTAGGGCCACTCCATGGGGCTGCAGTGGCTCAGCGGTCTCCCCCACTGCCAGGAAAGCAATCATGAACATGCTAAGGGCTGCTGTCACCTCTTTCCACAGTCGCCCTGGAGTGTGTTCCCACTTTCAGGGTGTGGCAGTATTATGCGAGCTTGTGCTGAGCTGAAAAGCATTCATGCATGTGTACAGGGCTCATGGGCAAGGGCAGGGAGTGCTAATCTACCTCCACCACTTGCCAGGGGGACCAGTCAATCCACCTTCAGATGTATAGCTGCATGGGTATCTCAGGCATCCTGTTGTACTCTGTGGGTTTCCTTCATTGGTCAATGAATGTCCATTTAGTTGTAGTTCCAAGTGGGAGAGATAAAGGGAACAGCTCATTCCTCCACGTAGTTGACATCACTCCACTTTTATTTCTTTTGATGAGGACAATAGGATGACATTTAACACAGCCTACTGTGGATCCAAACACATGTCATGATTCGTGTCCATTTTTTTGCTTTTAATCTTTCAAATGAGCAGAGCAAAAACATTTACTGTTCCAACTCATTAGAGTTGGACATTTATCAAATGAAGGTCAATTTAGAGATAAAAGTGTTTGCAGATCACAATACAATACCTACAGCTGCACTTAAATATCATTTTAGTATTTTGCCATCTCTGAGAAGCAATTCCTTTTTCACAGCGCTTGAGTCTTTTCCTCCTTTTTTTAAATTTTTTTTAATTTAATTAATTAATTTATTTTTTTCCCCTAAAGCCCCAGTAGATAGTTGTATGTCATAGTTGCACATCCTTCTAGTTGCTGTATGTGGGATGCGGCCTCAGCATGGCCGGAGAAGCAGTACGTCGGTGCACGCCCGGGATCCGAACCCGGGCCGCCAGCTGTGGAGCATGCATACTTAACTGCTAAGCCACGGGGCCGGCCCTTTTCCTCCTTTTTTTAAGTCCGCTTATCACATAGAATTTCAATGGGGCATTTGAAAAAAAAAATAAGCTATGATGAGAAATTAGAAACATCGATGACTGTTTTCACCATAAGTTCTGTCATGGTATGACATTTTAACCACGTGAAGCTATTGTAGGATGTGCTCCATCAAAATAAGGGAGTAAACCAAGAAAGAGGAAGATGTGAGATTAATGAACTAAGGAGTCCAACACAGAACAAAGGCAGATGGAATTGTTAGGAAACAACTAGTCCATTTAGAAGGAGAATGGAAATCTCCTGAGGGATGGCTATATTATCTGAGGGGCTGAGAAGAGTTGACATGTAGAAAGCCATAGCAATCAGCACAAAGAACCCAAGCAGAGGGAAAAACAGGTAATTAGTAAATATCATCTTTCTTACTTGTAGCTGTAATCATTTAATTGATACATACTTCATGCTTTGCAAGTCAGGTGAGGAATATGTTTGAGTGATAAACAGTTTTCTTTAAAAACTCCCACCACTGCTGAAGTGCTGTGGATGTTGGACTTCAAGTGGGGGTGCTTTTCTCTCTTATGGCAGTCGACTTCTCCGGGAATTGCCTCCCTTGATGGGGCTGATTAACAGGATCCCAGCGTTGCACTGTACTTTGCTCAGGAGTTGAAGAGTTGGTGCTGACCACCACTGTCTTCCTTAATCAAATGTTTATTAGACCAGTAATGTGACTGGACAGTTTAGGTTATAGGAGCTAAGGGATACAATTGATCAAGAGAGACAAATCTGCATTCATCTTGTTCATATCTAGTGGTAAACAGGAGAGATGCACTCATGTGACCTTTTTCTTAAAAGTCCCCACCCCTCTTTACCATCCTCTCTCTCCACCTACTTTTAGGGAAAAAATGGAATTTTTCTTGTAAAAGGACATAAGCTCCATAGATACAACCCCCCCCCAATTCTTTAAAGTACAAAGAAAAAATGTAAACTTATTCCAGATCACAGCACCCTGAAATAACCATTATGATTAATAGCTCAATATCCCAAAGACTTCTCCATGAATATATACAAATCAAAGACTAATGGACCAATAGATTAATAATTTAACAAAAACGTTATCACATGATATTTTCAGAAAGTATTTTGACTTTTGTTTTTTCGTGTGTGAAAAGAATATTTTCCCTATATAAAAATAAGTTAAGCAATTCAGAAAAATACAACTATTCATCTACACATTTGGTTAGTGGAATCTCACATATCTCTGTGCACTTAGAGAAATACAAGATGAGAAGAATAAACAGATAAAGATAAATATTTTTTATAAAGATTGGTTCATACTCCTCATGCTATTTTTATGTATACATATATTTTTAATGTAGCAGAAGGAAAAGTACCTACTATGTAACTAAAATACTCATTCTAATTTAGAATCCTTCTTGAAGTATAAGATATGGTTCTTAATACAATTTCCTTGATATAAGAATAATTTATTGTTATATTTAGAGATTGTAGCTATTAAGTGTTTAAAACACTTTGTCTTATCTGGAAAGAAAGTATCAATTACATCCCTAAAATGGAAGGATGAAGTAATTAGCAGACTTCAATTTCCTACTGCTCAAGATTAAGAAGACTTGCTTCAGAACTGAAACCATTTAGCAGATGCTGATAGTTGTCTGCCCTCTGGCCATTACCCCTTCCTTGCTGACCTGGTGCTCATTTTCTTCAGGTGTTAGGTAGGAAAGTTATCAGATAAAGTGGACCTCATCCTGAGCCAGGGAAGATTAAACCATGATTAATCTAAACCACGCTCTCAATTTCATCCTCTTTACCATTGACTGGTTTAGAAATGGCCATTTGGCTCACTTTGCGCCACTTTGGGCCAGTGGAATACAAGAAAAAATCTAATGAGAGGGAGAGCTTCTGTTAAAGATTTTCCTTCCTGGTAAAAAGGGAAAGACTGACCAGAAGAATTTCTTTTTGCTTCTTTATCAATTTAAATATTGTTATGTCAGAGAACTTCTCCCACCAAAACATCTGATAATGGCTCATCTACCATATTGCCAGAGAAAAATGCTCTAGTCTGTTTTCATTTTTAAGGTTTGTTTATTTTGTAAAGTGATTTGGGTAAAAAGATAAACTGCAGTGATATGGTTGAAAGTCACTTGGTCAACAAAGTGGGAGTCTTTGAAATAGGCTGGTCTTTGAGGAGGTGATGTTTGAGACCCGATTGATTAGAAGATCTGGTAGATCCCTTCACTTTTTTGGTTCCTTGTCTTTTTCAACACCTATATTTGCTTACACTATTAAATACTATATATTTTATGCTTTGGGTACTATTTATTACTAAAATGAAAGTTAATTATGTTTAATTTTGTACTTATTCTAGAATTTTATAAGTCGAGTTAAATAAAGTTTTCATGACTTGTCAAAAAATAGAGGATACTTAACATCATGATTCACTTTATATAAAACTAAAAAGTTTCTTCACACCAAAGGAAACCAACAAAATGAAAAGGCAAACTACCATATGAGAGAAAATATTTGCAAATCATATATCTGATAAGGGGTTAATAACCAAAATATATAAGGAACTCATACAAGTAAATAGCAAAACAAGCAAACAAACAATCTGATTAAAAAATGGGCAGAGGATCTGAACGGACACTATCAAAAGAAGATATAAAGACATCTAACATGTACATGAAAAGGTGCCAACATCACTAATCCTCAGGGAAATGCAAATCAGAACCACAATGAGATATCACCACACCCTGTTGGGTTGGCTATTACGAAAAAGACAAGAAATAAGGGATGAAGTCATGATGGTGGCGTAAGCAGCCTCTGAACTCACCTCCTCCCACGGACACAGCCAATTTACAACTACTCGTGGAAAAATTACCCCTGAGACAGAACTGAAAACTGGATAAGAGGAACTCCTGCAACAAAGCACAATACTAATTGAGGTGGAAGAGGCAGAAACTCCCTTCTGGAGAGGAAAAACGCTGCCTTCACAAGCCGCAGCACCTCATGGCCACCCGGGAGCAGTGCACAGGTACGCAACCCTCCCTGGAGTAGCGGGGCCCTGAGCCCGGGAGTGCCCCCGCTGTGGGCATTTTGTGGACCCAGCAAAACCGAGACGAGTGGCATAATATCTGACTTTGCCTGCTACTAAAACATTGGGGAATACCCCCAGAAAAGCTGGTTCACAAAGAAATTAAAACCTGCTCTTAAAGGGCCCACGAGCAAACTCACCCGTTTCAGAAAGCAACCTAAAATCACCAGAAAGAAAGGTACACAGTGCTTTGGTGAAAAGAAACTCACCTGATAGGCCCTGGGTGCATCTTGGTGAGAGGTGAGACCTCTCCAGGGACTGGGACATTTGTGGCGGCCATTGTTGTGGCCTGGTGAGGGCTTGCTGACACAGACGCCACTGGAGCCCTCCCTGGGGCCTGCTAGCCAAGGTCTGCCCCACCCACTAGAGCACCGATTTAATCCAGCTCAGCCAGGGCGGGCAACCATCCCTAGAGACTGGCCCCACCCAACAACAAGCACTCAGACAATTTGTGGACCTGCATAGATTGGTGACTGGATTCTCTGCAGCCTGGCAACTGAGCAGACTTCAGTGGGGCAGGGCGTGCACAAGGAGCAGGTGGAGAGTGTGGGGCGGCGGTGGAGTGTGTGGGGCTCCCACCGTGGAGAGACTGGGTCTGCTTCGGGAGCTCGGGACGTGCACACGGGGCAGGACTGTGTTGACTGTGTGTGTGGACCTGTGGGTGGCAGGGCTTGTCAGCTGCAGAAGACTTGTGCTTCTCAAAGAACCACATAGGGGGTTTGCCCCACCTTCCAAAGCCTGAAACAATTGGGTGCTCACGTGTCTGAGGCCAGGCCCACACAGCTACAATCCTCAGAGAGCTGATAAGAGACCTAAAGGCTGGAGGCTTATAACAATTGTAAGACCCTGAGCCTAACAACCTGCCATGCTGGGGGCCTACTCACTTAAAAGATATACTGCAACACAAATGTGGTATTAGAACTTGCAGCCAACTGTGCTGGGGCTCCCCACACCTGATAAAGAGACTGAAGGGCTCACAACAACTACAAGCAGCTGAGCATTACAACAGCTGGCCAGGGGCATACTTCAGCCTCCCTGGGCACCTACAGGGAGAGCAAACAGGCCACAACAGAAGGACACACGTAGCCCACATAGGGGTCACCCCTGGAATGTTGAGAACTGAGGGAAGCACACTGCAGGCCTCCTAAGCCATCACTTACATAAGGTCACCTATCCAAGAGCAGGACACGTAGCTGACCTACCTAATACATAGACACAAGCACAGGGAAAGAGGCAAAATGAGGATGCAAAGGAATACATTCCAAGTAAGGGAACAGGACAAAATCCCAGAAAAGGAACTAAGTGAAACAGAAATGAGCAACCTACCCGACAGAGTGTTCAAACAAAGAGTGTTAAGGATGCTCACTGATCTGGGGAGAAGAATAGATGAACTCAGTGAGAATGTCAACAAAGAAATGGAAGATATAAAAAAGCACCAATCAGAAATGAAGAATACAATACTGGAAATGAGACATTCACTAGAGGGACTCAAAAGCAGAGTAGAGGACACAGAAGAACGGATCTGCGAGCTAGACGAAAGACTAGAGGACATTACCCAAGCTGAACAGGTAAAAGAGAAAAGAATTAAAAAGAGTGAGGACAGTCTAAGGGACCTCTGGGACAACATCAAGTGCACTAACATCCGTATCATAGGTGTCCCGGAAGGAGAAGAGCAAGACAAAGGGGCAGAGAATCTATTTCAAGAAATAATAGATGAAAACATCCCTAACCTAAGGAAGGAAACAGACATCCAGGTACAGGAAGCACAGAGAGACCCAAACAAGATAAACCCAAAGAGGCCCACACCAAGACACATCATAATCAAAATGTCCAGAATTAAAGAGAGAATCCTAAAAGCCGCAAGAGAAAGTCAAGTTACATACAAAGGAAACCCCATAAGGCTATCAGCTGACTTCTCAGCAGAAACCTTACAGGCTAGAAGAGAGTGGCACGATATATTTAAAGTGCTAAAAGGAAAAAACTTACAGCCAAGAATACTCTACCCAGCAAGGTTATCATCCAAAATGGAAGGAAAGAGCAAAAATTTCCCAGACAAGCAAAAATTAAAGGAGTTTGTCACCAAGAAACCAGTGCTACAAGAAATGTTAAAGGGACTGATTTAAGGGGAAAAGAGAAGACCACGAATAGGAAAAATTATCTATTTCCATGATAAGAGGGTAATGGATACAAATGCACAAAAAAGAGGTTAGATATGATATCAAAAACATAAAAAGAGGGACGAGGGGAGTTAAAGAGCAGAGCTTTCAGACAGAGGTCAAACTAAAGAGACCATCAATCTTGTATAGAAGAAGAAAGGAACAGAGAAGGACTACTAAAACACTGAGAAAAAAGAAAGTTAAAAAATGGCAGTAAGTACATACTTATCAATAGCTACTAAACATCAATGGACTAAGTACTCCAATTAAAAGGCATAGGGTGGCTGACTGGATAAAAAAACAAGACCCATATATATGCTGCATACAAGAGACACACGTCAGACCTAAAGACACTCACAAACTGAAAGTGAAGGGATGGAAAAAGATACTCCATGCAAATGGCAAGGAAAAGAAAGCTGGGGTAGCAGTACTCATATCAGACAAAATAGACTTTAAAACAAAAACTGTAAAAAGAGGCAAAGAAAGTCATTACATAAAGATCAAGGGAACAATCCAACAAGAGGATATAACTCTTGTAAATATCTATGCATCCAATGTAGGTGCACCTAAATATATAAAGCAATTATTAACAGACAGACATAAAAACAGAAATAGACAGTAACACAATAATAGTAGGGGACTTTAACATTCCACTTACACCAACGGATAGATCATCCAAACAGAAGATCAATAAGGAAACATTGGCCTTAAATGACACACTAGAACAGATGGACCTAGTAGATATATACAGAGCATTCCACCCAAAAACCGAAGAATACACGTTCTTTTCTTTTCAAATGCACATGGAACATTCTCCAGGATTGATCACGTATTAGGCCACAAAACAAGTCTCCATAAATTTAAGAAGATTGAAATAATACCAAGCATCTTTTCTGACCACAATGGTATGAAACTAGAAATCAACTATAGGAAGAAAATCAGAAAAGCCACAAATACATGGAGATTAAACAAAACACTACTGAACAACGACTGGGTCAATGAAGAAATCAAAGAAGAAATCAAAAAATACCTGGAGACAAATGAAAATGAAAATACAACATGCCAGAATTCATGGGATACAGCAAAAGCGGTTCTAAGAGGGAAGTTTATAGCAATACAGGCCTATCTCAACAAACAAGAAAAATCTCAAATAAACAATCTAACAATGCACCTAAAGAAACTGGAAAAAGAAGAACAAACAGAGCCCAAAATCAGTAGAAGAAGGGAATTAATAAAAATCAGAGCAGAAATAAATGAAATAGAGACCAAAAAAACAATAGAAAAAATTAATAAAACCAAGAGGTAGTTCTTTGAAAAGATAAACAAAATTGACAAACCTTTAGCTAGACTCACCAAGAAAAAAAGAGAGAAGGCACAAATAACCAAATCAGAAATGAAAGAGGAGAAATTACAACAGACACCTCAGAAATAGAAAAGATTATAAGAGAATACTATGAAAAGCTATATGCCAACCAATTCGGCAATCTGGAAGAAATGGAAAAATTCTTAGACTCACACAACCTTCCAAAACCGGATCAAGAAGAAATAGAGAATTTGAATAGACCAATCACCAGTAAGGAAATCGAAACAGTAATCACAAACCTCCCCAAAAATAAAAGTCCAGGACCAGACGGCTTCCCTGGTGAATTCTACCAAACATTCGAAGAAGACTTAATACCTATCCTTCTCAAACTCTTCCAAAAAATTGAGGAGAGGGGGAAGCTCCATTCTACGAAGCTGACATTACCCTGATACCAAAACCAGACAAGGACAACACAAAAAAAGAAAATTACAGGCCAATATCACCGATGAACATCGATGCAAAAATCCTTAACAAAATACTAGCAAATCGCATACAACAATACGTTAAAAAGATTATACACCATGATCAAGTGGGATTTATTCCAGGTATGCAGGGATGGTTTAACATTCGCAAATCAATCAACGTAATACACCACATTAATAAAATGAAGAATAAAAATCACATGATCATTTCAATAGATGCAGAGAAAGCATTTGACAAGATACAGCATCCATTTATGATAAAAACTCTGAATAAAATGGGTATAGAAGGAAAGTGCCTCAACATAATAAAGGCCATATATGAGAAACCCACAGCTAATATCATCCTCAATGGTGAAAAACTGAAACCTATCCCTCTAAGAACAGGAACCAGACAAGGATGCCCACTGTCACCACTCCTATTTAACATAGTACTGGAAGTCCTAGCCAGAGCAATCGGGCAAGAAAAAGAAATAAAACAGATCCAAATTGGAAAGGAAGAAGTGAAATTGTCACTATTTGCAGATGACATGATCTTATATATAGAAAACCCTAAAGAATCCACCAGAGCACTTTTAGAAGTAATAAACTAATATGGTAAAGTTGCAGGATACAAAAATCAGTTGCATTTCTATACACTAACAACAAAGTAGCAGAAAGAGAAATTAAGAATACCATCCCATTTACAATTGCAACAAAAAGAATAAAATACCTAGGAATAAACTTAACCAAAGAGGTGAAAGAGCTGTACACGGAAAACTATAAAACTTTGCTGAAAGAAATTGAAGAAGACACAAAGAAATGGAAAGATATTCTGTGCTCTTAGATTGGAAGAATTAACATAGTTAAGATGTCCGTACTACCTAAAGCAATCTATAGATTCAGTGCCATCTCTATCAAAGTTCCAACAACATTTTTCACAGAAATAGAACAAAGAATCCTAAAATTTATATGGAACAACAAAAGACCCCGAATAGCTAAAGGAATCCTGAGAAAAAAGAACAAAGCTGGAGGTATCACACTCCCTGATTTCAAAATATACTACAAAGCTATAGTAAACAAAACAGCATGGTACTGGCACAAAAACAGACACACAGATCAATGGAATAGAATTGAAAGCCCAGAAATAAACCCACACATCTATGGACAGCTAATCTTTGACAAAGGAGCCAAGAACATATAATGGAGAAAAGAAAGTCTCTTCAACAAATGGTGTTGGGAAAACTGGATAGCCACATGCAAAAAAATGAAAGCATACCCTTACCTTACACCATACACAAAAATTAACTCCAAATGGATTAAAGACTTGAACGTAAGACCTGAAACTATGAAATGTCTAGAAGGAAACTTCTAGAAGAAAACATAGGTAGTACGCTCTTCGACATCGGTCTTAGCAACATATTTTCAAGCACCATGTCTGACCTGGCAAGAGAAACAATAGAAAAAATAAACAAATGGGACTACATCAAACTAAAAAGCTTCTGCACAGCAAAGGAAACCATCAACAAAACGAAAAGACAACCTAGCAATTGGGAGAAGATATTTGCAAACCGTACATCTGATAAGGGCTTAATCTCCAAAATATATAAAGAACTCATGCATCTCAACAACAAAAAAACCTAACAACCCAATTAAAAAATGGGCAAAAGACCTGAACAGACATTTCTCCAGAGAAGATATACAGATGGCCAACAGACACATGAAAAGATGTTCAAAATCATTAACTATCAGGGAAATGCAAATCAAAACTACAATGAGATATCACCTGATGCCCGTCAGAATGGCTATAATTAACAAGACAGGAAACAACATGTGTTGGAGAGGATGTGGAGAGAAGGGAACTCTCATACACTGCTGGTGGGAGTGCAAACTGGTGCAGCCACTATGGAAAACAGTATGGAGATTCCTCAAAAAATTAAGGATAGAACTACCATATGATCCAGCTATTCCACTGCTGGGTATTTATCCAAAGAACTTGAAAACATCAATGCCTAAAGATACATGCACCCCTGTGTTCATTGTAGCGTTAAGGGTCCATCGATGGATGAATGGATAAAGAAAATGTGGTATGTGCACCCCCCACACACACACACCACATAATGTTATATTATTCAGCCATAAAAAAGAAGGAAATCTTGCCATCTGTGACAACATGTATGGATGTTGGGGGTGTTAGGCTAAGTGAAATAAGTCAAAAATCATATGATCTCACTTATATGTGGGATCTAAAAATTGAGAACAAATTGGTAGTTCCCAGAGGTGGGGGATGGGGGGTGGGAAAAATGGGTGAAGGGGGTCAAAAATTACAAACTGAGAGTTATAAAATGAATAAGTCATGGGGATGTATGCACAGCGTGGTCACTATAGTTAATAATACTCCATTGCATATTTGAAAGTTGCTAAGATTAGATCTTAAAAATTCCCATCACAAGAAAAATTTTTGTTACTATGTATGGTGACAGATGTTAACTAGACTACTTGTGGTGATCATTTTGCAATGTATACAAATATCGAATCATTAAAAAAAAAGAGTAACCCTTACTTATTTTATCCTCATTAGTATCATGAAGACAGTTGTTCAATTTGGTTTCATAAATCAGAGGAACTTTTGTACCATGAAAGAAAAATGATGTTGGCTATATACTAGTTGTCTCATGCTGACTGGTATTAATTTTACTGCTGCCAGCTACCCCAAGGTGATAAGAAGTCACAGATTTCTAAACACATAAGCCATAGAAATGTATTTATATAATTTTCTTACATTTAATTTTTTTCTCCATACATTAATATTCCTGGCTTTAAAAGTAAGAGAATTCAATGTTTCTTAAAAGAAATATTAAATATTCTGATAATTTAGCTGCCCCACTCCTGACACGATCTCTAAAGTTTAGAACATATGCTTTTTCATGCTTGGCCCTGTTTTCAGAGCTAGAATTCGGGTAATTACCATTTTTACATCAAACTTCTAATTCAGAAATTTTTCAGAGATTTTCCTTCAGAAAATCACATACTTTAAAAGGAAAACCACAAACAAGATTCTACCTATCCTTCATATGGACCTCTTCTTCTGCAGTGCTCTATACAAGGCGCCCTTCACCTGAGCATTCCTCAGGCTGTAGATGAGAGGGTTCAGCATTGGGTTAAACAGGCTGTGAAACAGGGACAGTGTTTTCTCCTGCTCTTCGCGTTGATTGGAGTCTGGGACCATATAAACCACCACGGCAATGCCAAAGAAGAGTCCAACCACACAGAGGTGGGAGGAGCAGGTGGAGAAGGCCTTTCTGCGGCCCTCCTTTGACTGGATCTTTAGGACGGCCCAGAGGATGCGCATGTAGGAGATGAGCATTAAGCAGAGGGGTCCAACCAAGACAAACACAGAGGCAGCAAGGATAACCACTTGGTTGATCCAGGTGTCACCACAGGCCAGCTTGAGGACAGACAGAATTTCACAGAAGAGGTGGTTCACTTCCTGGGGCCCACAGAAGGGCAACCTTAGAAGGAGAATTGCATGTGCCAGAGCCAGAATAAATCCACATGACCAGGAAGTGACAGCCAGGACTGTGCACACTCTCCAGTTCATGATGACAGTGTACTGGAGGCGGGTGGCAGATCGCCACAAACCTATCATAGGACATCACCATCAAAATCAGGCACTCTGTAGCAGCAAAACCCAAATACAAAAAAGTCTGCATAATGCATGGAACGAAGGATATGGTTCTATTCTGCTTCACTAAGTTTGCCAACATTTTGGGCACATTATTGGAAGCATAGGACATGTCAATGACAGACAGGTGTGAGAGGAAGAAGTACATGGGGGTGTGTAGACTTGGGTCCAGACAGATGAGTCCCAAGATCATGCCATTTGCCAACAGACTGAAGATGTAGAACAGGGAGAAGATCCAGAAGAGGAACACTTCCATCTCTGCACTGAGCTGGAATCCCACCAGGATGAATTCTGTGACCCAAGACTGGTTGCTTCCCATTCCTTAATGAAGTTTGTCAAGGACTGAAATGTGATAAAAGATCACAGCTGGTCAATCAATGAAAACTGGAGTTTACGTCAAAACGAGTTCAGAGAATGGTTGTATCCTTGTCTCTACTTGACAGCTCCCCCTTCTCTCCCAAATTGGTTACTTTTCTGTTTTTAACTCTTAATATAAAATGAAATTTAATCTTACAGAAAACGGTCATGAATTATGCAAAGAATTCCATATGCATTCACTCAGATTCAATAAATTTTAATAGTCTTTCATATTTGCCTTATCATTCTCGTTTTATCTATAAATATGTAATTTTTTTGAACCATTTGAGATTAACATGTTGATGTGATGTCCTTTTACCCCTAAATTCCTCATTTTTTCACGAAGAACAAAGACTTTCACTAGCCTAACCACAATATAATTATCAAAATCAAGCAATTTAATATCAACGTGATTCCTTGATCTACATTATTCTCTCTCTAATCCTGCCCCCATCCAGGGCCCAATCCAAGATTACATATTAAATTTAATGTCATCTATGTTTAGCCTCCTTTCATCTGGGATAATTACTCAACCTTTCTTTGCCTTTTATGACACTGATATTTTTGAAGAGTATAGAGTAATTCTTTAGTGGAATGTTCCTCAAATTGGGATTGTATGAAGTTCCTCATTTTTGATTCAGATTATTCACTTTTTGGCAGAAAAAAAAGTATCCTCCTCAGTGTATTCCATGAGTAGGTGCATGATGTCATTTTTCCCATTGTTGGTGATGAAAACTTGGATCACCTGGTAAAGATGGTGCCTCTCAAGCATCTTCAGCTTAAAATCATTATATTTTTCCCTAATGTAATTTCTGGAGCACCCGTTAAAATTAATATACAAATATTCTGTTCCTCATAAAGCTTTTGGCCACTATTTCAGCATCCATTGGTTATCCTGCTAGACTCAACTATTGGTAATGTTTATTGCAGAATGTGATGCTCTACCTCCTTCATTGCTTTTATATTTATTGGTTGTCAATTTCAGTCTAAGGAAAGGCTCTATCTATTTATCTATCCATCTATCTATCTATCTATGATCTATCTCTATGAATCTGTATCTATTATCTTTCTCTCATCCGTCTATCAATATGGACTCATAATTTTTTTATCAAGGGATTACAAATATTTATTATCATTACATGATTAATTGTCTCATATATGTACCCTCCAATCTTGCTCCTTTGTTCTATTCACATGTTCCCATAATTTTTGAGCTCTTCCTTATTTCTGATAAGATGTTTCAAGCTCTTCTTGTATATTCCCCACTTCAGGCATGGACAGCCATTTCTCTGAAGGGGTTTGATTCCTTTTAATGAAGAATCATAGTGAAGAATCATATAAACTAATATCTGAATTTTAATAGTTTATATTTTCATCATGATTTTCGCCAAATTTCTAATGTCCTCATTGAAAAAAATGAGCATTTAATTTGGGAAGGTTCTAGGGGATAACAGATTCTCATAATTAGTTCTGCAAGTCTAATATTCTTAACTGACTTCCTTTGTGGAGTGAAATCTGTTTCACTAAATTAACGTTAGCATTAAAGAAAATGGTCTTGATCTTATTCAGTAGTTTATTTTTAGGCAAAGTATATGTTTGTAACTATCGTCTTATCAAGTTTATATTATTTTCTTGCTATTTAGAAAATTACAAACTTTTGAGCATTTTAAATTTAGAGATTAAAGTTTTAAGAGTGTGGTTCATTGTAAGAATAAGGTGGTACCTACCGTGTATGAGCTTTTGATATCAAGTTTCAAAATCTTCTTAAAAAAACATTATGAAATTCTATTAAAAAGTCTAAAGAGGTAATACCCTGAAACATACAACTTGAGATGATCATTGTTAATGATTTGTATGTACAGTTATACCTTTTTACTGTACATCTACTTTCATATAGATCATGAATTAAAAAAAAATCAAACACTGTTGCTAGTTTACCTATATCTTTTATTTAGAAACATACCAGGAATGATTCTCCATGTCAAAATATTTCTCTGCTACATACTTTGAACAGCTGCATACTATTTCCTTGAATACGAATATTATAATTTATCTAATATATTATCTCCTCATTAGGTTTGTACAATATAATGCTTCAGTGATTAAATTTTATATATATATATATATGTATTTTTTTATGAATCCTTATAAGTTCTGAAACTTGAAAGTGGTCGGGCAAATCAATATACAATTTACGTCTCTATGTGTATGTATGTTGTCTAAAGATCAAACAAGGAAAAAACACAAATGTATGAAGACTTCTCTCTGCAAGAGACCACCCAGTGGGAAGGGGTGTCTAACTTAGACATGACTCTATAATCTCAAGTTCACTTACCCTATGTTGTTGTCCTACTTCTTATTTATTTATTTATTTGGTGAGGAAGACTGGCCCTGAGCTAACACCTGCTGGCAATCTTCCTCTCTTTTTGCTTGAGGCAGAGTGGCCCTGAGCTAATATCTGTGCTCATCTTCCTCTATTTTGTGTGTGGGACGCCTCCATAGCATGGTTTGATGAGTGGTGCAGGTCCACGCCTGGGATCCGAACCCCCAAACCCAGACTGCTGAAGCGGAGCACGTGAACCCAACCACTACGCCACCGAGCCAGCCCCTGTGGTTGTCCCACTTTTGCGGCTGCTTCTAACATGCTGGATCCCAAAGTGGCATTGAGCCTCTGTTAATGCTTTGGTGAAAGCCTGCTGAACATCAGCCTCTTTTGGTTCATTCTTATCTCAGGTTTATATTAGATACTGAGAAAGAAGAAAAATATTAGATAGAAATTAATATCCCACAAAACTTAAGTAAAACTTGGCTTATAATGTGTGTAGCTACTTGGTTATCAGGGAGAAATTCTCTTATTCTTACTCTCCAATTCCACCTGCTACCTGAGCTATCTACCCTCTAATTCAAGATGACACAATTTAATGTGACATTTGTTTGTTTCTTACTCCCCAGGTTCCATGTGAGAGAAGCTATCCTACCACCACTGTTCAGGTTTCCTTTCTAGACATCTTTATGCCTACATTATTAAGAACAAGAGATACAGATTTCTCCTGTAGTATCTAACCTAGTGTTTTCTTCTCAAGTCCAGTTTCTGGCTTGAGAGGGACTCTTGTTTCCTAGGTGAATGACATCTGTAATTATTGGACTCTTCACTGTTAAAAATGGGAAAGTTCTTACCTATATGGGAATTACAAGTTAAACAATATTTTAATATAATCAATACCATATCACTTAATAATGTTTCATAAATGTAATGCCATTTTGTCACCCATGGCTTACAGTAAAGTTTCAATGGAGCAGACAGTGCATTCCCAGATATTATAAGCTTAATCTCTTAAGATGATATATATAATTTTAGTTCACACATTTTTTTAGTGTTTATGAGTGTAGAATGAATTCAGTAATTTTAAAAATGCTGAGAATTATTGCATATCCCTCTAGAGGGTATCAGGCTTAGGTAAATGTAAACTCTCAGGCTAGTATATATTGAGTGGAAAAATTCACATGGGTTGTTCAAATACTAGTGTGGTTACAAACTGTGCTTATCACCACCCTCATTGTATAATCCTGATGGGGTGTTGGAGTGGAGTCACAGCCCTCCTCATTTGAACCATTTTATTGCAGTTTCCAACCAGTTCCTATAAAGAGAAAGGTGGCAGTCTACTAGACCTTCTCTAGGCCCATTAAAAGGATAGCCCCAGACATCCTATAAAGAGCGCCTTTTCTACTTTTGGGAATTAGAATAGATTCATGAGGAGGCTCTTCAGGCAACTAGTAAATGTACAGTCTTGTTCAATAATAACAGTTAACAGAGTTATATCCTCACTTTGACTATCTGGATAATCCTTAAGATAAAATTCAAGATTAAATGTCATTTATTTGAACTGAGATTCCCTTTCACCAAATAATAAGTCTTGCGGGTGGGTAATATGTCCTGTACATTTTTATATCTCATAGTAAATAGTATATTTCTAGATGAAACAAGCACTCAGGAAATATTTGATGAATGGATGATTGTCATTTTTAGTTCAAACAATGTATGTACTAAACATATTCTGTTTGCCAGTTTCTATTGACCAGGACATGGTTTCTACTTTATCAAATTTCACAGTTAGAATATGATCACTGGAAAATGAAACAGAGATAAAATCATAGATTCTTTCACTTCCATAAATATGATTGAATTTGGGAAGATTTTATGTAAACATTCATTAAGTTTGAGACATTGATTTTTTGCTACAATTAAGGAATAGTCCTATGCTATGTAAAGTGGGAGATAGTAACAGCACTATTGCAAAATTCTACTTAGATGCAGTTGGACACAATAAGCAATGTCTGAAACACATTGAATCTCCAAACATAAAGGATAATAGTATTGTTGAAGGTAATTCAATCTATCACTACCCAATAGGAACATTTTTTTATTAACGTTTTAGTGTAGTTATTTTTGTATCTGAATCAATGTCTTTTTATTTTTATCTTTATTACCATTATTACCATTTTGCTGTTAAAAATAAACAACATAAAAAATAAAATTGAAGACAGATTAAAAAACTCTTAAGCAGAATCAGTACTGGAACAGAGAAGACTCTATCACAGTGGTGATGCCTAAAACTTCTCCTTCCCAACAGAGCAAATAAAACAATAGCAGCTCAGATAACGAAAGGTTTGCATGGTCAGTATGAGCAAATCTCTTCCCAGGCAGCCCTGTAACCCAGAATGTTTCTTGATCTATGGAGCTTTATTCTATTTTTCCACCTCTTGTCAGGAGTGCTGGCACTCATTCTATGCTATTTTGTGATAGGAAATATGTTTATATAAAATACTGTGATTTCAAGTCAGACAATCATCACAACAGGGTGATAACCTGGGATGGTTCCAAAAAGAAATAACTGTGGAAAACTTAATGTCTTACACTGTTTCCGCAAAGAAAAGATTTACTGTAACTGTTACTGGAATTTTCTTTTTCATTGTGACAAAATTCCCTGGACATGAATATCTTCAATTAGGCTAGGTAACATATAAAGTCCTTTCATTAATTTGGCTATTTCAGAGCCTTATTCAGAGATGATGCCTGGATATACAGTCTCTCATTCTCTGAGCCTCTTCTCATTGAGACAGTTGTGCTAGCTCTGACCACCACACCCAATTACATTGGGAGGTGATGGTGGGAGAGATGCTGAGGGGATTCAAGGACCTTCTGCCCATAGCACAGTACGCAGAGATTCCCTAAGGTGGGGGCGGGAGACATCTAAATGCCTATTATATCTACCTTCAATACACAATATGAGTCAGGAGGGAAGATCACCCAGGAATACCATTCTTGTTCACATAGCTGTGGTGGTGTCCACTGCCGTCCTGTCCTATGTCATCTACCCACACTGAAAATCATGTCCAGAATAAATTAATCTCTTCTGTGTAAGGAGATTCTAGCACTGGATTTTCTCACAAGAATCTACTTTGGCCTAAAATAAATCCAAAGAGGTGAGAAATGTACCTCTGAAATAAGTGTAGTAGCCTGCTCCCTTAGCAGCTTTCGGAAGATTAAATCCCAGATACAGGAGGAATCACTCACTGGACTTTCTGAAGGTTCTTCAAAGAACATCAGGAGCAGAGGTTTTGTTTTAGAATCAGATGAATTAAAAACATTCTTTAGTTTCTATTGAGAATTCAAATTCCCAGAACGATCACAAGATATCATACCTATTTATCTTCTCTCTAAGGGGGAAGAAAGATGCCTGCATTTTCTCTCAGGAGGAGAGCCGAGATTGTGTGTGATTGTCCTTGGAGGAAAAACTGTTGGGAATGAGCAGGGCGGATATTGGCATCACACTGTTTCTACACAAACTTTCAAATATCTCAAGAGTTCTAAACCATAGACAGATATCACAGATTACCCAAACTCTTAAAATTATTATGGTTTTATGAATTCAGGCTTCTCTACAATCCCCATGAAGGTATATGAGAGGCTGGGACTTTTAGATGGTTGAGAGTTGGGTTCCCATGGAGCCTGTTATGGCACCCCTGAGAGGGAATAGATCCCCCAGCCAAGATGTATCTCCATCTGCAGTAGGGGTTGAGAGGTACAAATGAGGACGGATGATAACATCCATAAGTAACAATTATCAAGTCTTTCTTATGTTTCAGAAAATGTGCCAAATGCTTTCTATTGACTACATAGTTTAATCTGGTCATTATCTCCATTTTCCAGATGTGGAGACTAAAATTTAAATACACTAAATAATCAATTCTTTAAGTGTGGTCCAGGGACGACTGGGAATCTCTGAGAACCTTTAAGGGTCCGTGGGATCATAGCTATTTTCACAATAATATTTAGAGACTTCTGGTCTTTTTCACCCTCACTTTTTCATGAGTGCACAGTGGAGCTTTCCAGAGGCAACATGACACGTGATATTGCAACATATGGAATGCAGAAGATATAAGATCCAGCTGTCCTTGGTTAAGCCAAACATTTAAAAAATTTTCAAATATGTAAAATATAACTACTCTTTTTACTATTCTTTTGTTTTATGAAAGATAGTTATTTTTCATAAAAATACATTTTTTATATTAACATGTAATGAAACTATATCTAAATGAATTAAAAGTAAATATTTAATAAATTCTCAGTTTTAATTTCTAATATGGTACATATCAACAAATTTAACCACATAAAGAAAATGTGTTTGGGTCCTCAGTAATTTTTAAGAGTTCAAGGGGTCTTGAGACCAAAACGTTACAGTATCGTTCCACGAAATGGTAGATTACCAATGCACCAAGGGCCAGGGCTGGAAACATGGAATTTATCTGATACCCAAGGGTTTTAGTTTTCTATTGCTACTGCAACAAATTAACACAAACTTGTCAGCGTAAAACAGCACACATCTATTCCCTCAGTTTCTATTGGTCAGAAGTCCTGGTACAGGTCAGCTGGATTTTCTGTGCAGGTCTCACAGGGTGAAATCGAGATCTTGATTGTGTCTGCATCCTCATCTGAGGTCTTTGCATGCGGCCAACTCCATCTTCAAACCAGCAGGTGTGTTGAGTCCTTCATGCTTTAAAGTTCCCTAACTTCCTTCTCTGCTACTAGATAGAGAAAAATCCCTGCTTTTAAAAGGCTCACCTGTTTGAGTGAGTCCCTCTGAGATTGATTTGCCAGATCCCTTCACAGCAGTACCTAGATTAGTGCTTGATTAAATATTGAGGGGACAGGTATCTTAGGAGGCCAACTTTAGAATTCTGCCTATCCCACAAAGTCTTTTTTCTTAATCGCTGAGCAATGTCTTCATTTTTTAGATCTTATATTTTCCTTAGAAAGACGCTACCCTGTCACCGCTATCATTGTTATCAGCTGTTTATGCTTACAGACCTCCCACTCAAAATAATCAAAATAATTTTGAATCCTAACTCAGAAGGGAACAATTTCCATTTCTGTGTCTTACTCTAAGTGACAGGACTAGGCTATGTAAAGTTTCTTTTACTTCCCAATTTATATGAATTTAACCGAGTAACCCTTTCTTGCACAGTCCACCCACCTGGCCCTTGCCCTGGGTCTCCTATAGCAAAATGATCATATTTTTCTGATCATCTACATTTGGAAGAGCATTTATATAACAGATACAGTAATAGTTTATTTAATGTAATAGATATGGCAATAGCATGAATACGCCTAACATTTGGAGGAGTCAGTGTAGGGTAGGGACAGACTCGAAGAAACAGCTATAGCCTATAAAACGATGATGTACATTTTCACATTTTTGTACTAGTTTGATTACTGGTTCCCCTTTGATCTGTTATTTGTACCTTGTAATAATCTTGTGCAGAACTATTTAGCATAGAAATGAGCTGATGGTTAGCTAAATCAAGTTCTTCTCAGGCCAGCCATTTTCCATTGGTGTTACATTCTGAGGAGGCTTTAACTCGATCTTCCAGTACATTTGATCGTCAGTATCAGTATCAGTATCATCATATGACTTATTTACATAAGGTAGATGAATTTTAACAACAATGTCAATGTAACACCATAACAGTATGGTCATAGTGCAATGCAGTTTTATTACAGAACAAGTCAGTAAGACTTGCAGAGGTATTCGCTAAGCCTTCCCAACAGATCTGACTCTTGCCCATATACCAGATTATTGTTAGGTGTCATTACAACTAGCCATGATTCGCTTATTTCTGGGTTCCAAGTTAGTTGAGGACAAAGGCTTGTACTGAAGCTCATTTCTCTTGTGTGGCGTTATATAGTGGGGGCCACTTCTGTTCCCCTCCCACGTGGTGAGGACATGGTTTTATTCAGAAGAGTTCATTTCCTCCTAACTGTACTATAGGTTATGTCTTCTTCTGCTCTATTCTTGGGGAGAGTCAGAGTGTATCAATGAATATTACAAGTGCCCCCAGAGAACTTGAATAAGTTCCAAGGTCTAAAAGATTCCAAGTGTGCACCCCTTGGGCCTCAGCAGATAGGATGGAGGGCCATGGTCCCGTGGTTATTTTAGCCTCCATCTGTATCAAAACTATCGAGAGGTCCTGTTGGGTCAGGACTGAGGCCCAGCAGTATCTAGCATTATTTGTTGAGTCTGCCTGAAACTTTTCATTGAAGTCTCATCATATTTCCAGGCTGAATCCTATCCCTTGCCTTCCTCCTGGAAGAGAATTCCCTCTAATATGCTCTTTCTAGTTAACAAATCTTTTTCTCACTGACTGTCAGTCCTTCCTAAAAGTTAATTCAGCTCGTCCAATGATGCCTAGACAGCCACTTGTCTCTCCTAAAGCCATTTTTTATTGTATGGGACAATCCATTATGCTTCTTGTTGCCACTGTGTACTAATGGAGTGAGTGCAGTTATGATATATGTTTTGTTACCCCACAATATTGGGTCCCCCATACTAGGGTTAGATAAGTGGCAGTCCCATCTGGATGTAACTTAGTCTGAGTATGCCATAAGGCCTCCTAGAACCTTTCTCCAGTCAGGGTGGGGCCATTTCCCAGGCAATTCGTACTCACCAGGTGAAGTCTATGCTTTATTTCCATCAGAAACCCATTGTCTTCTCCTCCTCTCTCTAATAGCTTTCCACCCACAAAAACAAAGGTGATATGTACTTGTGCACAGCACACTATGGCATGCTAGGAATGCAGCTGATATAATTTGTCCATTATAACCATGGACCTTTCTAAGCATTTGATTGTTTATTGTTATGCAGTGGTCAGCCAGTTGAGAACTGTACAACACATGGTCCATGGCCATGTGGAGAGTGGTTCCTGGAAATTTCTTCCCAAATGAGATCATTTATAGCAGAAGTAACCTGAAAAATAAGAGTCAAAGGTTATTGCTACACTTGGTCCAGTTTATCATGATATCATATGACCAAAATATTTCCCAGGCCGATGCCACTCAGGATTGCATGCTTCCATTTGACCTTGTCAGGTTCCAAAAGTGGGGTTGCTTTTGGCAAACAAATGACTTCACCATTTTGTGTATCTGGCATAATTGTGTTAAGAGACAATATCATTCTCTAGCTGTGAGCCTCTCTTGAGGCAACAGTGTAATATTAGGTTTCCTTTATTGTGTACCCCATTTATTTATTCATTTGTTTAGTCTCAACTACTATTTCTGATTTTCTCCATTTATCATTGATTGGAATCCAGTTTTCTACCTTTGGAAAGGATATTAGATTCAGCCTCTGTGCTGTTACAGATTGCTGACAGCATTACCAGTTTAGAAAATGTTCCTCATTTCATTCCAATTCATATAGGTTAGGGTGCATAGGTACTGAAGTAGTGGGCTTTCTCAACCACTAGCTAATACAGCTGCATTCGCTGTCAACCCCAGTGTTGCCAGATGGGATGAAAATGCCTGCATCCCAGCACCCTTTAGGAATTCTGGCATCAATGTTTAAAGGTATAACTACAGTTTCTTGCTTAGGGATGATCCCTGCTTCTGGCAACCACAGTTGCAGCCCTGGTCTGGGGGCAATTGCATGAGGTAGGAAAAGAGAGAGGCGAGATTTTTGATGCAATTTACCAATGCAATTCTGTAGATAGGAGAGCTAAGGTGAGTTTTACTTAAGCCAAGCAGAGGTTTCTAACCTGGGAAGGCAGTCTCCACAAGGGAAGAAAGCATTCCAGAGAAGCATGGTTTTTCAATACAGTTTTATACCATTAGAACAAAGAACATACATCCAACACGCCCAGGATACACATTCATGAAAGTTTCAAAGAGATATTCAGTTGCAAATTATCCGGTCAATATGACCCTGATGTCCCTTATAGGGAGCTTATCTTCAGGAGTACTGATAAGGGCCTCACAGATACCGGCATTGTAAGAGGGGAAGTATGCATTTTATCTTCACAGAGTGGTTTCTTTTACTTTAATGGTTAAAGCAGATGTACCATGTATGTTTGATAGGCCATAAGTCAGGTTTCTTTAGTTCAAGCTGAATCAATTTTAAATCAGAATAGCTATGCCATGTACCTCAATATGTGAAAATTTCTTGTCAAGATAATGTGGGGAGGAATTGTATGTAGCACTAGGATCTTCCCCCACCTCCTTTTCCTCAAATCCTCCCAAAATGTGGAAGAATCTGTTGAGAGGAGACTCCTCCTTGGCCCTGCTCATGTTGAGAGTGAGCACATACTCATAGAGGCATGTAAGCCAATCCTTCCTGCCTTTATCTCCTCCTATTTTAGATAACAAATGTTTCAACTGCCCATTCCAATTCTCTATCAAACCACTACTCAGTGTATGAAGGGCAACATAATATGTTTATTTGATGTGATACGTCTTTGCCCGTTGTTGAACAATATGGACTGTAAAGTGCATTCTTTGGTCTAAAGAAATGCAATATGGTGATCCACATGGTACAGCCTTTACTCCTTTAATCATAGTTTCCTTTAGTTCACTGAACATATTTGTAATGGCTACTTGAAGTCTGTCTATTAAATCCAATATTTGGTCACTCTCACAGGCAGTTTCTATTGCCTGCTTTTTTCTAGAGTAAAGGTCATATTTCCTGTTTCTTTGTGTTTCTCATAATTTTGTAAAATGGACATTTTAGATAAAACTCTGGGTGTTGGTACCTCCCCCACACCTGCTCTGGAGCTTTTTATTGTTATTTGCTTGGTTACTTATTTGTTTATTGATTGGCTGGTTTATTTTAATGAAATCTATTCTCCCATCCACCAGCACTTCAGTGTTAAGCATTAACATCAGAGGATGTTGCTTCTCGGAGGGGTGACACTTTGGGTATGCCTGCAGTCACCCTGGGATGAGAGTGGTTTTGACAAGGCTCTTTTTGCTTATTTCCCTGACCACACTCAGCTGTTGAACTCATATTTGTTAAATGTCAATTAAATTTTAATTTTCATCATTTGCTTCTATTCATCTGTCTTCTTGACCAGTTCTTCATTTTTCCGTCCCAAACTGTTGCTTGCTACGCTTGAGGTAGGGAAGGATTTTTGAATACCACGTCAAGGACTGCAACATTCAAATGCAACTACCTATGTGATATAAATTTTGGTACCTCTTGTTACTGGCAGTTGTGGTCCTAGTAGTTATTTCACAAACATCCTCTATAACAAGTTTTTGGAAACACTTAATTTGAGGACCTTTATGCATCTTCAAAACTCATGGACTTTGTTGCACCTTGAAGAGGCTGTCAATAGGGCCTGCAGTCTCCACCGCCTCCCTGCCTGCATGGTGGTGGTGCTTCACCCAACTTGTTGTCCCAGCAAGTGCACTGAAAGCCCCATGAGTGTTTTAACGTTCAATAATCACAATTTGGTGAGAGAAAATATCTTTTTTTTACTTTGTTCTTACAATTGGAAGCAGTATATTTTAAGGATTTGATAAGGGATTTAAAGATATTATCTAGTTTGTCAGAGTTTGAAAATCCCACTGAAAAGAAAAAAATCATATTTTATTATTTAAAAAATTGATTTTTTTTCATTTTATTTTGCTTTTAGAGATAAGTGATTCATCATTTAATGACCTTGAAGTTTGTCAGTGTGAACTCTTCTTTCTTTCTCAAATTACTACATTATATTTCTCTTTTAATACATATTTTCAATAAGATAGCTGGAAACCAGGAATGTCCACATCTTCTCCTGAGAAGATGGCAAAAAGATGTTTCAAATAAAATTGCAAAGCAATTTGTCAGAGGAACATTCTAATTCCTGGAAGGGGTGGAAACTGAAAGGAAATTCGTGGGCAGTTATATGAAGGTCAGAAATGGGCATGGTGATTATCAAATTGACTGAGGAGAACCAAGAAAAGAAGAAGAAACAGTAACACGTACTATTATATAGTACTTTATACTTCAAGGGAGAAGGAAGGCCAAAGATATTTAAAATGAGAATATTGAAAGTCAGACGACTTGGGCTCCGAATATCAGAGTCATTCTCAGGTTTAGGATTCTCCTGCACTGTCAGTCTACATGATTTCCTTTCTCTACATGATACAGATTTGTCTATTATAAGAACTGCAACTGCTTCCTATCCATCCTTTTTATTGGATGTTTCCAATGGAAATGCCAATAAAGGCAATGGCTAAACCTCCCCTCGCTCCTGTCCTCTGCCCCTGACCACCCTGTGACTTGCCCATGTGGCCCTGCGTGGTGTGCCCTACCTCTGGTCTTCAGGACCTGTGAGTATAATAACTGTTTTTTCCTGAGCCTCTCCTTTGTCTCCTCTTGTGGCTGCACCTGACTGACCATCATATTAAAAAAAAGACAAAACACCTGGTCTTACTTGCATTTCTTAACAGTGACTTTGATGTGCAGAATGAGTAATTTTGAAAAGGCACAATATTTATCAACTTTTCAAATTGTATGTCTTCTGCTTTTTGGATCTATCTAACAACGTTTGCTTACCCAAGGTCGTGAAGATACTCAACTATTTTATTTTCTAAAATTTTTATGGTTTCAGGCAAAATGTTTAGATCTATCATATTCTTTTTTAATGTGAAATTTATTACAGCACAAGACAAAAAATGCCACCCACCATATTCACAGGGAGCAAAGCCCCCTTTTCCATGAAGATCTCTGCTGTCTCTCACAGTGGCCTCTCCTTGCACAGTGCTCTCCTCAGGGCCCCCTTGACCTCTGCGTTCCTCAGGCTGTAGATCAGCGGGTTCAGCATAGGATTGAAAAGACTGTAAAACAGGGAAAGGATCTTCTGCTGCTCCTCAGGATGGCGGGATCTGGGGGCCATGTACATGACAATGGCGCTGCCAAAGAAGAGCCCGACCACGCAGAGGTGGGAGGAGCAGGTGGAGAAGGCCTTTCTGCGGCCCTCCCCAGACTGGATCCTGAGGATGGCAAACAGGATGCGCGAGTAGGACACCACCACCAAGCAGAGGGGCCCAACTAAAATAAAAACACAGGATGCAAAGATGACAAGCTGGTTGAGCCTAGTGTCAGCACAGGCCAGCTTGAGGACAGACAGGATTTCACAGAAGAAGTGGCGGATTTCATGAGGTCCATAGAAGGGCAGCCTCAGGATGAGAACTAAATGGACCAGAGCCAAGATGAAGCTAAATGCCCATGAAGTGATGACCAGGAATGTGCACAGTTTCCAGCTCATGATGACAGTGTAATGTAGGGGGTGGCAGATCGCCATGAATCGATCATAGGACATCACCACTAAAATCAGGCACTCTGTGTGAGCAAAAGCCAGATACAAAAACGTCTGCATAATGCAAGGAACAAAGGAGATGGTTCTCTTCTGGCTCACAAGGTTTGCCAGCATCTTGGGGACATTACTGGAAGCATAGGACGTGTCAATGATGGCCAGGTGGGAAAGGAAGAAGTACATGGGGGTGTGAAGACTAGAGTCTAAGCAGATAAGCCCCAGGAAGACCCCGTTCCCCAGAAGGGTGAGGGTATAGAAGAGAGAGAAAAGTCCAAAGAGGACCAACTCCAGTGCTGGGTCCACTTGGAATCCCAGCAGGGTGACTTCTGTGATCCATGTGTGGTTGCCTGCCATGCTCCTATGGCAGAGACAGAGAAGTCCATGTCCACGACAGGAAAATAGTGCTGCAGGGCAATCAAGACATAAAATATTTACTGAGTCTTACAGAGTTAGCATTTAGAAATGTTTTACTTTGGCAGGTTTTCCTATCATTTATTTTTAGATATGTTGTAAAAACTAACTCAGTGTGCTCACATAAATCAGAAACAAAAGCCCCTTGAATCAATGGAATAATATGATATATATATATAATTATTAATGGATAAAAAGTGAATTATAAGATAACATAATCTGGTACATTAGAATCTTCTGGGACCTCTGTTCCATCTCCAGTCTTTGTAGTTTTATTGTGAGAGATTTATCTATTCTTTTTCAGCACTTGATACTGAAATTTAGGCATAAGTGAAAGAATATTTTGGCTACATAGTAAACATAACCAAATATCTTAAATTCACTTAAACATGATTACTTTTTGCGGCCTTTTCAAGTATGAAACTCAAAAGTATAAAATGAATTTACATTAACTGTGAGTGTATTTAAAGATGACAGCTGTATGGTCATTGTATTTTGTTTGGGTGTTTTCTCTTTTCCCTTTTATAACTTAATATAGAGACAAATCTGAGCTTATCTTATTTTCTGGTGTGATAGAATCATTTGTCATCGTGATATCTTCCCAGATTTTGCAACTCCCATTGCCATCAAATCCCCTGAAGACCTTCCTCATCCCTGTTACCGTGCTGACGACCTCCTGATGTTCTGATGGACTCTGAGCAGGTCACAGGGAGCGGGATCAGCTGGAGCATCAGTTGGTTAGTTCTATCTAGAGAGCTCCTCCTGGGAGGTGCCTGGATGTGTCCAGGAGCAGAGGGAGAGAGGGTCCTGAAGGGCTGGATGGCAACATCACATTGAGAGACCAGGTGACCAGGTGTGGTCCCTTTATACTTTCTTCACATTATTCCGGAAACAAGCTGAACTACCTTTATTTTTAAATTACTGTAAAGTTTCAAATCGAACAGATTATTTAAAAAATAATTTCAATGATTTCTTTTAGTAAACATTTAGATCCTCAAATTCATGTTTTAAAATTGGGATTATATTATACAGACTATTTTTTACCTACCATTTTCACTTAATATTCAGAACATTTTTATGTATTTAAATAATATTTTACAGATATTATTTAAAATTAGCACAATATTGTATTATAATATGATTTATGTAACTTCCTTGTGTTAGAAATTTAAGGTTCTTATTTCTCTTATGTTTAGCAGCATTGAGGTTAATGTTCTTTCAAATTGAAGTTCAGTCTATACCTATGATTGTTTCTTTAGGATACATTCTAAAAGTGAAATTGCAGATGCTAAAGATATAGACACTTTAAAGCTTTGATACCTAGTGCCAGCATCCCTGCAGAAAATTTGTACCAATTTCTCCCTCTGACAGTGTGTGAGAATTATGTCTCTTTCCCACCTGGTCATCAATACTACAAGTTATCAGTTTTAACTTTTGCTAATTTGATATGAGAATAAGTTTTTACAGTTTAAATTTTGTATTTATATTCCTTGAGGGCATCAACTGTTCCAGCCTCTGTTCTAGGCTCTGGAGGAACAGCAGTGGATAAGGTAGATATCCTGAAGGAGAGACACATTCTGAGGAAGTAGTTGGTATATTTGTCATCTATTCCTCTCATTTCCATTTAGGAGAGGCACCTCTCTACTCTGGATGAAGCACTTTGGGGTACACCTGCCCTCTCTGTCCTCTAGTTGATACGATTTGTGAAACAGGAAAAAGGAACTGAGGATGCCCCTTCTCTGCTCTCCTGTTTGCTCAGATACATCTCTGTGCTTCAGGTGACAGCCTGCAGGAGCATGTTCAGTCGCCTTTGCGGGTGGGGGTGGGCTAGTAGTTGTGATTGTAATTTGGAGAGAAACTTGGTTAAAGATATAAACCACATTTTCCAATAAACCTCACTAATAAAACATACTTATAATTTCTGCCTGATTCCTGTGTAAATTTTTCAATTTATTTTTTCAGACTTGGAGCAAGGAGAGGTCATAGTTAATTAACACCTCCTAAAACACCAGGAGTAAACAAATCAAGAAAATAGTTGTTGAGAGTGGAAAGTACTATGAAGGCAATAAACAAGGTAAATGATAGACAGCGACCTGGTTTGAATGGGCTCCTGTAGGTGGGATTGTCAGGAAAGGTCTCTCCAAAGAGGAGACGTGTGTGTGGAATCTAAACGATGAAGGAGAGTCCACCCCGACTACAGCCAAGTAGACTGCTCCTTGCACAGGGAACAGTAAAGGCCTGTCCCTAGGCAGGAAGGACTTAGTAGGTTCTGGGAACAGAAAATATCCAATGTCCTCAAACCACAGTAAACAAGAGGTTGTCAATCTTCATTGTAATCCAGTTTATATTTTTAAAAATTTGGAATTGACAAAGAAGTTTATAAATTGGAGATGGATTAAAATACTTGGCTACTTTTGTCATACAGAATACCATGCTGCCATTAAAAAAGATATATAGGTCTTTATATAGTGAAAGGAAAAATTTTCCACATAAAGTCAAACCATGTGTGTATAGTATGATCCACCTTATATTTTAAAATATAAGCATATTTATACACATATGTCTTTTGTATCTATTTATACTTATGGAGGAAAATTCTGTAAGCTAAAAAGGAAACTGTTTACATTCTTTCTTTCCAGAGAGTAGGATTATGCAGCAACCTACCTTTTCTATAAATTCTTTGCTTATTTTTTTTTTTAATACACTTTATGCATCAAAGTGAGAAAAAATAAGATATTTCTGTTTTGGAAAAGTCCACAGTGTAATATACAACCAAAGTTGCACATTATTTCTGCTCATCTTTAGAGTAATCCTCACCAAATTTTAACAGGAACCTCAAATCCGAGCAGATTTTCTTAGAGCTTCAAATGGGAGAATAAGTCACTACATTATGATCAATAGTTAACCTTTGACAGGAAAGGGGAAATTGAAAACCTCAACCTAATTTTTCTTGATCGAAATTTTTTTTTTCTAAATTGTTCTGACAGAGAAAAAGATCAAGATCTTCTACTGACTAAAAGTAGAAATATCTTAAATCTGGTTGAAAATTATTGAAACATCCAGCAAAATGTGAAGGAGAGCACAAGCAGAGCAAAGTTCTGATGTTGCAGTCAATGAAAGTGACGGTTGTCATTCAGAGGAGCACATTCTAATATCCTTCTAATTTTCTTATCTGCAATATAGCTTCTGGGGTTTCAAATTAAAAACCAAAAGCATTGAAAACAGCAATAAAATCTCTACCTGTAAATGCAGAATCAGAAGTGACAGGGAATTTAGCTGTCTTCTAGTCCAGGAATCTTTCTATCAGTTTCTTAGAAAAAGTCTCTTACAATCAGCCTACTTTCTAGTGGGAATGTTGTATTCCAAAACATCTCATGAAAGTCTGCTCTTTCCCTAGACACTGCTGCAAGGACGCATGTCAAACATTGCCTCTGTGAATTCCCTCTATTTACACTCCTATGGTTGCAATATGCTCGCTAGTGGATACATTTGATCAGACTGCCATGAAATTGCAAATTTGAGAGACAGTTGCTCTATTTCATGTAAACTTATGTGTCTATGCCTACATGGATTTGGTGTTTCTCTTAAATGGAAAGGGCCCTCTTCAACTTCCTAAGTTTTGGGTGGACACTTCACTGGAGCTCCCAAGAAACAGCAGCAAATTACGGTCAGTAAAATATCTTACAATGTCACTCTAACATTATTGAATTGATTTTATCTGAGCTGATGTACTTTGACTTATTAATTGATGTATTTTAATTTCATGCAAGCAGAGCACAGTTAAAGGATATATATATTGAACTTCCAATTAGATGTACGAAATGAGAAACTGCCCAATTTTACGAACAATACAAGCTTAACGGCAGAATGGAACATGGCCCTTTGTGGACACATCAAATATTATGTTAATCAGTCCCTCTGAATCAAATTGAATGGGATGTCAGAGAGCTCTTAATCCCTGACGCCTCCAGGGGCATAGACATTTTGTAAATTTTTAAGGATTGACAGATACAACACATAGACAGATACCTAAGCGAAGACTTTTTTTAAGTGTCCACTCTCGCTGCACGTTAAAGAAAGATCTTCAGTGCCGAGAATAAGAAGAAAAGTTTCATGGATATATTTTTCTGTTCTTCAAGAGCATGAAAATTTGCAGGGTCTGAAAAATGCAAGATCCTTGAATGCGGATGATGGCAGCACGGTTAGCATGTTGGTCAGATCATCATTCTAATCCCGATTCGGCAAGGTGAACATGTCAGCTTGAGAAACTTATTCTAAACCTCATTGTTTTCATCTATATAATGGTGACAATATATGTCTAAAGGGCTGATGTGAAGAATCAGTACAATGAAAATAGTACAGGTTGGGAGTTAAAGGGCCAATGTGAAGAATAAATCCCATTAAACTGGCATATATTAGGAGTTAAATAAATGTGAGCTGCATCTAAGAGTATTAACTGGACCACAAAATTCAAGAAAGACACCAAGTCACTGGGATTAGAGAGCCAACAAAATCATGGTAT
Organism: Diceros bicornis minor; assembly: GCF_020826845.1. Taxonomy (NCBI): domain Eukaryota; kingdom Metazoa; phylum Chordata; class Mammalia; order Perissodactyla; family Rhinocerotidae; genus Diceros; species Diceros bicornis. Next base: position 91,380,627 of record NC_080742.1, on the reverse strand, counting down.
TATATAACCTCTTTCACATTTATCTTGCTTTTCTTATTAGTTATTTCCGAGTTTAAATAAAAAAAAATACATTTTACTTTAATTTTTATTAATATTTTTGTATGCTGATTTTTAAAATTAAGTTTAAGGACCGGCCCCGTGGCTTAGCGGTTAAGTGTGCGCGCTCCGCTACTGGCGGCCCAGGTTCGGATCCCGGGCGCACACTGAGGCACCGCTTCTCCGGCCATGCTGAGGCCGCGTCCCACATACAGCAACTAGAAGGACGTACAACTATCTACCGGGGCTTTGGGGGAGAAAAAACAAAAAGGAGGAGGATTGGCAATAGATGTTAGCTCAGCAAAAAGAGGAGGATTAGCACGGATGTTGGCTCAGGGCTGATCTTCCTCAAAAAAAAAAATAAATAAATAAATAAAAAAAACTAAAAATAAAATTAAGTTTAAAAAGGAATTTAAAGAAATGGAGGGATCCTTTAAAGTCAAGTCTCTCCTGGATTGAAGAAGAAAACACAGGTTTTAAAACTCAAATGGCACTTCTGCCACTCCAGATATCCCAATGTGAGGGGAGAGTCAATCTTACAAAAGGAAAGGGGCATATTTAGGATATTTAGCACTGACTCAAAGTAAAAGTTTCTATTGCTCAGTCTCTGAGAGTGAGAGCCCTGGGCTGTCACAGATGGAGCTCTGGGGCAGCACAGAGCTGTCCAATTTCCACACTTACTCAGAAATTACTGACCATCTCCAATAGTTACTTCAACACTCAGCTGGATCCTAAGGAGTAGCACAGTTTAAGAAACAAAGAAACATGGATTCACAGCTCAACTCCCAGGGTTCAAATCCCAGCTTTGCTACATCCTAGCTTTGTGACCAATCTGTACCTCTGTGTTCCTCAGTTCTCCTAGGTGCAAAACAGAGTGAATACTAAACATTACCTCATACGATAGCTGAGAGAATTAAATGATTTAACTCACATAAGACAGTTAATAGGTGCTTAAAGATATATTAGAGATTTGAAAGCCATTTTTGGAGAGTAACTGCTGGATCCAAAAATCATAAGGAGGCATACTACATGCTTAACATTCCTCTATTAAAGTAAGGAACAAAGAGAGAATCTGTACCAACAGACACCTGGGTTTCCCTGTAAGAAAATTAATCTACTTTCTGGACAAGTGAGAAATCGGTCTTATTTGGTCAGACAATTTTTCTGAGAATCTGTGGGGGCAGTCAGCAGAGGGGGAAGGAAGATCAGTCTCAGGGCAAGCAAACCACTCACCTCTGCCTTCAGGATCTTCTATTTCTAAGAAGAGACACCTGGGCCACGTGGCCCCTGAAGTTCCTTGTAGCCCTTGAGCCAGTTGATCTGCTCCATGGATGGCTCGCTGACTCCTCTTCTCTGACACAGTCATGACCAAGCCAAGAGCTGCCACATGAGGATGATGAGTGGGACATGGATGGATAGCCCTAGAGGGTCAGAGGCATCATGGCCACACGATGGGGATAGGTAGTGGTCCCTAGAGATCCCCTCAGGACCCTAGTTATGAAGACAGGCTTAGGACCACACATGGAAGGCATTTAGTCACTGATCCCTGGAGCCAGTGATTTCACTCACTCCCCCTTTCCCATTTCCCACGTGCAAACCCCTTCTCAGGGCTGATGAACCACTTTTCCTGACAGTGTATAATTTGTGTTCTTTTATCAAACATGGCCTTGAGCTTACAAGAAACCTCACAGAGAAGAAGGACTGGGATGCTCCCCTCTCTAAGGGGGCCTGATGGGGAGGGGAAGGCCAGATACACAGCTCTCAGCACAGAACTTTATGACAGACTTGCTTCTGCAAAGAGGGCTTTTTCTATCATCATTTGAACCCAATTCCCTCCTCACAGACACAAATAATAATTCAGGGACAGAACCACGCAACGTTACATCTGCTCATGTTCTCCCCAGAGAGATTTACAGATTAGCTAGTTTACTACATGTAGATGAACCAATGAATACATTTCCCATGTTAATTCATTTTCTTCTGTCAGTATCCCATGGGAATTTTTATGTATGTGTTTGTTTGGGATTTCTGTGTGTTCCTTTGTGTTTGCTTGAGAATGGGTGAGGCCAGATGTCTCTAAAGTCTGCAAGACTCTGGCACAGAAAATAAAATATTCAAGACTGTGTCATAAATTAATTTCTCTCAATACTTCTTTCATCAGTCTTAAATATGCTACATTCTAATCCTCTCCTGTAGAGGAGAGGCTGTGATTTCTTGGTCTCTTATAGGAGGTGCCCCACAGACCCTGCTAAAACATCATCTCAGAGAAATAGGTTATCTCCCAGTGAAGAAAATGTTATTGCCAAATAATAATGGCACGTTTCTCACTTAAAATTATTTTTGATTTGTCAGTTTAGATGTACCTCTCCCTTAATTTTCTTTAGTTGCCCTCTATTTCCAACAACTCCAGATTTCCAAGCCACATTTATATCTTCGTCCTGGGTTAAGGCCTACGGTTAAAATGAACTTCTCTCTCTCTCTCGTACTGGGTGGTAATGTTTGTAAAGTCCTTCCAGGTCTAACTTCTGAAGTGTCTGTCTTAATCTAGTTTACTAGAGGGTCTCAGTTCTCCCAAGGAAGGAGCGCTTCAAAATAAAACTAATATATTTAATCAATTGGAGAGCAGAAAAAATCTATTTATGGGAGGCAAATGGGGTTTTTTTTTCCTTAAAGTAATCTGCGTGTGCAATAGCGCCTCACTCCACCTACCTCCTTATTCTCTAACACACGTTCTCTAGTTCATTCAAGTCCTACTCCCCCGTACTCCCACTCTTACAATTCTTAGTCCCTGTTTCAAGTCAACTTTTCTTTGTATTACCCATTTGACTTCAACCATAAAACCAATCCTTCAGAGCACTCCTGAAGCCCTCTTCAACTATCCCAACCCAAGTTGATCTTCTCTGGTAGACTAAAAACACTTATAACATCCATCAATGTTGTGCTCAGATAATTTTTACTTCTGGTGTTTTTATTGTTCATCTCTCCTGTATTTTAGAAGAAAACCAAGATTATTACAGAAAAATAAATTTCATTCACCACCACCCAGATAGAACTAAGGATAATAATTTGAAGCATGTTTATTCAGATATGCATAATTATCATTTTATTTCATTTGATGAGGACAGTATGATGAGATTTAACACAACCTACTCTGGATACAAAGAGGTGTCATGTTTTGCGTCCATTTTTTTGCTCCAGTCTATGAAAGAGACAGAAGAAAAACATTCACTGTGGAAAGTTTTAGACTTCTTGTGAGTGTTGATATTTATATTGATTAATATTTTATATTTAAGTAAGAATAAATATTACAAAGCATACTTCGCTCCATCATTAGTGATAGACCTTTAATAAATGAAAGTCAATTTAAGGATAAAAGTATTTGCATATCACAATTAAATGTAATATCTATAGCTGCACCTAAATATCATTTTAATATTTTGCCATCACTGAGATGGAAATTCTTCCTTCATAGGGTCTGAGTCCTTTCTTATTTTTTTTAAGTCCACTTAGCCCATAGAATTTAAATGAGGTATTTGAAAATGATAAAATAATTAAGCAATAATGAGAAATAGAAGTGCTGTTGACTGTTTTTACCATAACTTCTGTCATGGTATGCCTTTTTTTCGAGGAAGAGCAGCCCTGAGCTAACACCTGTTGCCAATTTTCCTCTTTTTGGCTGAAGAATATTGGCCCTGGGCTAACATCCAAGCCCATCTTCCTCTATGGGATGCCACCACAGCATGGCTTGATAAGCGGTGCGTAGGTCTGCGGCCGGGATCCAAACCTGTGAACCCCAGGCCGCCGAAGCAGAGCACCGGAACTTAACTGCTATGCCACCGGGCCGGCCCCTGTCATGGTATACCTACAAAATTATTGTAGGATGTGCTCCATCAAAACAAGGGAGTAAATCAAGAAAGAGGAAGATGTAACATTAATGGACTAAGCATTCCAACACAGGATAAAGGAAGGTGGAATTGCTAGGAAACTACCAAATAGAAGGAGAATGGAAATCTCCTGGCGGATGGATATATTGTCTGAGGTGGCTGAGGAGGATTGACATGTGTAGAAAGCCATAGCAATAGGCACAAAGAATCCACACAGAGGGGCAAGGCAATTAGTGCATTTGCAGATGGGGTGAAACATCTGCATCCCAGCAGTCTTTGGGAATTCTGGCATCAATGTTTAAAGCATGGAGTCTTGCTTAGGGATCATCCCTGCTTCTGACAACCAGAGTTGTAGCCCTGGGTCAGGGAAAATTGCATAAGATAGGAACACAGAAAGTTGGGATAATGTGGGGAAGAACTGCATATGGTACCAGGAACCTCCCTCACTACCTTTGTCTCTAGTCCCCCTCAAACTGTGGAGGAATCTGTTGAGTGGAGACTCCTCCTTGGCCCTCCTCCTGTTGAGAGTGAGCACTCACTCATGAAGGCATGAAAACCAATCCCTCCTGCCTTTAGCTCCTCCCATCTTAGGTAACAATTGTTTCAATTGCCCATTCGAATTCTCTATCAAACCACTACTCAGAGTATGATATGCAACATAATATGCCTAGTTGATGTTATATCTCTTTGCCCATTATTGGACAATATGGGCTGTAAAGTGCATTCTCTGGTCTAAAGAAATGCAAAGCGCTGGTCCAAATGGTACAGCCTTTACTCCTTTAATTGTAGTTTCCTTTAGTTCACTGAACATATTTATAATGGCTACTTGAAGTCTTTGTCTACTAAATCCAATATCTGGTCACTCTTACTGCAGTTTGTTTCCTGCTTTTTTCTAGAGTATGGGTCATACTTTCCTGTTTCTTTACATGTCTCAAAATTCTTTGTTGTAGACTCAATATTTTAGATAAAACTCTGGGCATTGGTACCTCCCCCACTCCTACTCTGGTGCTTTTTATTGTTATTTGCTTGGTTACTTTTTTATTTGTTTATTGATTGGCTGGATTATTTTACTAAAGTCTATTCTTTCATCCACCAGTACTTCAATGATAGGTGTTGACATCATAGGATGTAGCTTCTCCAGGGGTGACACCCTGGGTATGTCTGCAGTCACCCTGGGATGACAAGTCTCCCTTTGCCTCTCTATTTCTCTGACCACACTTAGCTGTTGAACTCAGATTTGTTAAATGTCAAAAAGGACATTAATTTTCATCATTTGCTTCTATTCATCTGTCTTCTTAACCAATTCTTCATTTTGCCTGCCCAATGTGTTGCCCACTACACTTGAGGTAGGAAAGGATTTTTGAATACCCTGGCTAATGACTGGAGCATTCATCTGCAACTACCTACGTGATGTAATTTTTGGTATCTCTTGTTACATATAGTTTTGGTCCTAGTAGTTATTTCACATCCTCCTCTACGAAAAGTTTGGGCAACATTTATCTTGATGACTCTCATGAATTTTCAAAACTCGTGGGCTTTGTTGCACCTTGAAGATGCTGTCACTAGGGCCTGCAGTCTCCACTACTTCTCTACCTGCGTGGTGGTGTTGCCTATGGCACCTTCCTCTCTCAGCAGCTGCACTGAAAAGTCCCATGAGTGCTTTAACCTTCGATAATTACAATTTGGGGACTGAAAATAATTTTTTTTTTACTTTATTCTCACAATTGGGAAGAATATACTTTAAAGATTTGATATGGGATTTAAAGATATAACTAATTTGTTAGGTTTGAAAATCCCATTGACAAGAAAAAATCATGTTTTACTTATTATTTAAATAATTTGTTATTTATTTTCATTTTATTTTGCTTTTAGAGAACAGAAATTCATCATTTGGTGACCTTGAAGTTTACAATTGCAAACTGTTCTTTCTTTTTAAAATTACTTCATATTTTTTAATACATGTTTTCAGTAGACCCCTGGAAGCCCAGAATGTCCACATCTTCTTGTGATAAGTTGGCAAAAAGATATTTCAAATCAAATGGCAGAGCAATTTGTCAGTGGAACATTTTAATACCAGTAGAAACTGAGAGGAAATTCATGGGCAGTTGTATTAAGGTCAGAAATGGGCATGTTGATTTTCAAGTTGACTGAGGAGAACCAAGCAAAGAAGAAGAAGCAATAACACATATTGTTATATAGGACATTATACTTCAAGGGAGAAGAGAGGCCAGACAGATTAAAAGTGAAATTATTGAAAGTAAGATGACTTGGGCTCCAAATATCAGAATAATTCTCAGCTTTAGGATTCTCCTGCATTATCAGTCTACATGATTCCCTTTCTTTACATGGTAAAGATTTATTTGTTATAAGAACTCCAACTAGTTATTATCCACTCTCTTTATTGGGTGTTTCCTGTGGAAATGCCAACAAAGGCAGTGCTCTAAACCTCCCCTCATTCCTGTCTTCTGCCCCTGAGCACCCTGGAGTCTTGCCCACGTGGCCCTGCATGGTGTGCCCTGTCTCCTGTCTCCAGGACCTGTGAGTAGAATCAACTGTTTTTACCTGAACCTCTCCTTTGTCTCCTCTTGTGGCTGTACCTGACTGACTATTACATTTAAGAAAATACAAAACACTTGGACTGTGACTTGCATTTCTTCTTTCTTAATAGTGACTTAGATGAGCAGAATGAGTAATTTGGAAAAGGCTCAATTACATCAACATTCAAATTTATGTCTTGTGCTTTTTGAATCTTCTCTAAGATCTTTGCCTACTCAAGGTCATGAAGATATTCATCTATTTAATTTTATAAAGTCTATATGGTTTCCGATTACATGTTTAGATCCATAATATTCTTTTTTACTTTGGCATTTATTATAGCACAAGGCAAAAAATGCCACCCACTGTATTCACAGGGAGCAAAGCCCCCTCCCCCATGATGATCTCTGCTTTCTCTCACACTGGCCTTTCCTTGCACAGTGCTCTCCTCAGGGCACCCTTGACTTCTGTGTTCCTCAGGCTATAGATCAGCGGGTTCAGAAAAGACTATAAAACAGAGAAAGGTTCTTCCACTGCTCCTCAGGATGGCAGGATTTGGGGGCCAGGCACATGACGATGGTGCTGCCAAAGAAGAGCCCGATCACGCAGAGGTGGGAGGAGCAGGTGGAGAAGGCCTTTCTGCGGACCTCCCCAGACTGGATCCTGAGGATGACAAATAGGATGCATGTGTATGACACCAGCACTGAGCAGAGGGGCCCGACTAAGATAAAACAGGCCAAAAAGATGACAACTTGGTTGAGCCTAGTGTCAGCACAGGCCAACTTGAGGACAGACAGGATTTCACAGAAGAAGTGGTTGATTTTATGAGGACCACAGAAGGGCAGCCTCAGGATGAGAACTATATGGACCAAGGCCAGGAGGAAGCTAAACGCTCAGGAAGTGATGACCAGGACTGTGCACACTATCCAGCTCGTGATAACAGCGGAATGTAAGGAGTAGCAGATCATCATAAACTGATCATAGGACACCACCACCAAAATCAGACACTCTGTGAGAGCAAATGCCAGATACAAAAATGTCTGCATAATGCAAGGAACAAAGAAAATGCTTCTTTTCTGGCTCACAAGATTTGCCAGAATCTTGGGGGACATTATTGGAAGCATAGGACATGTCAACGATGGCCAAGTGAGAGAAGTAGAAGTACAGGGGGATGTGAAGTCAAGAGTCTAAGCAGATAAGCCCCAGCATGATCCTGTTCCCCAGAAGGGTGAGGTTACAGAAGAGAGAGAAAAGCCCAAAGAAAACCAACTCCAGTGCTGCGTCCACCTGGAATCCCAGCAGGACGACTTTTGTGATCCATGTCTGGTCACCTGGCATGCTCTGGTGGCAGAGACAAAGAAGTCCACGTCCTTGACAGGAAGGTGGGAGCTGTAGGGCAATCAAGACACAAAGTGTTTACTGAATGTTACAGAGTGAGCATTACTTTGGATGGATTTTCTACAATTTATTTTTAGATATGTTTTAAAAACTAACTTGGTGTGCTCATACAAATCCAATAACAATGTTTCTTATATCAATGGAATAATAGGATATACATAATTTCTTATACTTAATAAAACATATTATAAGATGAAATAATAGGATCCATTATTATGTACTCTACTGAATATGTTCCATACATGTTATTTTGGAGGATTCAAGTATTCTGGCTTCCCTTTGAGAGTGTGAGTCTTGATTATTAATATAGTTGGTAGAGAGATGGCCCTGAGAAACCATCTGCAATAGGAGATATTTTCATGTTCTTGTCTTGCTTGTCTTCTTGGTACAAGACATGATTAAGGTGGATTTAGCAGGCCACCCTGAGGGTAGCATTTGAACTAAAGCATGAAGGAACAGAAGTTTTCTTTTTGTGGTATCACAGTTATTGGGCCATGGAATCACTTCCTACTGCCCATATTCTTTTAAAGTTGTTCTTTTATAAATAACTTGAAGTAGTGGTTCTCAGATTGTTTTCTCTTATGGAAAATACTTTTTTCTTAATATCTTAGATTCTCCTTGTAATGAGCTATCTGAGTCCAGAAAAAGGAAGACTAATTTTAACTCTAAAGACACACATAGGCTTAAAGTGAAGGGATGGAAGCAGATATTCTACGCAAGTGGAAACCAGAAGAAAGTGGAGATACTCATATCAGGAAAAATAGACTTCAAATCAAAAATGGTAACAAGAGACAAAAAAGGTCATTATATAATGATAAAAGGGTCAATATATCAAGAATGTGTAAATCATAAATATATACAAACTCAACATCAGAGCACTGAATGATATTAAGCAAATACTAACAGATCTAAAGGGAGAAATAGACAACAATGCAATAATAGTAGGGGACTTCAGTACCTCACTATCAGCAATGGATAGGTCATCCAGATAGAAAATCAACAAGGAAATGTTGAAACTGAACCATACTTTCAAAAGAAATGGACTTAACACACATTTATAGAAAATTCCATCCAACAGCAGCAGAGTACACATTCTTCTTGATTGCACATGGAACACCCTCCAGGATAGGTCATATGCTAGGACACAAAACAAATCTTCACAAATTTAAGAAGATTGAAATCATACCAACTCTCTTTTCTGACCACAATGCTAGAAAACTAGAAATAAACAACAGGAGGAAAGCTGGAAAATCTACAAATATGTGGAAAATAAAAAACGCATTTCTGAACAACTAATGGGTCAAAGAAGAAATCAAAATGAAAATAAAAAATTCTCAAATCAAGTGAAAATGGAAATAGAACATATCAAAACTAATGGGATGCAGCAAAAGCAGTTTTGAAAGGCAAGTTTATGGCAATAAATGCATATATTATGAAATTAGAAAGATCCCAGATGAATAACGTAACTTTATACCTCAAGGAACTAGAAAAAGAAGAACAAATTAAACCCAAAGTTAGCAGAAGGAAGGAAATAATAAAGATCACAGCAGAAATAAATGAAATAGAGACCCGTAAAGCAATAGAAAAGATCCAGGAACCTAAAGCTAGGTCTTTAAATGATAAAAAAAAAAATTGAAAACCTTTAGTTAGACTAAGAAAAAAAACACAAAATTAACGATGAAAGAGGGGACATCACAACTAATAATACAGAAATACATGGAATCATAAGAGACTATTATGAACAATTATATGCCAACAAATCAGATAACCTAGAAGAAATGAATAAATTCTAGAAACACAACCTACCAAAATGGAAACAGAAAGAAATAGAAAATCTGAACAGACCAATAATGAGTAAAGAGATAGTCAGTAATCAAAAACCTCCCAAACACGGAACCCGAGGACCAGACAATTTCACTGGCGAATTCTACCAAACATTTAAAGAAGAATGAAGACCAACATTTCTCAAACTCTTCCAAAAAATTGAGGAGTAGGGAACACTTCAAACTCATTCTATGAGGCCAGCATTACCCTGATATCAAAGCCAGAAAAAGACCCCACAAGAAAAGAAAAGTATAGACCAATATCGCTGATGAATATAGATGTAAAAATCCTCTATAAAATATTAGCAAACTCAATTCAAGAACATATTAAAAAAGTTATAAATCAGGACTAAGTGGGATTTATCCCTGGGATGCAAGGATGGTTCAACATATGCAAATAAGTAAATGTAAGATATCAAATTAATGAAATGAAAGATAAAATCACATAATCATCTCAATAGATGCAGAAAAAAGCACTTGACAAAATACAGCATCCTTTTATGATAAGAATCCTCTACAAAATGGATACAGAAGGACATACTTCAATATAATAAAGGCCATATATGACAAACCCACAGCTAACATTTACTCAATGGAGAAAAATTGAAAGCTTTTCCTCTAAAACGAGAAACCAGACAAGGAAGCTCTTATTCAATGTAGTAATAGAAGTACTAGCTAGAGCAATTAGGCAAGACAAAGAAATAAAAGGTATCCAAATTGAAAAGGAAGAAGTATAATTGTTGTTATTTGCAGATAATATGATTTTGTACATAGAAAATCCCAAAGACTCGACCAAAAAATTTTTGAAACTAATCAATGATTTCCATAATGTTGCAGGACACAAAATCAGCATATATAAATCAGTTTTTTTTCTCTACACTAATGAAACATCTGAAAAAGAAAGAAAGAAAACTATTCCATTCACAATAGCATCAAAAACAATAAAATATTTAGGAATAAATTTAACAAAGTGGAAGATATGCACAATGAAAAGTACAAAACTATGCTGAAAGAAATTGAAGAAGACGTAAACAAATGGAAAGACATCCCATGTTTATTTGTTAAAATGTCCATACTACCCAAAGCCATCTGTAGATTCAATGCAATCCCCATCAAAATACTAATGGCATTCTTCCCTGAAATAGTAAAAACAATGCTAAAATTTATATGGAACCAGAAAAGACTCCGAATAGTCCAGACAATCCTGAGGAAAAAGAACAAAGCCAGATGTATCACATGTCCTGATTGCAAACTATACTACAAAGCTATAGTGATAAAACAGTATGGTGCTGGCAGTAAAATGAAGACATAGACCAATGGAACAAATGGAGAATCGAGAATTAGATCCTTCTATATACTGTCAAGTAATATTTGACAAGGGAGCCAAGAACAACCAATGGGGAAAGGATAGTCTCTTCAGAAAATGGCGTTGGGAAAACTGGATAAACACATGCAAAATAGAAAGAGTGTTTCTATTTTTGAAATTAATCCAGCTAGAGTATATTTTCTAGATATTATTATAATAATATTTTTTACTTTAAAAATAATTTATTATTTGGATTTTCTCTCCTCTCTCAGGATTCTTAGTACTTTAAACGAATAAAGTTGCTTTTCACAGGACACTAGATACATTTTATTGTTTGCAGGACTATTGCTAAGCAATAGAATCAAGTTGCTTCCTTGGCAGCTGACGAGCATTAACTATAATGTCCATCAAAACAGTTGATTAGAATTGCACACCTGTGGTACCATAATGGCCGTGATCACTACCCAATTTCTATTTTCATTCCTTCTCCAAAACACTTATACTTTCTTAACTAAGTTCTTTTTTTCATTTAAAAACATATTCTATGTGCATTTCTTCCTTCATTCAGTCAGTCATTTCTTCACGCATGCATTCATTCAAAAATATTTACAAAGACTTTACTATAGGTCAAGCATTTGTGAACACTATTCAAACAGTGAGGATAAAGATTGATTACTAGAATGAACGGCAACATTATTTTTTAAAAGTATTTTTATTTTTTTAAGGTTTATAAATTTAGCTTTATTTACATGAGTATTTGGAATTGAATTTTCTCCGAATAACGTCAAAGGGATATTAAAAATTCTATACTGTGACTAAATATCATATATGTAAAATAACGTGGTAATCTGGTCTGCTTCACTCTCATTGCCCTGGGGGATGAGTATGAACACGCTCAAAAACATTTATTAACACGCCATTTTGCACTTATGCTTAGGTTCAGTTTTAGGAGTATGGAGATTATTTTAAAAAGGAAGTAGAGAGGCCAGCCCCGTGGCTTAGAAGTTAGGTGCACGCGCTCCGCGACTGGCAGCTAGGTTAGGATCCAGGCGCGCACCAACGCACCTCTTGTCTGGCCATGCTGAGGCGGCGTCCCACATACAGCAACTAGAAGGATGTGCAACTATGACATACAACTATCTACTGGGGCTTTGGGGAGAAAAAGGGAAAAAAAAGAGGGGGATTGGAAATAGATGTTAGCTCAGGGCCGGTCTTCCTCAGCAAAAAAAGAGGAGGATTGGCATGGATGTTAGCTCAGGGCTGATCTTCCTCACAAAAAAAAAAAAAAGAAGTAGAGAGAGAAGGCAGTGGGGGAGGGGGATTATGGAGAGGGAAGACAGGGAGAGAAACTATCGCTTCCCTCCTTTTAGTTTCTTACTATTGCTTTACATTTCCCATGTGAGAGAGGGAGGTGAGTCTACATGGGAGTGGAAAGGCGCAAATAATATATGAAAGAGGAAATTGAGTGCTGGACAACCATAGAGATATTGGAACCAAAACTGCTTCTGAGAAGTTGACGAGATTTAGATGGTTAGTGTCAAAGACAAAACTGAGTCAGAGACACAATTTTAAAAGACTGTTTATTTATAGACTTTTGGCAAGGGAGTCCATCTGCTGTTGCTTTTATGTCAGCAGCAGTTCAAAGGGGTTAGCAAGGAGAGTAAGTTTTACACAGTAAAAAGAGGAAACACTGGACAGTCTCTGATTGGCAAGCATTCTTTCCTGGTGGTATTTGTTTTTGGAAGTTGAGGGGTCTTTCTAATTGGTCTTCGGGTACATTTGGCAGTCCTTGGTTGGCTGTGAGGGGGCAAGTGAGTGGTTTAGGGGCATTCAAAGGCAGAAGGATTGCTCAGTAATTAGGGGTGGCATATTCTGTGTTCCATTTCCAAGAACAAGTGGGAGGATGAGGTGCTTTTTTGGTGGTCGTACTATCATAATGGTTCTCATGAGGCTGGTGGCTGCCGCGGGAGGAAGTATGTCACAGTAAAGAAGTGGATACCACTCCAGCATGGAAAACAACATGAATGAAGTCATGATGAGGAACAAACAAATGGTCTTGCTATTAAAAAAGTGAGAAGACCACCCTGGCGAAAGAATATGAGAAACAAAACTTGTGCTACCAGAAGATGAATTTTGAATGACTAAGATTAGAATTTGGATTTGACAGAGTAGAACTTGAGATATCATTTACAGGATTTTGAAAACAGGAGTGAAGAAAGAACAAGAATTTATGGATGAAGAGGGTCAAAAGTACAAACTGACAGTTATAAAATACATAAGTCGTGGGGATGTAAGTACAGTATGCTGACTATAGATAATACTACTGTATTGCACATTTGAAACTTGTTAAGAGATTAGATCTTAAAAAGTTCTCATCACAAGAAAAAAATTTTCATGACTATGCATGGTAACACATGTTAACTAGACCTATTGTGGTGATCATTCAGCCCTTACTTATTTTTCCCTCGTTAGCATCATGAAGACTGTTGTTCAATGTGGTTTCATAAATCCAGAGAAACTTTTGCCACATGAAAGAGAAATGATGTTGCCTATATCCTAGTTGTCTCGTGCTGTTTGGTGCTACCACAAACCATCTTCAGATAAGATGGTTCAAACATTACAAAAATATTGGTGGGAAAAATTTCAAGAACTTTAACAGGATTAAATCTTGCCTTATTAGAAATAATAATAACCCAAAAATAAATGTAATGTTTGAGCAATGATCAAAATCCTTATCTGTAGAACCATTTAAACATGTAGTAATGAATTTCCTTTTGAACGAATCCTAAACCATTAATATATTTCGGGATTTTTAACATAGTTTCTCGTTGGACTAAAGCTTTCCCTAACTTATTTCCCTTTACTCCTAAATTATTCCTTCGAGGAGTTTAGAGTTTCTTTAAACACTTATTACATTGGCCTCACATTGGTGATGTAGAGACATATAACTCTGCAATATTTTGTGCATTAAAATTTCAAGTCTACTTTGGAAGTTCTCTCTTATGGTATTAATTTTACTGTACTGTTTCCAGCTACCACAAGGTGATAAGTCACTCTTCTAAATACAGAAGCCAGAGAAACGTAATGACATAAATATCTTATATTTAATATTTTCTTTATATATTAATATTCTTGGCTTAAAAAATAAAGAGAATTCCATGTTTCTTAAAAGAAAGACTAAATATTCTGATAATTGCGCTCATTTCCTAACATGATCTCTAAAGGTTAGGATATATGCTTTTCGGTGAAACTTTGCCCTATTTTCAGAGCTAGAATTTGGACAATAACCATTTTTCTCTCAAACTTCTATTTGGGAAATAGTTCTGAGGTTTTGTTTCAGAAAATCACATATTTTAAAAGGAAATCCCCAATCAAACAAGATTCTCCCTACCCTTCACATGGACCTCTTCTTCTGCAGTGCTCTATACAAGGCGCCCTTCACCTGAGCATTCTTCAGGCTGTAGATGAGAGGGTTCAGCATTGGGTTAAAAAGGCTATGAAATAGGGACAGTATTTTCTCCTGCTCTTCTTGTTGATGGGAGTCTGGGACCATATAAACCACCATGGCAATGCCAAAGAAGAGCCCAACCACACAGAGGTGGGAGAAGCAGGTGGAGAAGGCCTTTCTGCGGCCCTCCTTTGACTGGATCTTTAGGATGGCCCAGAGGATGCGCATGTAGGAGATGAGCATTAAGCAGAGGGGCCCGAGTAACACAAACACAGAGGCAGCAAGGATAACCACTTGGTTGATCCAAGTGTCACCACAGGCCAGCTTGAGGACAGACAGAATTTCACAGAAGAGGTGGTTCACTTCCCGGGGCCCACAGAAGGGCAATCTGAGGAGGAGAATTGCATGTACCAGAGCCAGAATAAATCCACATGACCAAGAAGTGACAGCCAGGACTGTGCACACTCTCCAGTTCATGATGACAGTGTAGTGGAGGGGGTGGCAGATCGCCACAAACCTATCATAGGACATCACCACCAAAATCAGGCACTCTGTAGCAGCAAATCCCCAGTACAAAAATGTCTGCACAACGCAAGGAACAAAGGATATGGTTCTATTCTGGTTCACTAAGTTTGCCAACATTTTGGGCACATTACTGGAAGCATAGGACATGTCAATGATGGCCAGGTGTGAGAGGAAGAAGTACATGGGTGTGTGTAGACTCGGGTCCAGACAGATGAGTGCCAAGATCATGCCATTTGCCAACAGACTGAAGGTGTAGAACAGGGAGAAGATCCAGAGGAGCAACACTTCCATCTCTGCACTGAGCTGGAATCCCACCAGGATGAATTCTGTGACCCATGACTGGTTGCTTCCCATTCCTTAATGACAGTTGTCAAGGACCGAAATGTGCTAAAAGATCACAGCTGGCAAATCAATGAAAACTGGAGTTGTTCATCTCAAAATGAGCTCAGAGAAAGGTTGTCTCCTTGTCTCTACTTGACAGCTCCCTCTCCTCTCCCAAATGGTTGCTTTTCTGTTTTTAACTCTTAATATGAAATAAAATTTAATCTTACAGAAAAGGGTCAAGAATTATGCAAAGAAATCCCATAAGCGTTCACTCAGATTCAATAAATTTTAATATTCTTTCATATTTGCCTTATCATTCTCGTTTTATCTATATATATGTATTACTTTTTTTGAACCATTTGAGATTAACGTGTAGATGTGATGTCCTTTTACCCCTAAATTCCTCATTTTTTCACCAAGAACAAAGACTTTCACTAACTTAACCACAATATAATTATCAAAATCATGCAATTTGATACTGACATGATTCTTTAATTTACTGTATTATCTCTCTAATCTCCCCTTGCCCCCATCAAGGAACCAATGGAAGATTACATATTATATTTAATATCATCTATGTTTAACCTCCTTTAATCTGGAATAGTTACTCCAACTTTCTCTGCTTTTTGTGACACTGATATTTTTGAAGAGTATAGAGTCATTCTTTAGTGGAATGTTCCTCAAATTGGGATTCTATGAAGTTTCTCAGTTTTGATTCAGATTATTCACTTTTTTCAGGAAAAACCAGTATCCTCCTTAGTGTATTCATGAGTAGGTGCATGATGTTAATTTTCACATTGTTGGTGATGCTAAATTTGATCACTTGGTAAAGATGGTGCCTCCCAAGTATCTCCATTAATACTCATAATACATAATCATTATTTTTTCCCTAATGTAATTTCTAGAGCATCCATTAAAATTAATATATAAATTTTTTGTACCTCATAAAGCTTTCTGCCACTAATTTTAGCATTCATTGATTGTCTTGCCTGACTTAATTATTGCAAAAGATAGTGTTCTAACTCCTTCGTTGCTTTTATATTTATTGATTGTCAATTTCAGTAAAAGGAAAGGCTCTATCTATCAATCATCTATCTATCTCTCTACATCTGTATCTATCATCTTTCTCTCTCTCACGTATCTATCAATACGGATGTATGCATTTTTTTATCAAGCGATTACAATTATTTATCATTATTGCTTAATTGTTGTATATATGAGCCATCCAAGCTTCCTCTTCTGTTCTATTAACATGTTCCCATTACTTTTGAGCACTTCCTTACTTTTGATATGATAAAACGTTTAAAGCTCTTATTGTACATTCAGCACTTTAGCCATGGACATAGCCATTTCTCCAAAAAGGTCTGATTACTTTTAGAAAGAATCATAGTGAAGAATCATATAAACTAATATCTAGGTTTAATGGTTTATTTTTATCACGAATTTTACCAAATTTCTAATATCTTCATTGAAAACAATGAGCATATCATTTGGGAAGGTATACAAATTGTTCTAGGGGAATCACAGATTCTTATAATTGTTCTGAAAATCTAATATACGTTAACTGACTTCCTTTATGGAGTCAAATCTATTTCACTAAATTAACATTAGCATTGAAGAAAATGGTCTTGATATTATTCAGTTATTTAGGCAAAGTATACTTTGTAACTAGCATCTTATTATGAAATTTATATTATTTCTTGCTTTTATTACTATTTAGAAAATTACAGACTCTTGAACATTTTAAATTTAGAGACTAAAATTTTAAGAGCGTGGTTCATTGTGTGAATAAGGTGATACCTACCTTCTATGAGCTTTTGGCATCAAGTTTCAAAATCTTCTTAGAAAAACATTATGCAACTATGTTTAAAAGACAAAGAGGTAATACCTTGAAACATACCATCAGAAATGATCATTGTTAATGATTTGTATATACAGTTGTACCTTTTTACTGTACATCTACTTTGTATGTATCATGAATTAAAAAGAATACATCAGTGTTGCTAGTTCCCCTATTTCTTTCATTTAGAAATATGTCAGGAATATTTTTCCATGTCAGTATTTCTCTGCAGCACACTATTTCTGTGAATATAAATATTTCAATTTATTTACTATATTATCGCCTCATTAGGTTTGTACAACATAATGCTTCAGTGATTAAATTTTAAACATATGTTTTGTTTTTTTTTGATTGAGAGAGACTGGCCCTGAGCTAACATCCATGCCAATCTTCCCCTTGTTGTACGTGGGACACTGCCACAGCATGGCTTGATGAGTGGTGTAGGTCTGCAACCAGGATCCAAACCAGCAAACCCAGGCAGCTGAAGTGGAGCATGCCAAACTTAACCACTATGCCACCGGACCTGCCCCCACACATTTTTTTTAATGCTTATGAGTCTAGGATAATTTAAAAAATGCCAAGAATTATTGGATATCCCTCTAGAGGCTATCAGGCTTAGGTAAATGCCAATTCTCAGGCTGGTATATACTGAGTTAGAAAGTGCACATGGGTCTTTCAAATACTAGTGTGGTTACAGATGGTGATCATTACTGCCCTCATTGTATCATCCTGAGGGAGCGTTGGAGTGGAGTCACTGCCCTCCTCATTTGAATCATTTTATTGCAGTTTACAACCAGTTCCTATAAAGAGAAAAGTGGCAGCCTACTAGACCTTCTCTAGGCCCCGTCAAAAGGCTCGTTGTCAGACAGCCTATAAAGAGGGACCTTTCTACTCTTGGGAATTAGAGTAGATTCATATGAGGGGGCTCTTCAGGCACAAATTAAATGTATAGGCTTGGTCAATAATAACATTTAAAAGAGTTATAGCCTCACTATGAAGATCTGGATAACCTTAAAGATACAACCAAAGATAAAAATGGGTTTATACCAAATGTCATTTATTTGAACTGAGATTACTTTTTACCAAATAGCAAGTCTCGTGGATGGGTAATAGTACTTCTTTATATCTCATAATAAGCAGTATACTTCTAGAGGAAACAGGCACTTACGAAATGTTTCTTAAATGGATGATAATCATTTTTAGTTTAAAAAATGTATGTATTAAAGCATCTTCTATTTGCCAGTTTCTATTGACCACCTCAAGGTTTCTACTTTATTAGAAAAGTTCACAGTTAGAATTTGATCACTGTAAAATGAAACAGAGATAAAATCATAGATAATTTCACCTCCTTAAATATGATTGCATTTGGGAGGATTCTATGTAAATGTCCATTTAGTTTGAGAATTGATTTTTGCTACATTAAAAAGTAGTCCTGTGTTACATAAAGTGAGAGATAGTAACATCAGTATTGCAAAATTCTACTGAAATGCAGTTGGACACAATAAGCATTGCCTGAACATTTAATCTCTGAACATAAAGGATATTATTGGAGGTATCTCTATCTATTACTACCCAGGAGTTATATTTGTTTACTAACGTTTAGGTTAGTTATTTTTTTTCTGAATAAATAAATCTTTTTATTTTTATCTCTATTACCATTATTACCATTTTGCTGTTAAAAATAAGCAACATAAAAAATAAAATTGAGGATATATTAAATCTCTTAAGCAGAAACAGTACTGGAACAGAGAAGACGATATCACAGTAGAGATGCCCAGAACTTCCCCCTTCCCAATAGAGTAAATAAAACGATAGCAGCTCAGGTAACGAAAGGTTTGCATGGTCGGTATGAGCAATTCTCTTCCTGGGAAGTCCTGTAACCCAGAATGTTTCTTCATCTATGGAGCTTTGTTCTCTTTTTACAGCTCTTGTCAGGAGTGTTAGCACTCATTCTATCCTATTTTGTGATAGGAAAGATGTTTATACAAAATACTGTGATTTCAAGTCTGATAGTCATCACAATAGGGTGATAAACTGGGGTGGTTCCAAAAGGAAATAACTTTGTGGAAAACTTAATGTCTTACACTGTGTCAGCAAAGAAAAGATTTACTGTAACTGTTACTAGAACTTTCTTTTCCATTGAGAAAATTCTCCCTGCAAATCAATATCTTCATTTAGGCTAGGTAATATATGAATTCCTTTCATTAACTTGGCTATTTCAGAGCCTTATTCAGAGATGATGCCTAGATATATAGCCTCTCATTTTCTGAGCCTCTTCTCATTGAGGCGGTTGTGCTAGCTCTGACCACCACACCAAGTTACACTAGGAGGTGATGGTGAGAGATGCTGACAGAGTTCAGGGACCTTCTGCCCATAGCACAGTAGGCAGTTGTTCCCTAAGGTGGGGGAGGGAGACATCTAGATGCCTATCATATCTACCTTCAATGCATAATATGAGTCAGGAGAGAAGATCACCCAAGAACGCCATTCTTGTTCACATAGTCGTGGTGGTTTCCACTGCTGTCCTGTCCTATGTCATCTACCCGTACTGATAACCATCTCCGGAATAAATTAATCTCTTCTGTATGAGGACATATGAGCACTGTATTTTCCCACAAGAATCTACTTTTATCTAGAATAAACCCCACTGAGGTAAGAAATGTACCTCTAAAATAAGTGTAGTATCCTTCTACCTTAGCAGCTTTCAGAGGATTAAATCCCAGATACAGAAGGATTCACCAGACTTGTTGAATGTTCTTCAAAGAACCCCAGGAGCAGAGGTTTTATTTTAGTTTCAGATGAATTAAAAACATTCTTGAGTTTCTATTGAGAATTCCAATTCCCAGAAGGATCATAAGATATCCTACCTAATTATCTTCTCCCTACGGGGGACAAAGATGTCTGCATTTTCTCTCAGGAGGAGAGCCAAGATTGTGTCTGACTGTTATTGGAGGAAAAATTCTCACGAATGGGCAGGGCAGATATTGGCATCACACTATTTCTACACAAACTTTCAAATATCTCAGTGGTATAAACCAGAGTCAGATATCACAAATTACAGTACCCAGCTCTTAAAATTATTACAGTTTTATGAATTCATGCTTCTCTACAGCCCCCATGAAGGTATGTGAGAGGCTGGGACTTTTAGATGGTTGAGAGGTGGGCTCCCATGGAGCCTCTTATAGCAATACTGAGAGGAAATAGATCCCCCAGCCAAGGTGTATCTCCATCTGCAGTAGGGTTGAGAGATACAAATGAAGAAGGATGGTAACATCTATAAGGAACAATTATTGAGCCCTTCTTATGTTTCAGAAAATGTGCCAAATGCTTTCTAATGACTACATAGTTTAATCTGGTCATTATCTCCATTTTACAGATGTGGATACTGAAGTTTAAATAGACTAAGTTATCAACTCTTCAAGTGTGGTCCAGAGACCACTGGGAATATCTGAGAACCTTTCAAAGGGTCCATGGGATCAAAACTATTTTAACAATAATTTTTTGATATTTTTGCCTTTTTCACCCTCCCTCTTTCGTGGGTGCACAGTGGAATTTTCCAAAGGCAACACGACACGTGATATTGCAACACATAGAATGCAGAAGATATAAGATCCAGCTGTCCTTGCTTAAGCCAAATATTTAATAATTTTTCCAATACTCAAAACATAGACATTCTTTTCACTATATTTTTGGTTTGTAAAATATAGTTATTTTTCAAAAAAATATATTATTTATATTAATGTATAATGAAAATATACATAAATGAATTAAAGGTATAGTTAATAGATTCTAAATTTTAACTTCTAATATCATACATACATGTCAACAAATACATCCACGTAAGTAAAATGTGTTTGTGTCCTCAGTAATTTTTAAGAGATCAAAGGCGTCTTGAGACCAAAAAGGTAGAGTACCACTGCATAAATGATAATCAGTCTGACAAGGGCAGAACTGGAAACATGAATTTTATCTGATACCAAAAGTGTTTTGGTTTTCTATTGCTGCTGCAACAAATTAACACAAACCCATCAACTTAAAACAGCACACATCTATTCCCTCTAGTCAGAAGTCCTGGTACAGGCCAGCTGGCTTCCCTGCTGCACAGGTCTCACAGGCTGAAATCTAGGTCTTGGCTTTTCCACATCTTCCTCTGAGGTCCTTGCATGCAGCCCCCTCCATCTTCAAATCAGCAGCTGTGTTGAGTCTTTCACACTCTAAAGCTCCCTGATTTTCTCCTCTGAGACTGGATAGAGAAAAATCCCTGCTTTTAGAAGACTCACTGATGGAGTTAAGCCCCCCAAGATAAACTCCACATTTTAAGATCATTTGATTTGCCAAATCCCTTAACAGCAGTACCCAGATTAGTGCTTGATTAAATAATGAGGGGACAGGTATCTTAGGAGGCCATTTTTAGAATTCTGCCAATCGTACAAAGTCTTTTTTCTTAACTGCAGAGCACTGTCTTCATTTTTTAGATTATATTTTTCCTCAGAAAGATGCCATCCTGTCAAGCCTATCTTTGTTATCAGCTATCTATGCCTCCAGAACTCTTACCTAAAATAACCAAAATAACTTTGAATCCTAACTCAGAAGGGAAAAATTTCCATTTCTGTGTCTTACTCTGATAAGATTAGGATATTTTAAAGGTTCTTTTAATTTCTTATAAACATGAAATTAACTGAGAAACATTTTCTTGCACAACCCACCCAGCTGGCTTTTAGATAGGATTAGGATATTTTAAAGGTTCTTTTAATTTCATATAAATATTAAATTAACTGAGAAACCCTGTCTTTAACAATTTACCCAGCTGGCCTTCGGCCTCAGCTCTTGTAGAGAAATTTGATCTTATTTTTCTGAGCATCTACATCTCAAAGAGCATTTATATAACAGATACGAAGTTGTTTATTTAATGTAATAGATACGGTAATAGCATGAATACGCCTAACATTTGGAGGAGTCAGTGTAGGGTAGGGACAGACTCGAAGAAACAGCTATAGCCTATGAAGCGATGATGTACATTTTCACATTTTTGTACTAATTTGATTACTTGTTCTCCTTTGAGCTATGTTATTTGTACCTTATAATAATCTTGTGCAGAACTGTTTAGCATAGAAATGAGCTAATGATTAGCTAAATCAAGTTCTCAGACCAGCCATTCTCCACCGGTGTTTCATTCTGAGGAGGCTTTAACTCGATCTTCCAATTCATTTGATCGTCAGTATCAGTGTGATCATATGACTTATTTACACAAGGTAGTTGAATCTTAACAACAATGCCAATGTAATACCCTACCACAGAATAGTCATAGTACAATTCAGTTTAGTACAGAACCAGTCAGTAAGAATTATAGAGGTATTTGCTAAGCCTTTCCAAAAGACTTGGCCTTTGCCCGTACATCAGATTATTATTGTCATTACAATTAACCATTATTCACTTATTTCTGGGTTCCAAGTCAGCTGGTGACAAAGCAAGTTATCCTACCTCAGTTTAAAGGCTTGTACTGAAACTAGTTTCTGTTATGTGTTGTTATGTAGTGGTGCCCACTTCTGTCTCCCATCCCCCATGGTGAGGACAGGGTCTTATTCTGGATACTTTCTTTTCCTCTAAATGTACTACAGGTTGTGTCTTCCTCTGATCTATCCTTGGGGAGAGTCATAGTGCATCAATGAAAATTACAAGTGCCCCTAGAGAACTTCAGTAAGTTCCAAGGTCTGTAAGATCCCCACAAGTGCACCCTTGGCCTCAGCAGATAGAATGGAGGGCCATTGCCCTGTGAGTATTTTAGCCTCCACCTATATCAAAACAGTCAAGAGGTCTTTGGGTCAGGTCTAAGCGCCAGCAGTATCCAGCATTATTTGTTGAGTCTGTCAGACCCTTTTTACTGAAGTCTCAACATATTTCCAGGCTGATTCCCATCCTTTGCCTTCCTCCTGGAAGAGAATTTCCTTTAATCTGCTCTTTATAGTTAACAAATCTTTGCCGATTGACTGTAATTCCTTATTAAAAGTGAATTCAGCTTGTCCAATGATGCCTAGATAGCCACCTGTCTCTCCTAAAGCCGTGTTTTGTTTTGTGGGATAACAGATTATGCTTCTTGTTGTCATTGTGTACTAATAGGATGAGTACAGTTTTGATATGTTTTGTTACCCCAAAATATTGGATCCCCCATACTGGGGTTAGATGAGTGGTAGTCCTACCTAGATGTAATTTAGTCTGAAAATGCCGTAAGTCCTCCTAGAACCTTCCTCCTGTCATGGTGGGGCCATTTCCCAGGGAATTCTACCCTATGTGAAGTCTATGCTTTATTCCCATCAGAAACCCATTGTCTTCTCTTCTGTTAAATAGATTTCCACTCATAAAAACAAAGGTGATATGTACCTGTGTACCTGGCACACTACGGCATGCCAGGAATGTAGCTGATATATTTTGTGCTTTATAACCAGGACCTTTCTAAGCATTTGTTCACCAAGTTATAGTTACATAGTGATCAGTCAGCTGAGAATTGTACAACACATGGTCAATGGCCATGTGGAGAGTGGTTCCTGGGAATTTCATCCCAAATGAGATCATTTGTAGTAGAAGCAACTTGACAAATAAGAGTCAAAGGTTACTGCTACATTTGGTGCATTTTATCATCATATCATGTGACCATAATGTTTCCCAGTGCAATGCCCCTCAGGATTGCATGCTTCCATTTGACCTTGTCAAGTTCCAAAAGTGAGGTTGGTTTTGGCAAACACATGACTTCACTATTTTGTGCATCTGGCATAAATGTGTTAAGAGACAATATCACCCTCTTAACTATGAGCCTGTCTTGAGGCACCAATGTAATATTAGATTTCCCTTATTGTGTAACCCATTTATTCATCTATTTACTCTCAACTAATATTTCTCCTTTTCTCCTCTTATTATTGATTTTAACCCAGTTTTCCACCTTCGGAAGAGACATTAGATTCAGTCACTCTGCTGTTACAGATTGCTAACAGCAATACCAGTTTAGCAAGTGTTCCTCAGTCCATTCCATTCATATAGGTGATGGCTACATAGGTACTGAACTAGTAGACTCCCTCAACCACTAGGCAATACAGCTGCATTCACTGTCAACCCAGTTTTGCCAGATGGGGTGAAAACACCTGCATCCCAGCACCCTTTAATTATTCTGGTATAAATATTTAGAAGTATAGCTACAGTTTCTTGCTTAGGGATCTTCCTTGCTTCTGGCATCACCTTTGCAGCCCTGGTCCTGGGGTAATTGCATAAGGTATGAAAACAGAAAGTGAGATCATGTCAGGAAGAATTATATATCATGCCAGGATTCTCATATCACCCAGAAAAGTTGAGGAATCTGTTGAGTGAGGACTTGCCCATGGCCCACCTCATGATGTGTACACACTCACAAGGGCATGTAACCCAATCCTTTCTGCCTTTGTAGGGGAGGAGGAACTATTCTACCAACTTCTAGGGCCTTCTGGCTGGTCTAAGAATTACATTGCTAACAGACAGAATAACAGGTGAAAATCAAACAATATTTAATAACATGTATACATGGGAGAAACCCAGGAAATCTGAATAAGCCACCAAAATGGCTGAAGCCACCACCTTAAATAACACCTTCAGCGAAAGACAAAGGAGGATGTTGGGGGTAGTAGATTGAGACTTCAAAGGGGAGGAAGGAAATTTGCGTGGAGATGGAAAAGCAAATGTTTGACAAACAAATGTTTTCTGGGCCATCTAGAGACAATGTGATGAGAGAGTGAGAGAGACAGAGACAGAGAGAGAGAGGGAGACCTTTGATAAAAATAGGCTTAGCAAGGATCCTCCCAGTCTGCTATACGTTGTTTATATTATCCTATAGTTATCTTATGGTATTAGCTACTTCCTGGAACAGGCTTTCTATATTAAAATATTTTAGGTAGTTAGGGTCAGGTCAAAGTTTGATCTTTCAGAGTCTTTTGTTCTTAAAAATAATCAAGCCAAAAAGACACATTTTGGGGTGGGAAATTCTGATTCCCCACAAATTTATCTCCTCCCATTTTAGATAACAAATATTTCAACTGCCCATTCCAATTCTCTGTCAAACCACTACTCAGAGAAGGATATGCAACATGTCTATTTGATGTGATATGTCTTTGCCCATTGTTGGACAATATAGGCTGTAAAGTGCATTCTTTGGTTTAAAGAAATGTAATGTGGTGGTCTAAATGGTACAGCCCGTTTCTCGTGTAATCACAGGACCAGGCACAGAATTTGCCACCCCAAAATATGCCTCTTTGGCATAAGGGCTATTTTGAGCTGATTATTGTTAAAAAAACAGCAGACATAGGAAAAACTCTGAAAGCCTGGTGCAATTTACCCATTTTTAAGGGAAATTTATATTTATAAGTGAAATCTCCATTTCTAAGAGTGCCTCCCTCCCTGTGCCAGGAAGGGGAGGATGACTCTAAATCTCTAGAAACTCTTATCATTAGTGAAGGCAATGACTTAAATGTGCACAATAACATTACCTTTGTTTACTGTGTTTTTCTTGATAACCTCCCGTAACTGAACTCGTCTTAACAATAGGATGTTAAAGCCGTTTTTAGGAGCGGGGAGCCAGCCAGGAGCATGCGCAGAAGAGAAAATTCTGATTTGCCAATCGAAACTCATCCTGCTAGCACTTCCACGTACCAGCGGCCCTCCCAGATCCCTTAAACCTTAGTCTATACCTTGGGCAGTTGAGACAGAGTTGAGAGCCTGTCCTTCTTCTCTTTGCCAATTGATTGCACAATAAACTGCCTCTTCTCCTAAAGACCCGTGTACCACAGTATCGGCTTCTGTGAGCATCAGGCGGTGAGCCCTTGCTCAGTAACACTCCATTAATCATAGTTTCCTTTAGTTCATTGAACATATTTATAATGGCTATTTTGAGATCTTTGTCTATTAAATCCAACATCTGGTCACTGTCATGGGCAGTTTCTATTGCCTGCTGTTTGCTACAGTGGGGGTCCTACTTTCCTGTTTCTTTACATGTCTCATAATTCTAATGTTGTAAACTGGACATTTTACATAAAACTCTGCATATTGGTACCTCTCTGACACCTGCTCTGGGTCTTTTTATTGTTATTTGCTTGGTTACTTGTTTATTGATTGGCTGGATTATTTTAGTGAAATCTATTCTCCCATCCATGAGTAACCATCAGTGTTAGGTGTTAAAAACAGAGGACGTTGCTTCTCAGGGGGTGACACTTTTGTCATACCTACAGTCACCCTGAGATGAGAGTGCTTTTGACAAGGCTCTCTTGCCTGTCTATTTCCCTGACCACACTCAGCTGTCAAACTCCACTAATTGTGGGCTGATTGGTCTCTTGTTTTCAACAATGCTCTAGGGCATAAATTGCTCCAAACAAAAATCCAATCCAATTTGGGCTCCATTGAAGGGCTCCATCACAGGTCAGTGTTCGAGATTCTTTCTCACCCCTGGAGGACCCTTCTCAGCTATTTCTTTCTCTGGTTCTCTCCTGAAAACTAGCCAGCCTACAGATTAGTCTATGTCTCCAATGAGTCTAACAATCTCTTCTCACCTGCCTTTCAACACCACTTCCACTGTTTCGAGAGCACTCTTAGGATTGAATTTCTCCACACTCTTGCCAATGAAGTCAGCTTCTTTGGGAGAGATCGCTAACTACTTGATGGCTGCCCTGCTTTTACCTTCAGGCAAAATGTCTGAGTCATGATTTTGTAACTAGGTGTGGGGACAATGACATGATTGGGGTCTCACTGAGGACTGGGAGGGGGTAGTAACCTCAGGTCTTTTTGACTTGCGTCTTGTGGTGTGACACCACCAGATTAGAGGTGTAGCAAGGGCCCCAGTATTTTCGGGGTATTGTGCCCAAGGAAGAGTCTCTGTCCCGTGAGTGGGAACTGGGCAGAAGAAGGGATCCCCCACTTCCTGCCTCACTCATCCAGAACTTAGCCTCAATAGCAGTTAGATTTGAGGCAGGGAAGAAATGTTAGAATTTTCAGGAGGATGAGAAATGCTGGTGCCTTGCTCCTACTGGGAGAACCCTCTGACAGGGAGTAAGGTAGAGAGGGGAGCCCTGTGGTCTTGGCTGCATGTGTCTGGAGTGGAATTTACTTCTTCGTGAGTTAACTAGGGGAAGGGAGGCAGCCAATTTTGGTTCAGATATTACAGACTCTTACTCTTCTTACTGAGTTTTAGTAGACTTTCTTGAATAAATGTTTCTTCATTTGCTGTATGCCCTTAGGCCATTTCCAGAGACTTTAACTGGTTGTTTAAAAATATTTTGACCAGTTTCACTGGGGAGCATGTCCACAAGTGCTTGTCACACTTTCATAGAGGAAGTAGAATTCCTCCTTAATGTATTTTTTTACATAATTTTGTTGTGAGATAAGGTTATCAATGACAAATAAAATATTAATTTTCAGCTTTTGCTTATATTCATCTGTCTTTTTGCCCAATTCTTCATTTCTCCTTCCCAAACTATTACATGCCACACTTGAGATAGGGAAGGATTTTTAAATACCATGGCTAAGGACCGAAACATTCATCTGCAACTACCTGTATAATGTAAATTTTGGTACCTCTCGTACATGCTATTGTGGTCCTAGTAGTTGTTTCACTACCATCTTCTATGACAAATTTTTGGAAACATTTATCATGACGACCTTCATGTGTCTGCAAAACTCATGCTTTGTTGCACCTTGAAGATGCTCTCAATAGGGCCCGCAGTCTCCAGACCCTCCCCACCGGCACGCTGGTGGTGCTTCACTCACCTTCCTCTCTGAACAAGTGCGCTGAAAAACCCCATTGGTGTTTTAACCTTCAGTAACTACAATTTGGTGACAGAAAAGGTTGTTTTTTTACTTTATTCTCAAATTGGAAGCAGTATATTTTAAGGATTTGATATGAGATTTAAAGATATTATGTAATTTGTCAGGTTTGAAAATCCCATTGACAAGCAAAAATCATATTTTATTTCATTATTTGAAAAAATTCTGTTTATATTCTTTTTATTTTGCCTTTATATCAGCAATTCATCATTTTGTGAGCTTGAAGTTTACATTGCAAACTGTTTTTTTTTCAAATTACTTTATTACGTATTTTTTAAATGCTATTTTCAGTAAGTAATGGAAGCCAGAAATGTCCAAGTCCTCTAGAGAGAAAATAGCAAAAACATATTTCAAATCAAATTGCAGAGCAGTTTTTCAGGGGAACATTTTAATACCAGAGAATGGGTAGGTACTGAGAGAATATGCATGCGCGGTTGGCATGAAGGTCAGAAATGGGCATGTTGATTTTCATATGGACTGAGGAGAACCAAGAAAGGAAGAAGAAACAGTAACTTATACTATTACACAGGACCTTATACTTCAAGGGAGAGGAGAGGCCAGATAGATTTAAAATGAGATTGTTGAAAGTAAGATGACTTGGGTTCCAAATATCAGAGTCATTCTCAGCTTCAGAATTCTCCCTCACTATCAGTCTACACGATTCCCTTTCTTTACATGATAAAGATTTATCTGTTATAAGAATTCCAACTTGTTCTTACACACCCTCTATTGGGTGTTTCCTGCAGAAATGCCTACACAGGCAGTGGTCTAAACCTCCCCTCACTCCTGTCTTCTGCCCCTGACCAACCTGTGACTTGCCCATGTGGCCCTGCATGGTGTGCCCTACCTCCTGTCCCCAGGACCCGTGAGTAGAATCTGTTTTTTCCTGAGCCTCATCTCTGTCTCCTCTTGCGGCTGCATCTGACTGACCATCACATTTAAAACAAAAAACAAAACACTTGGTCTGTGATTGCATTTATTGTTTCTTAATATTGACTTACATGAGCAGAATGAGTAATTTTAAAAAGGCACAATATTTATCAATTTTTCAAATATTATGTCCTGTGCTTTTTGGATCATCTAAGAATCTTTGCCTATCCAAAGTCATGAAGATATTCATCTGTTTTATTTTCTAAAATCTATATGGTTTCAGGCTAAATGTTTAGATCTATAATATTCTTTTTTAATGTGAAATTTATTGTAGCACAAGGCAAAAATGCCACCCACCAGATTCACAGTGAGCAAAGCCCCCTACCCCATGACGATCTCTGCTGTCTCTCACACAAGCCTCTCCTTGCACAGTGCTCTCCTCAGGGCCCCCTTGACTTCTGCGTTCCTCAGGCTGTAAATCAGCAGGTTCAGCATAGGGTTGAAAAGACTGTAAAACAGGGAAAGGATCTTCTGCTGCTTCTCAGGATGGCAGGATCTGGGGGCCATGTACATGATGATGGCTCTGCCAAAGAAGAGCCCGACCACGCAGAGGTGGGAGGAGCAGGTAGAGAAGGCCTTTCTGCGGCCCTCCCCAGACCGGATACTGAGGATGGCAAACAGGATGCGCGTGTAGGACCCCAGCACCAAGCAGAAGGGCCCAAATAAGATAACAACACAGGATGCAAAGGTAACAAGCTGGTTGAGCCTAGTGTCAGCATAGGCCAGCTTGATGACAGACCAGATTTCACAGGAGAGGTGGTTGATTTCATGAGGCCCACAGAAGGGCAGCCTCAGGATGAGAAATAACTGAATCAGATCCAAGATGAAGCTAAACATCCAGGAATTGACGACCAGGAGCATGCACACTCTCTAGCTCGTGATGACAGTGTAATGTAGGGGGTGGCAGATCGCCATGAATCGATCATAGGACATCACTACCAAAATCAGGCACTCTGTAGCAGCAAAAGCCAGATACAAAAAATTCTGCATAATGCAAGGAATGTAGGAGATGGTTCTTGTCTGGCTCACAAGGTTTGCCAGCATCTAGGGGACATGATTGGAAGCATAGGACATGTCAATAACAGCCAAGTGTGAGAGGAAGTACATGGGGGTGTGAAGCCTAGAGTCTAAGCAGATAAGCCCCAGGATGACCCTGTTCCCCAGAAGGGTGAGGGTATAGAAGAGAGAGAAAAATCCAAAGAGGACCAACTCCAGTGCTGGGTGCACTTGGAATCCCAGCAGGGCGACTTCTGTGATCCACGTGTGGTTGTCTGCCATGCTCCTGTGGCAGAGACAGACAAGTCCATGTCCACGACAGGAAAATAGTGCTGCAGGGCAATCAAGACATAAAATATTTACTGAATTTTCCAGAGTGAGCATTTTGAAATGTATTACTGTGTATCGATTTTCTATCATTTATTTTTAGATAGGTTGTAGAAACTAACTCATTGTGCTCATACAAAGCAGATAGAAATTCCCCTTGTATCAATGGAATAATAGGATATAGATATAATTTATTACAGATGATAAAATACGTTATTGATGAAATAATAGGATGCATTATTATATACTCTACCAAGTAGCATCCACACATGCGCATGCATGTTGTTTAGGAGAATTCAAGTGTTCCGGCTCCCTTCGAGGGCGTAAGTCTTGACTATTAATGTAGTTGTAGAGAGATGATCCTGAGACAACGTCTGCTGTAGGAGCGAGTTTCATGTCCTCGGCTTGCTTGTGTTCTTGGTCCAAGGTATGAAGTGACTGGGGTTCTCTGTTCTTTATATGTTGCTTGTTTATCCATTTACTTTCTCACATGCTTTTCTAGTTACTTATTTCAGATTTCCAATCCCTCTAAGTAAATTCTCTGTTTTGTAGTGTCTTTAAAACTTTGTAAGAACCTCCTTTTCAGCAGCTAATACTCCCTAGAAGCATCTCCTGGTACCTCTGTTTCATCTTCAGTGTTCGTAGTTTTATTTTGAGAGTTTTATTTACTTTGGTATCAGCAATTGATACAGAAATTTAGGCATAAGTGAAAGAATTTTTTGCTTCGTGCAATGAACACACGTCCGTATCTTATCTTGAACTCAGTTAAACATGATGACATTTTTGCAGCCATTTCAATGCAAAACTCAAAAGGAGAAAATGAATTTACATTAGAGTGGGCGCATTTATGATTGTTGTGTTTTAATTTTGTTTGGATGTTGTCTCTTTTCCCTTTTATAACTTAAAAGAGAGACAAATCCCAGAGCTTATCTTACTTTCTGGTGTGACAGAATTGTTTGTCATCAGGACATCTTCCCAGCTTTGGCAATTCCCATTGCCATCAAATCCCATGAAGACCTTCCTCATCCCTGTTACCATCCTGACCACCTCCTGCTGTTCTCATGGACTCTGAGCAGGTCACAGGGAGCGGGATCAGCTGGAGCATCAGTTGGTTAGTTCTTTCTAGATATAGACATTTTAAGGCTGTCAATATCTATTGCCAATTAGCGGGCAGAAAATTTGTACCAATTCCTCCCTCTGACAGTGCGTGAGAATTATGTCTCTCTCCAACAGGTAAGCAATATTACAAATTACCAGTTTTAACCTTTGCTAATTTGATATATGAATAATTTTTTACAGTTTAAATTTATATTTCAATAATAACTCAACACATATTCATTGAGTGCATCACCTATTCGAGCCTCTGTTCTAGGATCTGGAGGAACAGCACCAGATAAGGTAGATATTCTGAAGGGGAGACATATTCTGTGGAAGTAGTGGCTATATTTGTCATCTATTCCTTACATTTCCATTTAGGGGAGTAACCTCTCTACTCTGGATGAAGCACTTTGGGGTACAGCTGCCCTCTCTGTCCTCTAGTTGATACGATTTGTGAAACAGGAAAAAGGAACTGAGGATGCCCCTTCTCTGCTCTCCTGCTTGGTGAGATACATTTCTATCCTCAGGTTACAGCCTGCAGAGCATGTTCTGTCCCCTTTGGGGGTGGGGGTGGGATAATGGTTATGATTGTAATTGGAAGAGAAATTTTGTTAAAGATATAAACCGTGTTTTTCAATAAACCTCACCAAATTTTCACAAGAATCTCAAATCAGAGCCGATTTTCTTAGAGCTTCAAATGGGAGAAATAAGTCACTGTATTATGATAAATAGTTAAGCTTTGACCAGAAAAGGGAAATTGAAAACCTCAATCTCATTTTTCTTCTTATTTTTTTTTTGTGTGTGTGTGTGTGAGGAAGATTAGCCCTGAGCTAACATCCGGTACCAATCCTCCTCTTTTTGCTGAGAAAGACTGGCCCTGGGCTAACATCCATGCCCATCCTTCTCTACTTTATATGGGACGCTACCACAGCATGGCTTGACAAGCGGTGTGTCGGTGCGCTCCCGGGATCCGAACCCCGGGCCGCCGAAGTGGAGTGCGTGCACTTAACCGCTGTGCCACCGGGCTGGTCCCTCATTTTTCTTTAAAGAGAATTTTTTTCTAAATTGTCCTGATAGAGAAAAATATCAAGATCTTCTATTGACTAAAAGTAGAAATAGATGTTAAATTCAGTTGAAAATTATTGAAACATCCACTAAAATGTGAAGGAGAGCACAAGCAGAGCAAAGTTCTGATGTTGCACAGGTCAAAGAAAGTGATCTTTGTCATTCAGAGGAGCACATTTCAAAGCCCTTCTAGTTTTCTTATCTGCATTGTAGACTCTGGGCATTTCAAGTTAAAAACCAAAAGAATTGAGAACAACAATAAAACCAGTCCCTGCAAACGCAGAATCAGAAGTGACAGGGATTTGAGCTGTCTTCTAATCCAGGTATCTTTCCATCAATTTCTTAAAAAAATTCACTTAAAATCAGCCTGCTTTCTAGTGGGAACATTGTCCCATGTTGGCTCATGAAGGCCTCCTCTTTCCCTAGAAACTGCTGGAGGGACGCACGTCAAACTTGGCCTCTGTGAATTCCCCTTATTTATATTCCTGTGGTTGACCAACGTGCTCACTAGTGGACACATTTGATCAGAGGGCCATGAAATTGCAAATTTGAGAGACATTTACTCTCTTTCATGTGAACTTATGTGTCTATGCCTACATGGATTTGGTGTTTCTCTTAAAAGGAGGGGGCCCTCTTAGATTAACTCCCTAAGTTTTGAGTGGACACTTCAGTGGAACTCCCAAGAAATAGCAGCAAATTGTGGTCAGTAAAATATCTTACACAGTCACTCCAATATTATTGGATCGATTTTATCTGAGCAGATTGCTGTACAATGACTTCTTATTAATTGATTTATTTTAATTTCATGCAAGCAGAACACAGTTAAAGGACAGATATTGAACTTCTGATTAGCAGATGTATGAAATGGAAACTGCCAAACTTTCTGGAATATACAAATTTGATGACAGAAGGAAGATGGCCCATTATGGACACAAGAAATATGTTAATTGGTCCCACTGAATCAAGCTGAATGGGACGTCAGAGAGCTCTTAATTTCTGAGAACTCCAGAGGCATGGATATTTTGTAACTTTTCAAGGCTCTTCTTGAATAAGCACACCTTGTCATTATGGTAAGAAAGGAAGAAAAGTAATGACAGAAAATTAGACAACGGCTTCAGAAAAAGTCCCGAGTGCATGTCTTTAGAGCTAATAAAGACACAGGAAGCTGGGAAGAGTAAATCTCTTTCTAAAGATCATCTTTGGATGCATCCTGGGAGACCTCCAGGAGGTGGAGTGTGGGTGAGAGCTTGAAGAGGAAGGGCAGGCAGGCTGAGCACAGGGCCTGGGCAGCCTGTCTAGACCTGAGATGGAATCCTGGGAGTGCAGCAAAGGAAAAGCCCAGTGGGCTCATCTGAGATGTTGATGTGTCTTCCTCCTGCACCCAGCCAGTGACCTAGGAGAGCAGGCACGTGGATGCTTCAGCTATCAAATATGCACATCATTAGCTTCCTTTTTGCAAATGATTAGGATCATTCATCTAGTCAAAGTTTGTAAATAGAGCAATCTGGACTTAAACGATTTTGCATATAATTTTTTTCAGGTAAGATACTTCTGAAAGAAACCAATAGTGTAGAAAAAACTATTTCCAAGTGGCAAGAACAAATAAGGAGGCAAATAGAATTCTTAGTGAATCAACTCATTTCATCAGACGTGAACTACAGACAAACCACTGTAATACTGGATGCCAAATGTACTCTTTACAGGTTCATGAGGAGTCAGCTGTATAATAGTGGCTAGCTATACACACATTTTACTTTCATTTCCATTAACATATTTATATGCTGATTTTTAAATTTAAATTTAAAAAGGAATTTAAAGAAATAGAAGAATCCTTTAATGTCACCACTCTCCTGGATTGAAGAAGAAAATACAGGTTTTAAAACTCAAATGGCAATTCTGCCATGCCAGATATCCCAAAGTGAGGGGGAGAGTCAATCTTGTGAAGGGAAGGGGCCATATTTGGATATTTACACTGACCTGAAGTAAAAGATTCTATTGGTCACTCTCTGAGAGTGAGAGCCCTGGGCTGTCACAGATAGAGTTCTAGGGCAGCACAGAGATGTCCAATTTTCACACTTACTCAGATTACTTACCATCTCCAATAGTTACTTCAACACTCAGCTTCACCCTAAGGAGTAGCACAGTTTAAAAAACAAACAAGCAATCATGGATTATGAGCCCAACTGCCTGGGTTCAAATCCCAGCTTTGCGGTCAATCTGTGCTTCTCTGTTCCTCAGTTCTCCCGGGTGCAAAATGGGGTGAATAATAAACCCTACCTCATAGGATAGCAGAGAGAATTAAATGAGTTAACTCACATAAGACACTTAAGAAGTGTTTGAAGATATATTTTGGGGGAATTGAAAGGGAGAGTAACTTCTGTATCCAATAATCATAAGGAGGCATATTATATGCTTAACATTCCTCTATTAAAATAAGGAACAAGAAGAGAATCTGTACCAACAGACAATGGGTTTTCCCTGTAAGACAATGCCATCTATCTCCAGGACAAGTGAGAAATGTGTCCTGTTTGGTCAGACAATGTGTCCAGGCATCTCTGGGGGCAATCAGTTAGCAGAGAGGGAAGGAACATCAATTTCAGTGCAAGCAAACCACTCACCTCTGCCTTCAGGATCCTCTATTTCTAAGAAGAGGCACCTGGGCCACGTGGCCCCTGAAGTTCCTTGTAGCCCTTGAGCCAGTTGATCTGCTCCATGGATGGTTAGCTGACTCCTCTTCTCTGACTCAGTCATGACCAAGCCAAGAGCTGCCACATGAGGATGACGAGTGGGATGTGGTTGGAGGGACCTACAGGCTCAGAGGTATCGTGGCCACACGATGGGGATAGGTAGTGGTCCCTAGAGATCCCCTCAGGACCCTAGTTATGATGACAGGCTTAGGACCACACACGGAAGGCATTTAGTCACTGATCCCTGGAGCCAGTGAGTTCATTCACTCCCCTTTCCCATTTCCCACCTGCAAAACCCTTCTCAGGGCTGATGAACCACTTTTCCTTACAGTGTATAATCTGTGTTCTTTTATCAAACATGGCCTTGAGCTTAGAAGAAACCTCACAGAAAGGAAGGGCTGGGATTGATTCTCCTCTCTAAAGGGGCCTCACTGGGAGGGGAAGCCCAGATACACAGGTCTCAGTACAGAGCTTTATGACAGACTTGCTTCTGAAAGGGAGGGCTTTTTCTGTCATCATTTGAAACCAGCTCTCTCCTTACAGACACAAATAATGATTCAAGGGAGAGAACCCATGGCATTGCATCTACTCTTGTTCTCTCCAGAGAGATTTAAGGAGTTTGCTACTTTCCTATGGGCAGATGAACCAATGAGTGCATTTCCCGCGTTAACTCATTTTCTTCTGTCAGTATCCCATGGGAATTATTATGTTTGGGATTTATGTGTGTTCCTTTGTGTTTGCTTGGGATTGGGTGAGACAAGGGTGTCTCTAAACTATGCAAGACCCTGACACAGAGAATAAAAAAATTCAAGATTGTGTCATAAATTCATTTCCCCCGATTCTCATTTTATCAGTCTTAAATATGCTCCATTCTGATTCCCCCTGTATGACTGTAGAAGAGAGGCTGTGATTTCTTGATCTCTCACAGAAGGTGTCCCATGGATCCTGTTAAGACGTCATCTCAGAGAAATACCTTATCTCCCAATGGAGCAAATGTTATTGCCAAATAATCACTGCAAATACACAAACAAATATTTTTGACTGGGCGGTTTAGGTACACCTCTCCTTTAATTGTATTTAGTTTGCCCTCCATTTCCAACATCTCCAGATTTCTGAGCCATATTTTTATTTCTTCATCTTGGGTTAAGGCCTACAGTTAAAATGACCCTCTCTCTCTCTCTCGCACTAAGTGATAATGTTTGATGATTGTCAAGTCCTTCCAGGTCTAACTTCCTAAGTGTCCATCTTAATCTAGTTCTCTAGAGAGTCTTACTTCTTCAACTGTGGTGGAACGAGGACTTCAAAATAAAAGTAATATGTTTAATCTTTTGGAGATCAGTAAAGTATATTTCAGAGTAGGCAAATTGAGGTTATTTGTTTTCTTAAAATAATCCGTGTCTTACTAAAATCTTAGCACATTTTAGTAAGAGCCCCACTCCACTTACCTCCTTATTCTCCCACACACGCTCTCTACTTCACTGAAGTCCTACTCCTCAGTACTGTTGCTCTTGAAATTCTTAGTCAGTGTTTCAAGTCAATTTTCTCCTTGTATTACCCAGTTGACTTCAAACATAAAACCATTCTTCAAAGAACTAATGGAGTCTTCTTCAAATATCCCAACCCAAATCAGTCTTCCCTGGTAGAATAAAAACACTTATTATAACATCCTTCAAGGTTGTGCTTAAATAATTGATTACTTTTAGTATTTTTATCATTCATTTTCCTGTATTTTACAAGGAAAGCAAGATTATTACAGAAAGACAAATTTCACTCATGAACACCCAGATAAGGGGTAAGGATAAAAATTTAGTGCATGTTCATTCAGATATGCATAATTGCTTCTTGTATTTCTTTTGATGAGGACAATATGATGACATTTAACATAGCCTACTGTGGATACAAAGAGGTGTCATGATTCATCTCTATGTTTTTTTGCTTTTAATCTTTGAAATGGATAGAACAAAAACATTTATTGAGAATAGTCTTAGACTTCTTGTGTTATTAATATTTATATTGATTAATATTTTATATTTTAGTAAGAATAAAGATTACAAAGCATACTTGGCTCCATCATTAGTGATGGAACTTTGTTAAATGAAGGTCAATTTAGAGATAAAAGTATTTGTAGATCACAATACAATACCTACAGCTGCACCTAAGTATCGTTTTAATATTTTGCCATCTCTGAGACAGTAATTCCTCTTTCACAGGGATTGAGTCCTGTCTTTTTTTTTTTTAAGTCCACTTAGCACATAGAATTTCAATGGGGAATTCAGAAAAGATAAAATAATGTAAGCAGTGATGAGAAATTAGACATGTTGATGGCTGTTTTCACCATAACTTCTGTCATGGTATGCCTTTTTAACCATATGAGCTATTGTAGGATGTGTTCCATCAAAACAAGAGAGTAAACCAAGAAAGAGGAGGACGTGAGATTAATGAACTAAACCATCCAACACAGAATAAAGGCAGATGGAATTGCTAGGAAAGATCCAGTCCAATTAGAAAGAGCACAGAAATCTCCTGAGGGATGGATGTATTATCTGAGGTGGCTGAGGAGGATTGACATGTGTAGAAAGCCATAGCAATGGGCACAAAGAATCTAAGCAGAGGGAAAAACAGGCAATCAGTCAACATCACCTTTCTTGCTTGTAGCCGTAAGCATTTAATTGATATGTACTTCCCGCTTAGAGAGTCAGGTGAGGAACATATTGGCCTCATAAATTTTCTTTTATGTTTTCTTTTAAGTTTTCTTTTCAAACTCCCGCCACTGCTGATGTGCTGTGGATGTTGGGCTTCTAGCTTCAAGTGGGGGTGCTTGTCTCTCTTATGGCAGTTGGCTTCTCTGGGAATTGCCTCCCTTGATGGGGCTGATGAACAAGATCCCAGCAGCGCACTGCACTTTGCTCAGGGGTTGAGGAGTTGGTGCTGACCACCACTGTCTTCCTTGATCAAATGTTCATCAGAGACCAGTAATGTGACTGGACGGTCTAGGTTATAGGTGCTCAGGGACACAGCTGACCAAGAGAGAGAAGTCTGCATTCCCCTTGCTCACACCCAGTGTCAACAGGAGAGATGTACTTGTGTGACCTGGTTCTTAAATGTGTCCACCTCTGTTTACCATCATCTTCTCCACCCACTTTTAGGGAAAAAATGCAATATTTATTGTTTAAGGTCATAACTCCATCTGTATTAAAAAAAGCAATTCTGAAAAGTACAAAGAAAAAATCTAAGCTTATTCCAGAGCACAGCACCCTGAAATATCCATTATGATTAATAGCTTGATATCCCAAAGATTTCTCCATAAATATATACAGATCTAAGACTAATAGGGCAGACAGATGAAAATTTTAACAAAAATGTAATCACATGATATTTTAGGAAAGTGTTTTGCCTTTTTTTTTGTGTATGTAAAAAGAATATTTTCCCCATTTAAAAATAAGCTAAGAAATTCAGAAAAATACAACCATATCACCCACACATTGGTTTGGTGGAATCCCACGTATCTCTGTGCCCTTAGAAAAATATAAGAAGAGACAGATAAAGAGATAACGATAAATATTTTTTATAAAACTTGATTAATACTTCTCATGCTATTTTTAAGTATATATATATTTTTAATGTAGCAGAAGGAAAAGTACCTACTATGTAACTAACATACTCATTCTGCTTCAGAGTCCTTTTTTAACTATAAGATGTGGTTCTTAATACCATCTCCTTGATATAAGAATAATTTTTCATTATTTTTAGAGATTGTAGTCATTAGATTTTTAAAACACTATGTCTTATCTGGAGAGACTATCAAAGACCTATGGATGAAATAATTAGCACACTTCAATTTCCTACTTCTCAAGATTAAGAAGACTTGCTTCAGAACTGAAACCATCTGGCAGATGCTGCTAGTTGTCTGCCCTCTGGCCATTACCCCTTCCTTGCTGACCTGGTGCTCATTTTCTTCAGGTCTTAGGTAGTAAAGTTATCAGAGAAAGTGGACCTCATCCTGAGCCAAAGAGGATTAAACCTCTAATGATTAATCTAAGCCAACCTCTCAATTTCATCCTCTTTATCAGTGACTGGTTTAGAAATGGCCATTTGGCCTACTTTTGGCCAATGGAATACAAGAAAAAATCTGATGAGAGGGAGTGCTTCTGGAAAAGATTTTTATTCCTGATGAAAAGGGAAAGACTGACAAGAAGAATTTCTTATTGCCTCTTTATCAATTTTAAATATAGCTATGTCAGAAAATTCTCCCACCAAAACATCTGAAAATTGCTCAACCACCACATTGCCAGAAAAAAAACCTCTATTCTGCTTTTATTCTTGAGGTCTGTTTATTTTGTAAAGTGATTTGTGTAAAAAGATAAACTGGAGTGGTATGGTTGAAAGTCACTTAGTGAAGTCAAGTGGGAGTCTTTGAAACAGGCTGGTCTTTGAGGAGGTGATATTTGAGACCTGATCAATTAGAGGACCAGGTAGATACATTCACCTTTTTGGTTCCTTGTCTTTTTCAACACCTAGATTTGCTTACCATGTTAAATACTGTATATTTTATGCTTTGGTTACTATATATTTTTAATATGAAAGTTAATTATGTTTAATTTTTGCTTATTCTAGAATTTTATAACTCGAGGTAAATAAAGTTTTCATGACTTGTCAAAGAATAGACAATAATTAACATCATGATATATTTTATGTAATACCAAAAAACTTCTTCACAGCAAAGGAAACTATCAACAAAGTGAAGAGGCAAACTACCATATGGGAGAAAATATTTACAAATCATATATCCGATAAGGGGTTAATGTCCAAAATATATAAAGAACTCATACAACTCAATAGCCAAAGAAACAAACAATGTGATTAAAAAATGGGCAGAGGATGTGAATGGACATTTTTCAAAGAAATATACAGATGGCCAACATGCACATGAAAAGGTGCTCAACATTGCTAAACATCAGGGAAATGCAAATCAGAATCACAATAAGATATCACCTCACACTGTTGGGATGGCTATTATCAAAAGACAAGAAATAACAAGTGTTGGTGAGAATGTGGAGAAAAGGGAACCCTTGTACATTGTTAGTAGGAATATAGATTGGTGCAGCCACTAGGGAAAACAGTATGGAGGTGCCTCAAAAAATTAAATATAGAACTACAATATGAACTTCTGGGTATTTATCCAAAGGAAATGAAAACACTAACTCAAAAAGATATCTGCACCCCCATGTTCATTGCAGTCTTATTTATGATAGATAAGACATGGAAACAAACTGAGTCCATCGATGGATGAATGGATAAAGAAAATGTGGTACACACACACACACACACACACACACACACACACCCCACACACACATAATGGAATAGTATTCATCCATAAAGAAGGAAATCTTGCCATTTGTGACAACATGGATGGACCTTGAGGGCATTAGACTAGTGAAATAAGTCAAATATCATACGATCTCATTTATATGTTGAATCTAAAAAAAAAAAGACCTTACAGAGACAGAGAACAAATTGGTGGTTGCCAGAGGCAGGGGGTGGAGGGTGAGCAAAATGGGTGAAGGGGGTCAAAAAGTACAAACTGACAGTTAAAAAATGAATAAATCATGGGGATTGTAAGTACAGCATGGTAACTATAGTTAATAATACTGTATTGCATATCTGAAAGTTGCTAAGATTAGATCTTAAAAGTTCTCATCACAGGAAAAAAATTTTTCTGACTATGTATGGTGACACATGTTAACTAGACTTATTGTGGTGATCATTTTGCAATATATACAAATATTGAATCATTAAAAAAGAGAAACCTTTAATTATTTTATCCTTATTAGCATCATGAAGACAGTTGTTCAATGTGGTTTCATAAATCCAGGGAACATTTGCCACCATGAAAGAGAAATGACATTGGCTATATCCTAGTTGTCTCATGTTGCTCGGTGCTACCCCAAACTATCTTCAGATAAGTTGGTTCAAACATTATAAAAATATTGGTGGGAAAATTTTTAAGAACTTCAACAGGATTAAATCTTGCCTTATTAGAAATATTATAACCCAAAATTAAATGTAATGTTTGAGCAATGCTCAAAACACTTACCTCTAGAGCTATTTAAACATTTACTAATGACTTTCCCTTCGACCAAATCCAAACCCTTTAGTATATTTTAGGATTTTTAATATAGTTTCTCCTTGGACTAAAGAATTTGCTAAGTTTTATCCTTTACTCCTCAATTTTGCCATTAAGGAATTTAGAGTTTCTCTAAACTCTTATTTCACTGACCACATAATTGGTGACGTAGATTCATATAACTTGGCAATATTTTCTATATTAAAATTTCAGGTCTACTTTGGAAGTTCTCTCTTATGGTATTAATTTTACTGTACTGTTTCCAGCTACCACAAGGTGATAAGAAGTCACATATATCTAAATACATAAGCTAGAGAAATGTATTGATACAATTTTCTTACATTTAAAGTTTTCTCCACAAGTTAACATTCCTGGCTTTAAAAAATAAAGACAATTGAATACTTCTTAAAAGAAAGACTAAATATTCTGATAATTTAGCTGTCCCATTTCCTAACATTGTCTCTGAAGTTTAGAAGACGTGATTTCCATGGAACTTGGCCCCGTTATCAGAGCTAGAATTTCAGCAATTACCACTTTTATATCAAACATCAAATTGGGAAATTTTTCTGAGGTTTTGCTTCAGCAAATCACATTTTAAAAGGAAATCTCCAACCAAACAAGACTCTATCTCCCCTTCACATGGATCTTTTCTTCTGCAGTGCTCTATACAAGGCGCCCTTCACCTGAGCATTCCTCAGGCTGTAGATGAGAGGGTTCAGCATTGGGTTAAACAGGCTGTGAAACAGGGACAGTATTTTCTCCTGCTCTTCTTGTTGATTGGACTCTGGGACCATATAAACCACCACAGCAATGCCAAAGAAGAGCCCAAACACACAGAGGTGGGAGGAGCAGGTGGAGAAGGCCTTTCTGCGGCCCTCCTTTGACTGGATCTTAAGGACGGCCCAGAAGATGCGCATGTAGGAGACAAGCATTAAGCAGAGGGGCCCAACTAAGACATACACACCGTCAGCAAGGATAACCACTTGGTTGATCCAGATGTCACCACAGGCCAGCTTGAGGACAGACAGAATTTCACAGAAGAGGTGGTTCACTTCCCGGGGCCCACAGAAGGGCAATCTGAGGAGGAGAATTGCATGCACCAGAGCCAGAATAAATCCACATGACCAAGAAGTGACAGCCAGGACTGTGCACACTCTCCAGTTCATGATGACAGTGTACTGGAGGGGGTGACAGATCGCCACAAACCTATCATAGGACATCACCACCAAAATCAGACACTCTGTAATAGCAAAACCCAAATACAAAAATGTCTGCATAATGCAAGGAGCAAAGGATATGGTTCTATTCTGGTTCACTAAGTTTGCCAACATCTTGGGCACATTACTGGAAGCATAGGACATGTCAATGATGGCCAAGTGTGAGAGGAAGAAGTACATGGGGTTGTGTAGACTCGGGTCCAGACAGATGAGTCCCAAGATCATGCCGTTTGCCAACAGACTGAAGATGTAGAGCAGGGAGAAGATCCAGAAGAGCAACACTTCCATCTCCGCACTGAGCTGGAATCCCACCAGGATGAATTCGGTGACCCATGACTGGTTGCTTCCCATTCCTTAATGAAGTTTGTCAAGGACTGAAGTGTGATAAAAGGTCAGAGCTGGAGAATCAACGAAAAGTCAACTTGTTTATCTCAAAATGAGCTCAGAGAAATGTTGTATCCTCGTCCCTACTTGACAGCTTCCCCTACTCCCCCAAATTGGTTACCTTCCTGTTTTTAACTTTTAATATGCAAGAAATTTAAACTTACAGAAAAGGGTCAAGAATTATTCAAAGAACTCCCATATACTTTCACCTAGATTCAACAAATTTTACTATTTCTTTCATAGTTGCCTTTTCATTCTCCATTTCTCTACATTTACATATTTTTTTTCAGAACCATGTGAGATTAAAGTGTAGACATGAGAAAAAATTCCTCATTTTTCCACCAAGAACAAAGACATTCACTAACCTAACCACAAAATAATTGACAAAATCAAGCAATTTAATACTGACATGTTTCTTTAATCTACAGTATTCTCTCTCTAATCACCACCCCCATCCAGGACCCAATCCAAGATTAAATAGTATATTTAATGTCATCTATGTTTAGCGTCCTTTCTTCTGGAATAGTTACTCTGCCTTTCTTTGCCTTTTATGACACTGGTATTTTTGACGAGTATGGAGCAGTTCCTTAATGGAATGTTCCTCAAATTGGGATTGTATGAAGTTCTTCCTTTTGATTCAGATTATTCACTTTCTTCAGGAAAAAGAAGTATCCTCCTCAGTGTATTCCATGAGTAGGTGCATGATGTTAATTTTCCCATTATTGGTGATGCTAACTTGGATCACTTGGTGAAGGTGGTGCCTCCCAAGTATCTCCATTATAACATCAGTATTGTTTTTCCTAATGTAATTTCTGGAGCATCCATTAAAATTAATATATAAATATTCTGTTCCTCAGAAAGCTTTTGGCCACTAATTTCAGCATCGATTGATTATCTTGCGTGATTCACTTATTGGTAATGATTATTGCAAAATGTGCTGTTCTAATTCCTTCATTGCTTGTATATTAATTGATTGCCAATTTCAGTATAAGGAAAGGCTCTGTCTATCTATCTATCACCTATCTCTATGCATCTGTATCTATCATCTTTCTCTTTCTCTCATATATCTATCAATGTGGACTCATAAATATTTTTATCAAGGGATTATAGTTATGTATTATCATTATCAATACAATGATATATTATCATTATCACACATGCTTAATTGTCCTATATATGAACCCTCCAAGCTTGCTCCTTTGTTCTGTTAACATTTTCCCA
Organism: Diceros bicornis minor; assembly: GCF_020826845.1. Taxonomy (NCBI): domain Eukaryota; kingdom Metazoa; phylum Chordata; class Mammalia; order Perissodactyla; family Rhinocerotidae; genus Diceros; species Diceros bicornis. Next base: position 91,336,626 of record NC_080742.1, on the reverse strand, counting down.
TAACTTTTGAGCTCTTCCTTACTTCTGATATGATAGGATGTTTCAAGCTCTTCTTGTACATTCCCCATTTCAGCCATCGACACAGCCATTTCTCCAAAAAGGCCTGATTATTTTTAGTGAAGAATCATGGTGAAGAATCTTATACACTAATATCTGGATTTTAATAGTTTGTATTTTTATCATGATTTTTGCCAAATTTCTAACGTCTTTATTGAAAAGACCGAGTACATAATTTGGGAAGGTATAAATTGTTCTTGGGAATAGCAGATTTTTATAATTACTTCTGAATATCTAATATATCTTGACTGACTTCCTTTATGGAGTCAAATCTATTTCATTAAATTAACATTAGCATTGAAGAAAATGGTCTTGATGTTATTCAAGAGTTTATTTTTAGGCAAAATACATACTTGTAACTAGCATCTTATTATCAACTTTGTATGATTTTCTTGCTTTTACTTTTATTTGGAAAATTACAGACTCTTGAACCTTATAAATTTAGAGATTAAAGTTTTAGAGTATGGTTCATTGGGTGAATAAGGTGGAACCTAACTTGTGTGGGCTTTTGACATCAAGTTTCAAAATCTTCTTAGAAAAACATGATGAAATTCTATTTAAAAGATTGAAGAGGTAATACCCTGAAACATACAATCAGAGATGATCATTGTTAATGATTTGCATATACAGTTATACCTGTTTACATCAATTTTCATATATGTCATGAATTAAAAAATATATATATCAATGTTGTTATTTTATTTCTTTCATTTATAAACATATCAGGAATGATTTTCATATCAAAATATTTCTCTGCAACATGCTTTGAACAGTTGCATGCTATTTCCTTGAATAGAAATATTTTAATTTATTTAATATATTATCTCCTCATTAGTTTTGTACAATATAATGCTTCAGTGATTAAATTTTATATATATATATTTTTTTTATGAATCCTTATAACAAATTCTGAGACTTGCAATTGCTCAGTAAACTCTATCATACAATTTGTCTCTATGTGTGTGTATCTATCTATCTCTAGTTGTCTAAAAATCAAACAAGCAAAAAACCCAGATGTATGAAGACTTATCTCGTGAAGAGACCACCCAATCAGAAGGGGTGTCTACCTTAACAGTCATGACTCTATAATCCCAAGTTCACCTTTCCTGTCTGGTTGTCCCACTTTTATGGCTGCTTCTCTCATGCTCCCAAAGGGGCATTGAGCCTCTCTTAATGCTTTGGTGAATGCCTGCTTACTATCAGCCTACTTTGGTTCATTCTTATCTCAGCTTGATATGAGATATCGAGAAAGAAGAAAAATATTAAATGGAAATTGATACCCAACAAAGCCTAAGTACAACTTGACTTATAATGTGTGTAGCTACTTGGTTAATGGCTGAAATTCTCTTATTGCATCTGCTACCTGAGCAATCTACCCTCTAATTCAAGATGACACAATTCAATGTGTCATCTGTTTGTGTTTCTCACTCTGCAGGTTACATATGGTTCCATTTGAGAGAAGCCCTCCTGACACCACTATTCAGGTTTCTTTTCTAGACATCTTTATACCTATATTATTAAGAACAAGAGATACAGATTTCTCATGTAGTATCTAAACTAGTGTTTTCTTCTCAATTCCAGTTTCTGGCTTGAGAGGATCTCCTGTTTCCTATGTGAATGACGTCTGTAATTATTTGACTCTTCACTATACATTAAAAAAGGAAAGGTCTTACCTACACAGAAATTATAAAATTAAAAGAAATTTCAGACAATATCAAAAAGAAATTAAAAACAATATTTTAGTATAATCAATACCATATCACTTAATAATGTTTCACAAATATAACGCCATTTTGCCACACAAGGCTTACAGTAAGGTTTCAACAGAGCAGACAATGCATTCCCAGATATTATGAGTTAAATCTCTCAAGATAACGGATATAATGTAAGTTCACACATTTTTTAATGCTTCTGAGTGTAAAATGAATTCAGTAATTTTAAAAATGCTGAAAATTATTCTATATCCCTTTAGAGGATATCAGGCTTAGGTAAATGTCAATTCTTAGGCTGGTATATACTGCAAGATGCACATGGGTCATTCAAATACTAGCGTGGTTACAAACTGTGTTCATCACTGCCCTCATTGTATAATCCTGATGGGGTGTGCAGTGGAGTCACAGCCCTCCTCATTTGAATCATTTTATTGCAGTTTCCAACCAGTTCCTATAAAGAGAATGGTGGCAGCCTATGAGACCTTCTCTAGCCCCATCAAAAGGCTCGTTGTCAGACAGCCTATAAAGAGGGACCTTTCTACTCTTGGGAATTAGAGTAAATTCATATGAGTAGGCTCTTTAGGTACCTAGTAAATGTACTTTCTTGTTCAATAATAACATTTATAAGAATTATATCCTCACTATGAAGATCTGAATAATCGTTAAGATAAAATTGAAGATAAAAAGGGGTTTCTACTAAATGTCATTTGTTTGAACTGCAATGCCTTTTCACCAAATAATGTCTTGTGGATGAGGAATATGTTCTGTACATCTTTATATCTCACAATAACTAGTATAATTCTAGAAGAAACAGGCACTCAGGAAATGTTTCTTAAATGGAGGATTGTCATTTTTAGTTCAAACTGGGTATGTACTAAGCATCATCTATTTGCCAGTTTCTATTGACCAAGACACGGTTTCTACTTTATTAGACAATTTCAGTTAGGATATGATCACTGGAAAATGAAACAGAGATAAAATTACAGATTCTTTCACTTCCATAAATATGATTGCATTGGGAGGATTTTATGTAAATGTTCATTAAGTTTGAGACATTGATTTTTGCTACATTAAAGAATAGTCCTATGTCATGTAAAGTGGGAGATAGTAACATCAATATTGCAAAATTCTACTTAGATGCAGTTGGACACAATAAGCAATGTCTGAAGCACATTTAATCTCCGAACATAAAGGATGATAATATTTCTGAAGGCAATCTATTACTACCCAGTAGGAACATTTGTTTATTAACTTTTAGTTTAGTTGTTTTTGTATCTGAATTAATAAATTTTTTTATTTTCGTGTTCATTGCCATTATTACCATTTTCCTGTTAAAAAATAAACATGAAAAATAAAATTGAAGATAGATTGAATCTCTTAAGTGACACAATACTGGAACAGAGAAGACTCTATCACAGTGGTGATGCCTAAAACTTCCTCTTCCCAATAGAGTAAATGAAACGATAGCAGTTCAGATAACGAAAGGTTTGCATGGTCAGTATGAGCCATCATTCTCTTCCCAGGCAGTCCTGTAACCCAGAATGTTTCTTGATCAGTGGAGCTTTATTCTATTTTTCCAACTCTTGTCAGGAGTCTTGGCACTCATTCTATCCTATTTTGTGATAGGAAAGATACTTATATAAAATACTGAGATTTCAAGTCTGATAATCATCATAATAGGGTGATAACCTGGGATGGTTCCAAAAGGAAACAACTATGTGGCAAATTTAGTCTTACACTGTTTCAGTGAAGAAAAGATTTACCGTAACTGTTACTAGAATATTCTTTTTCATTGGGAGAGGTTTCCCCGGACCTGAATATCTTCATTTAGGCGAGGTAACATATAAAATCCTTTCATTAATTTGGCTACTTCAGAGCCTTATTCAGAGATGACGCCTGCATGTACAGCCTCTCACTCTCTGAGCCTCTTCTCATTGAGACAGTTGTGCTAGCTCTGACCACCACCTCCAGTTACAATGGGAGGTGATGGTGAGAGATGCTGAGGGAATTCAAGGACCTCCCATCACAGCACAGCAGGCAGAGGTTCCCTAAAGTGGGGGAGGGAGACATCTAGGTGTCTATTATATCTACCTTCAGTGCACAACATGAGTCAGGAGGGAAGATGACCCAGGAATGTCATTCTTGTTCGCATAGCCATGGTGGTCTCCACTGCTGTCCTGTCCTGTATCAACTACCCCTACTGAAAACCATCTCCCAGAATAAATTATTCTCTTCTGCACAAGGACATGTGAGCACTGGATTTTTTCACAAGAATCCACTTTGACCTAGAATAAACCCCACAGAGGTGAGAAATGTACCTCTAAAATAAGTGTAGTAGCCTGCTCCCTTAGCAGCTTTCAGAGGATTAAATCCCACGTACAGGAGGATTCACTGGACCTGCTGAAGGTTCTTCAAAGAACCCCGGGAGCAGAGGTTTTATTTTAGAATCAGATGTATTAAAAACATTCTTGAGTTTCCGCTGAGAATTCAAATTCCCAGAAGGATTATAAGATATCATACCTATTTATCTTCTCCCTAAGGGGAAAGAAAAATGCCTGCATTTTCTCTCAGGAGGAGAGCTGAGATTGTGTCTGATTGTCCTTGGAGGAAAAATTCTAGGGAAGGAACAGGACAAATATTGGTATCACATGTTTATACACAAACTTTCAAATATCTCAATGGTATACACCTGAGACAGATATTACAAATCACTGTACCCAAACTCTTAATTATTACAGTTTTATGAATTCGTGCTTCTCTAAAGTCCCCAAGAGGGTATAATGAAAAGCTGGAACTTTTAGATGGTTGAGAGGTGGGTTCCCATGGAGCCTGTTATGGCAACACTGAGAGGAAATAGATCCCCCAGCCAAGATGTATCTCCATCTGCGGTAGGGTTGAGAGATACAAATGAGGAAGGACGATAACATCCATAAGCAACAAATACCGAGCCCTTATTATGTTTCAGAAAATGTTCCAAATGCTTTCTATTGGCTACATAGCTTAATCTGGTCATTATCTCCATTTTACAGATGTGGAAACAGAAGAATAAATAGACTAAGTTATCCATTCTTTAAATTTGATCCAGGGACCACTGGAATCTCTGAGAACCTTTCAAAGGGTTCATGGGTTCCAAGCTATTTTCACAATAATATTTAGACAATTTTGGCCTTTTTCACCCTCACTCTTTCATGGGTGCACGGTGTTTTTTTTGTTTTGTTTTGTTTTTTGTGCCACCAGGACTGAAGGCCAACCTGCAAGGGCCAGCAGAGTGGGCACGCAGGGGCTGTCTGCACCCGCTGGCAGCGGGCTGTGAAACCCCAGACCCTCGTAGGTTGGCCTGGGGTGCAGAGCCGAGGCGGGCATCAGCAGGGGCCGGTGTGGCTCAGAACCGGAATGACTAGGTGCACAGAGCGGTTCCTCCAGCTGCTCTCCAGGAAGGGCTGCAGGTCAGCTGTAGGTGACCACCAGAGCCTGACTGTCTGAGCCTGGGCATCTGGCTGCCGGGTGTGGATCATGCAGCGTGAGGACTGAGCCTCCTAGTCAGGGTGCCGTGTCTCCACTGAATGTTCTCCTATGGCAGAAGCTTGAAGCAGCAGTGGAGTTTTCCAGAGGCAACATGACACGAGATATTGCAACACATAGAATGCAGAAGAAAACATAAGATCCAGTTGTCCTTGGTTAAGCCAGACATTTGAAAATTTTTTCAAAAAGGTAAAAACATAGCCACACTTTTCACCATTTTTTGTTTTATAAAATATAGTTATTTTTCAAAAATGTACATTATTCGATTAACATATAATGGAAATATTCCTAAATTAATTAATAGTAAACAGTTAATAAATCCTCAGTTTTAATTTCCAAATATGATACGTATCAACAAATACAACTACATCAATAAAATGTCTTTGAGTCCTCAGTAATTCTTAAGAGTTCAAAGGGGTCTTGAGGCCAAAAAGTTAGAGTACCCTTGCATAAATGATAGATTCCCAATGTAGCAAGGGCCAGAGCTGGAAACATGGCTTTCACCTGATACCAAAAATGTTTTAGTTTTCTATTGCTGCTGCAACGAATTAACACAAACTTATCAACTTAAAACAACGTGCCTCTATTCCCTCAGTTTCCATTGGTCAGAAGTCCTGGTGCAGGCCAGTTGGCTTCTCTGCTCAGGTCTCACAGGCTCAAATCAAGGTCTTGGCCGCATCTGCATCCTCATCTGAAGTGTTTGCATGCAGCTGCTTCCACCTTCAAATCAGCGGTTGTGTTGAGTCCTTCACACTTTAAAGCTCCCTGCCTTCTTCCTCTGCTACTAGATAGAGAACAATCCCTGCTTTTAGAAGGTTTTCCTCATTGGCTTAGGCCCCCAGGATAACTTCCACATTTTAAGATCAACTGATTTGCCAAATTCCTTCTCAGCAGTACCCAGATTAGTGCTTGATTAAATAATAAGGGGACAGGAATCTTAAGAGGCTATCTTTAGAATTCTGCCTAACCCACAAAGTCTTTTTTCTTAACCGCTGAGCAGTGTTTTCATTTTTTAGATCCTATATTTTTTCTCAGAACGATGCCATTCTGTCACTGCTCTCTTTCTTATCAGCTGTATGTGCCTCCAGAACTCCCACCCAAAATAATCAAAATAATTCTGAATTCTAACCCAAAAGGGAACAGTTTCCGTTTCTGTGTCTTACTCGAAGTGATAGGTTTAGAATACTTTGAAGTGTCTTTTAATTTCCTATTTATATGAAATTAACAGAGAAACTCTTCCTTGCACAGTCCACCCACCTGGCCCATGACCTAGGCTCTCGTACGGCAAATTGATCATGTTTTTCTGAGCATCTACATTTGGAAGAGCATTTATATGACAGACACAGTACTAGTTTATTTAATGTAATAGTAACAGCTATAGCATGAATATGCTGAACTTTTGGAGAAGGCAGTGTAGAGTAGGGATAGACTCAAAGAAACAGCCATATCCTAGAAAGCCACGACATACATTTTCATATTTGTGTACTAATGATTACTGGTTCTCCTTTGAGTTACGTTGTTTGAACCTTGTAACAATCTTCTGCAGAACTGTTTAGAATAGAAATGAGCTGATGGTTAGCTAAATCAAATTCTTCACAGGCCAGCCATTTTCCATTGGTGTTACATTCTGAGGAGGCTTTAACTCGATCTTCCAATACGTTTGATCATCGGTATCAGTATGATCATGCGACTTATTAATATAAGGTAGTTGAATCTTAACAACAATTCCAAGGTAACACCATATCACAGTATGGTCATAGTGTAATTCAGTTTTATTACAGAACAAGTCAGTAAGAATTATAAAGGTATTTGCTAAGCTTTTCCAACAGATTTGGCTCTTGCTCATATACCAGATTATTATTATGTGTCATTACAATTAGCCACGGCACACTTATTTCTGGGTTCCAAGTCAGCTGGGGACAAAGCTGGGGACCCTAGCTCAGTTTAAACATTTGTACTGAAACTAGTTTCTACTGTGTTTCCTTAGGTAGTGGGGCCCACTTCTGTCCCCACCCACCCATGATGAAGATGTGCTATTACTCAGACTACTTCCTTTTCCTCCTAACTGTACTACAGGCTATGTCTTCTTCTGGTCTATTCTTGAGCAGTGTCATAGTGCATCAATGAAAATGACAAGTGCCTCCAGAAAACTTGAGAAAGTTTGAAGGTCTATAGGATCCCCACAAGTACACCCCTTGGGTCTCCGCAGCTAGAATGGAGGGCCATTTCTCAGCAGTTATTTTAGCCCCCATCTGTATCAAAACAGTCACGAAGTCCTTTGGGTCGGGACTGAGCCCCAGCAGTATCCAGCACTATTTGTTGAGACTACTGGACCCTTTTCACTGAAGTCTCAACGTATTTCCAGGCTGATTGCCATCCCTTGCCTTCCTCCTGGAATAGAATTCCCTCTAATTTGCTCTTTCTAGTTAACAAATGTTTTCCCACTGACACTCATTCTTTATTAAAAGTGAATTCAGCTTGTCCAATGATGGCTAGATAGCCACTTGTCTCTCCTACAGCCATTTTTTGTTTTGTGGGACAATCCATTATGTTTCTTGTTGCCATTGTGTACTAATGGAGTGAGCACAGTTATGGTATACGTTTTCTTATCTCACAATATTGGGTCCCCCATACTAGGGTTAGATAAGTGGTAGTCCTGTCTGGATGTAATTTAGTCTTAGTATGCCATAAGCCCTCCTAGAACCTTCATACTGTGGAGGTGGGGCCATTTCCCGGGGAATTCATACCCACTATGGGAAGTCTATGCTTTATTCCCATCAGAAATCCACTGTCTTCTCCACCTCTGTTTAATAGCTTTCCACCCAGAAAAACAAAGGTGATATGTGCCTGTGCACAGCACACTATGGCATGCTAGGAATGTAGCTGATATATTTTGTCCATGATAACCAGAGACCTTTTTAAACATCTGATCATCAACGTTTATAGTTTTACAGTGATCAGTGAGGTAAGAATTGTACAACATATGGTCCCTTGGCCATGGGGAGAGTGGTTCCTGGGAAGTTCTTCGCAAATGAGATCCTTTGTAGTAGAAGCAACATGAAAATAAGAATCAAAAGTGACTGCTACGTTCTATACAGTTTATCATCATGTCATATGACCAAAATGTTTCCCAGTGCAATGCCATTCAGGATCGCATGCTTCTATTTGACCTTGTCAGGTTCCAAAAGTGCGGTTGGTTTTGGCAAACATATGATTTCACAATTTTGTCCGTCTGGCATGTGTCTCTTGTGTTAAGAGACAATATTGTTCTCTTAGGTGTGAGCCTCTCTTGAGGCATCAATGTAATATTAGATTTCCCTTATTGTGTAACCCATTTAATTTATTCATTTGTTTACTCTCAGCTACTATTTCACCTTTTCTCCACTTCTTATTGATTTTAACCCAGTTTTCCACCTTTGGAAGGGATATTATGTTCAACCACTCTGCTGTTATGGATTGCTGACAGCAATACCAGGATAGCAAGTGTCTCTCAGTCCATTCCCCTTCATACAGGTTAGGGTGCATAAGTACTGAAGTAGTAGCCTTTCTCAACCTCTAGCTAATACAGCTTCATTCACCGTCAACCCCAGTTTTGCCAGATGGGGTGAAAACACTGCATCTCATCAGCCTTTAGGAATTCTGACATCAATGTCTAAAGGTATAGCTACGTTTCTTGCTTAGGAATTATCCCTGGTTCTGGCAACCATAGTTGTAGCCCTGGTCCTGGTGTAATTGAATAAAGTAGGAAAATAGAAAGAGAAAACATGTCAGGAAGAATTGTATATGGTACCAGAATCCTCAAATCCCCTAGAAAAGTGGAGGAATCTTTTGAGTGGAGACTCTCCCTTGGCCCTGCTCATGTTGAGAGTGAGCACTCACTCTTGACGGCACGTAAGCCAATCCTTCCTTCTTTTGTAGAGGAGGAAGGACTATTCCTCTACCCTCTAGATCCTTCTGGTTGGTCTAAGAATTAAATTGACAGGAGATAGAATAATAGGAGAGAAAACAAACAATGTTTAATAATAAGTGTACATGGGAGAAACCCAGGAAATCTGAGTAACTTGCCAAAATGGCTGAATTTAGCAGATACTGCTAGTTGTCTGCCCTCTGGCAATTACCCACTTCATTGCTGATCTAGTACTTATTTTCTTAGGTATTAGGTAGAAAAGTTATCAGAGAAAGTGGACCTCATTCTGAGCCAGAGAGGATTAAACTATGACTAATCTAAGCCACGCTCTCAATTTCATCCTCTTTATCAGTGACTGGTTTAGAGATGGCCATTTGGCCCAGTTTTGGCCAATGGAGTACAAGAAAAAATCTGATGAGAGGGAGTGCTTCTGGAAAACACATTCCCTCCTAATGAAAAGGGAAAGACTGAGAAAAGAATTTCTTTATTAATTTTAAATATTGTTATGTCAGAAAATTCTCCCACAAAAACATCTGAAAGTGGCTAATCCACCATATTGCCAGAAAAAAAAAAAACACCTCTATTTTGCTTTCATTCTTAAGCTTTGTTTATTTTGTCAAGTGACTTGGGTAAAAATATAAATTGGAGTGATATGGTTGACAGTCACTTAGTCAAGACAAGTGGGAGTCTGAAATACGCTGGTCTTTGAGGAGGTGATGTTTGGGACCCGATCAATTAGAAGATCTGGTGGAAGAGGATTCTATGTCTTGTCTTTTCACTCTTTTTATGCTCTTCATTGATTAATAGACATTCTTGATTTCAATCTAGTCAAATGTACCAATGTCTTCTTTTGTTTCTATTTTGTATATTATGTTAGAAATCCTTCCCTTTCATATCTTCTAAAAACTTTAGTGTTATACCTTTGACGCTTTGGTTTTGAAAACACTAGGAATTGAGTTTTCTGCATGCCTGAGTACCTATAAAGTTACTCAATTTGCCAGCACTATTACTGCAAAGCTCTTCCTTTCCCCAGGGATCTGTCATGCCACATCTCTCACACAGTAAGTGTTTATAAAGGCCTGAATCTGCTCCTGTGCTTTGTATTCTGCTCAGTTTCTTTATTGGTCAATCCCTAGATGAATGCCACACTTTTACTTATTGGCACTTATACTACATTTTGTTATCTGGAGAATCAAATCCTCCCACCTTGTACTTTATCTTTTTTCAAAGTGTTTGGGCTAGGCTTGGCTCTTTGCATTTCAGAATTGTCAATTCTGCACACACTCACACATTCTGCCGGGATATTGTACGACATTGATTAGGATTACATTAAATATATCAATCAATTTGAGGAGATTGAATCTTTGTAATATTATGTTTCCCAATCGAAGATCCTGGTATATCTCTCATTGTATATCTGAGTATTTAGTTACCATAGTGCCTCAATAAATTTTTCTAATTGTCTCTTTATAGTTTTTGTACATTGTTTGTTGGACTTATTCCTAAGTGTTTCAAGACCAAGTCCTGTTGTCTATGGTACCATTTGGTTAAATTTTATATTAATTATTTGTTATTGCTATATAAAAATATAACAGATGTTCATGTTGATTTTCTATCAAGTTATCTTGTTGAACTTTCTCATAATTTTAATAAGATATCAAAATATTCCTTTGGATTTCCTACATATGCAATCCTGTCTTTCCATATAATCACAATTTGTTTATTCCTTCTCAAATATGTGTTTGAGTAGGTGGGGGGTATGCTTGTATTTATGCTTTTTGTCTCTCTACTGGTTAGGAACACTAGTAAAAATTTGAAAACGAGGAAAACAAGTGGCTATGGTGTACATCTTTGTCTTGTTCTTTGTCTTACAGGGAAAGGTGCTAGCATTTCACCATTAAGTATGAAGTAGGAAATCTGCCATGTAGTGTTTTCTTTTTCTTTCTTGTTTTTTTGATAGATCATCTTTACCCTGCCCTGGTGGTCTAGTTGTTAAGAGTCTGTGCTCTCATCGCTGCAGCCAGGGTTCGTTTCCTGGTCAGGGAACCACACTTCCATCTGTCAGTTGTCATACTGTGTTGGCTGCATGTTGCTGTGATGCCAAAAGCTATGCCACCAGTATTTCAAACGCCAGTTGGGTGACCCATGGAAGACAGGTTTCAGTGGAGCTTCCAGACTAAGACAGACTAGGAAGAACACCCACTTCTGAAAGAATTAGCCATGAAAACGCTGTTAATAGCAGAAGAACATTGTCTGATGTAGCACCGCAAAGTGAGAGGAGGGCACAAAAAACCGGGCAGGGTTCCACTCTGCTCTGCACAGGGTCACAAGGAGTCAGAATCAACTCCATGGTACGAGCACAGATCTTCTTTAGGATGCTTATTGTTATAGCAGGTTGTAAAGAGTTTTATCATGAATTGATGTTGAATTTTGTCAAACACACTTTTTGATCTACTGATATGTACCCTTCAATTTGTTAATGTGGCGAATTTTTTTCATTGTTTTGTTTTAATGTTAAAAAATTCTTGCATTTTGGGGATAACAATTTTATCATTATATAATTATATTTTTCTATTGACTTGTTTTACTGCAATTTTCTTTAAGATATTTGCATCTATGGTCATGAATAGGATTAGACTGTGATTTTCTGTTTCTAATGTTTATCTCAGGCTTGGTATCAATGGCTTTAACAGTAAGAGTATTTATTTTCTCATTTTATGAGAAGTCCAAAAATAAAGAATACTGGGTTCATTAAATTAAAGGACCCAAAAGGGCGTTCAAGTACCTCGAATCATGAGGACAAACTCACGCACTCAGGATACTAGAATTCATCCCTCATACGGATCTTGTCTTCCCCACAAGTCTCCTCAGGGCGCCCTTCACCTCTGCGTTCCTCATACTGTAGATCAGGGGATTCAGCATAGGGTTGAAAAGGCTATAAAACAATGATAGAATCTTCCTTTGTTCTTGAGAATGGTTGGATTTGGGGGCCAGGTACATGACGATGGCGCTGCCAAGGAAGAGCTTGACCACACAGAGGTGGGAGGAGCAGGTGGAGAAGGCCTTTCTGTGGCCTTCCGCAGACTGGATCCTGAGGATGGCAAACAGGATGCGTGTAGGAGGCGAGCACCAAGCAGAGGGGCCAGACTAAGACAAACACGGAGCCCAGAAAGAGGACCATTTGGTTGAGCCTAGTGTCAGCACAGGCCAATTTGAATACTGACATGATTTGACAGAAAAAGCGGTTGATTTTTTGTGGCCAACAAAATGGCAGCCTCAGAATGAGAGTGATATGGACCAGCGCCAAGAGGAAGCTGAATATCCAGCAAGTGGAGGCCAGGACAGCGCACACTCTCCAGCCCACGATGACAGTGTAATGTAGGGGATGGCAGATCATCACGTACTGATCATAGGACATCACCACCAAACTCATACACTCTGTGATGGGAAATGCCAAATACAGAAAAGTCTGAAGTATGCATGGAATGAAGGAGATGGTTTTCTTCTGCACTATAAGATTTGCCAGCATCTTAGGGACAGTGCTTGAGGCATTGGACATGTCCACAATGGCCAGCTTTGAGAGGAAGAAGTACAAAGCTTGCTTACATTGCTGAATATATTTAAGCTAATTCAAAATACGCAGCCTGACATCTTAGAATCTGAGGTATTGACTTTGGGCAACAGGTAAGCTAATTTTTTCATTCTCCTTGGAAGCACTGAATTAAAACACTTAATCTTCTCTAAAACTATCTTCTATTTCATGTTTCAGCAAAGACTTAATTGTTCTTTGAAGAATTTATAAGTCTAAAAATAGTGGCAATTTATATTCCAAGACATTTAATTATCTTGCTCAGAAAAGGGAAGAAACATAGAATTGCCTTTATTTTTAAATTAGAATTACAATCATATACTGGCAGCACAAAAACAATTTAGACATAAAATTATGATGGAAAAAACCTGCAACAAAGAGGAAGCATGCATAGATAATGATCCTCTGCCCAGTAAAGTGAATTCTGTCTACATCCGTGTTTATTTATTTAGGTGTATTAAATGTCTAGGGCAGCATTTGGGACTTCACCTTTTTGGTTGGTTGTGTTTTTCAATATCTATATTTGCTTACAGTGTTAAATATTGCTTATTTTATGTTTTGGGTACTATATATTTTAAGGTTCAATCTAATTATTTTTAATTTTGTACTTATTCTAGAATTTTATGATGAGATAAAGTTTTCATGCCTTGTCAAAGAATAGAGAATCGTTAACGTCATGATACATTTTATAATAAAACTAAAAAGCTTCTGCACAGCAAAGGAAACCATCAACAAAATGAAAAGGCAACCTACCAAATGGTAGAAAATATTTGCAAATCATATATCTGATAAGTAGTCAATATTCAAAATACGTAAAGTCATACAACTCAATAGCAAAACAAACAGACAAACAGTCTGATTAAAAAAGGGCAGAGGATCTGAATGGACAATTTTCAAAAGAAGATATACAGGTGGCCAACAGGTACATGAAAAGGTGCTCAGCATCACTAATCATCAAGGAAATGCAAATCCAGACCACAATGAGATATCACCTCACAACTGTTAGGATGTCTATTATCAAAAAGACACGAAGTAATAAGTGTTGGTAAGGACGTGGAGAAAAGGGAACCCTCTTGCACTGTTGCTGGGAATGTAAATTGGTGCAGCCACTAGGGAAAACAATGTGGAGGTTCCTCAAAAAATTTAAAAAAATAGAACATATGATCCAGCAATCCCACTTCTGGGTATTTGTCCAAAGGAAATGAAACGCTACCTCAAAAATTATCTGGATCCCCGTATTCATTGCAGCATTATTTACAATAGCCAAGATATGGAAACAAGCTAAGTGTCGATGGATGGATCAATGGATAAAGAAAAAGTTGTACCCATACACACACACACGCTACACAATGGAATATTATTCAGTCATAAAATCGAAGATAATCTTGCCATTTTTGACAACATGGATGGACCTTGAGGGCATTAGGCTAAGTGAAATAAGTCAAATATCATATGATCTCACTTATATGTGGAATCTAAAGAAAGAAAAAAAAAGAGCTCATAGATACACAGAAGAAATTTGTGGTTACTAGAGGCAGGGGGTGGGGGGCGGGCAAAATGGGTGAAGGGGGTCAAAAAGTACAAGCTGAGAGTGATAAAATAAATAAATCATGGGGATGTAAGTACAGCATGGCGACTATAGTTAACAATACTGTATTGCCTATTTGAAGTTGCTGAGAGTAGACCTTAAAAGTTCTCATGAAAGAAAAAAATTTTTGTGACTATGTACCAAGAGGATGTTAACTAGACTTACTGTGGTGATCATTTTGCAACATATACAAATATTGAATTATTAAAAATGAGCAGCCTTTACTTATTTTATCCTCATTACCATCATGAAGACAATTGTTCAATCTCGTTTCATAAATCCAGAGGAACTTTTGCCACCACGAAAGAGAAATGATGTTGGCTATATGTAAGTTGTCTCATGCTGCTTGGTGCTACCCCAAACCGTCGTTGGGGGTAACACCAAGCAGCATGAGACAACAATATTTACAAAAATTTGGTGGGGAAATTTTTAAGAACTTCAACAGGATTAAATATTGCCTTATTAGAAACTATCATAACAAAATTAATGTAATATTTGAGCAGTGGTCAAATCCCTTAGCTCTAGATGATACATATGTTGACTAATGAATTTTCTTTTGACTGAATCTTAAACCTTTAATATTTTAGGATTTCTTAGATAGTTTCTTGTTCAGCTAAAGCTTTCCCTAACGTTTTTTCCTTTACTCCTAAATTATTCCATCAAGGAATTTAGAGTTTCTCTGAAGTCTTATTTCATTGACCTCACACTTGGTGATGTAGATTCATATAACTCTACAATATTTTCTGTATTAAAATTTCAGGTCTTGAAACTATGAAACTTCTAGAAGAAAACATAGGCAGTACGCTCTTCGACATCGGTCTTAGCAACATCTTTTCAAACACCACATCTGACCGGGCAAGAGAAACAATAGAAAAAATAAACAAATGGGACTACATCAAACTAAAAAGCTTCTGCACAGCAAAGGAAACCATCAACAAAACGAAAAGACAACCTAACAATTGGGAGAAAATACTTGCAAACCATACATCTGATAAGGGCTTAATCTCCAAAATATATAAAGAACTCATGCATCTCAACAACAAAAAAACTAACAACCCAATTAAAAAATGGGCAAAAGACCTGAACAGACATTTCTCCAAAGAAGATATACAGATGGCCAACAGACACATGAAAAGATGTTCAAAATCACTAACTATCAGGGAAATGCAAATCAAAACTACAATGAGATATCACCTCACGCCCGTCAGAATGGCTATAATTAACAAGACAGGAAACAACATGTGTTGGAGAGGATGTGGAGAGAAGGGAACTCTCATACACTGCTGGTGGGAGTGCAAACTGGTCCAGCCACTATGGAAAACAGTATGGAGATTCCTCAAAAAATCAAGGATAGAACTACCTTATGATCCAACTATTCCACTGTTGGGTATTTATCCAAAGAACTTGAAAACACCAATTTGCAAAGGTACATGCACCCCTGTGTTCATTGCAGCGTTATTCACAATAGCCAAGACTTGGAAGCAACCTAAGTGCCCATCAAGGGACGAATGGATAAAGAAGCTGTGGTATATATACACAATGGAATACTACTCAGCCATAAGAAACGATGAAATCCAGTCATTTGTGACAACATGGATAGACATTGAGGGTATAATGCAAAGTGAAATAAGTCAGAGGGAGAAGGTCAAATACCGCATGATTTCCTTCATTAAGTAGTAGATAATAACAACAATAAACAAACACATAGGGACAGAGATTGGATTGGTGGTTACCAGAGGGGAAGGGGGGAGGGAGGAGGGTGAAAGGGATAATTCGGTACATGTGTGTGGTGATGGGTTGTAATTAGTATTTTGGTGGTGAACATGATGTAATCTATGCAGAAATAGAAGTACAATGATGTACACCTGAAACTTTTACAATGTTATAAACCAATGTTACTGCAATAAACAAAAAATTAAAAAAAATAAAAAATTTCAGGTCTACTTTGGAGTTTCTCTCTTATGATATTAATTTTACTGTACTGTTTCCAGCTCCCCAAAGTGATGTCACAGATGTCTAAATACAGAAGCCAGAGCAACATATTGACTTAATTTTCTTTAATTTAATCTTTTCTTCATACATTAATATTTCTGGCTTAAAAAATAAAGAGAATTCAATATTTCTTAAAAGAAAGACTAAATATTATGATAATTTAGCTGTCTCGTCTCCTAACGTGGTCTCTAAGGTTTAGAAAATATGCTTTTCTGTGGAACTTAGCGATATTTTTCAGAGCTGGAATTTGGGGCAATTACCATTTTTATATCAAACATCAAATTGGAAATTTTTTCTGAGTTTTCGCTTCAGCAGATCACATATTCTAAAAGGAAATCCCCAAACAGCATTCTATCTCTCCTTCATATGGACCTCTTCTTCTGCAGTGTAGATGAGAGGGTTCAGCATTGGGTTAAACAGGCTGTGAAACAGGGACAGTATTTTCTCCTGCTCTTCTTGTTGATTGGACTCTGGGACCATGTAAACCACCATGGCAATGCCAAAGAAGAGCCCAACCACACAGAGGTGGGAGAAGCAGGTGGAGAAGGCCTTTCTGCGGCCCTCCTTTGATTGGATCTTAAGGACGGCCCAGAAGATGCGCATGTAGGAGACGAGCATTAAGCTGAGGGGCCCAACTAAGCCAAACATACAGACAGCAAGGATAACCACTTGGTTGATCCAGGTGTCACCACAGGCCAGCTTGAGGACAGACAGAATTTCACAGAAGAGGTGGTTCACTTCCCGGGGCCCACAGAAGGGCAATCTGAGAAGGAGAATTGCATGCACCAGAGCCAGAATAAATCCACATGACCAGGAAGTGACAGCCAGGACTGTGCACACTCTCCAGTTCATGATGACAGTGTAGTGGAGGGGGTGACAGATCGCCACAAACCTATCATAGGACATCACCACCAAAATCAGACACTCTGTAATAGCAAAACACCAATACAAAAATGTCTGCATAATGCAAGGAGCAAAGGATATGGTTCTATTCTGGTTCACTAAGTTTGCCAACATCTTGGGCACATTATTGGAAGCATAGGACATGTCAATGATGGCCAAGTGTGAGAGGAAGAAGTACATGGGGTTGTGTAGACTCGGGTCCAGACAGATGAGTCCCAAGATCATGCCGTTTGCCAACAGACTGAAGATGTAGAACAGGGAGAAGATCCAGAAGAGCAACACTTCCATCTCCGCACTGAGCTGGAATCCCACCAGGATGAATTCTGTGACCCATGACTGGTTGCTTCCCATTCCTTAATGACAGTTGTCAAGGACTGAAATATGATGAAAGATCAGAGCTGGAGAATCAGCACAAACTGGAGTTGTTTATCTCAAAATATGCTCAAAGGAATGTTGTATCCTTGTCCCTACTTGACAGCTTCCCCTACTTCCCCAAATTGTCTACCTTCCTGTTTTTAACTTTTAATATGAAAGAAATTTAAACTTACAGAAAAGGGTCAAGAATTATGCAAAGAACTGCCATATACAGTCACCCAGATTCAACAAATTTTAATATTTCTGTCATATTTGCCTTATCATTCTCTTTTTCTCTATATATGTGTATTTTTTTGGAACCATTTGAGATTAGAGTGTAAACATGATGCCCATTTACTCCTAAATACTCATTTTTTCATCAAGAACATTCACTAACCTAATCACAATGTACTCATCAAAATAAAACAATTTAATACTGACATGTTCCTTTAATCTACAGTATTCTCTCTCTAATCCCCCTCATCAAGGACCCAATCCAAGATTACAGATTATATTTAATGTCATCTATCTGTACTCTCCTTTCATCTGGAATAGTTACTCAGCCTTTCCTTGCTTTTCATGACACAAGTATTTTTGAAGAGTATAGAGCAGTTCTTTAGTGGAATATTCCTCAAGTTGGGATTGTATGAAGTCCCTCATTTTTGATTCAGATTATCCACTTTCTGTAGCAAAAACAAGTACCCTCCTCAGTGTATTCCATGAGTAGGTGCATGATATAATTTTTCCCATTGTTGGTGACCCTAACTTGGATCACTTGGTAAAGATGGTGCCTCTAAAGTATCTCCATTATAAAATCATCATTTTTTCCCTAATGTGATTTCTGGAGCAACCATTAAAATTAATATATAAATATTCAGTTCCTCATAAAGCTCTTGGCCTTTAATTTCAGCATCCATTGATTATCTTGCCTGACTCAATTATTGGTAATGGGTATTGCAAAACGTGCTGTTCTAACTCCTTTGCTTTTATATTTATTGACTGTGAATTTCAGTATAAAGAAAGACACTATCTATCATCTTTCTATCTCTATGCATCTGTATCTGTCATTTTTCTCTCTCTCATTTATCTATCAATATGGACTCATGAATATTTTTTATCAAGGGATTATAATTATTTATTATCATTATGTGATTAATTGTCTTATATATGTATGCTCCAAGCTTGCTCTTTTGTTCTATTAACATGTTCCCATAATTTTTGAGCACTTCCTTACTTTTGATATGATAAGATGTTTCAAGCTCTTGTTGTACATTCTCCACTTCAGCTATGGATGCAGCCATATCTCCAAAAAGATCTCATTACTTTTAGTGAAGAATCATATAAACTAATATCTGGATTTTAATAGTTTATATTTTTATCATGATTTTTGCCAAATCTCTAATGTCCTCATTGAAATAATGAGCATATAATTAAGGAAGGTATACAAACTGTTCTAGGGGATAACAGACTGTTATAATTACTTCTGAAAATCCAATATATCTTTTATTTGTGTGTGAGAAAGCCCTGAGCTAACATCCGATGCCAATCCTCCTGCTTTTGCTGAGGAAGGTTGGCCCTGGGCTAACATCTGTGTCCATCTTCCTCTCCTTTATATGGGACACCGCCACAGCATGGCTTGACAAGTGATGCATCAGTGCGCGCCTGGGATCTCAACCCGCAAATCCCGGAGGCAGAGCGCGCCTTTAACCGCTGTGCCATCGGGCTGGCCCCAGAAAAACCAATATATCTTAACTGACTTCCTTTGTGGAGTCAAATCTATTTCACTAAATTAACATTAGCATTGAAGACAAACATCTTGATATTATTCAGTTATTTAGTTAAAGTATATATTTGTAACTAGCATTTTATTATCAAATTTATATTATTTTCTTGCTTTTATTCCTATTTAGAAAATTACAGACTCTTGAATATTTGAAATATAGAGATTAAAGTTTTAAGAGTGTGGTTCATTGTGTGAATAAGGTGGTACCTACCTTGTATGTGCTTTTGACATTGTTTCAAAATCTTCTTAGAAAAACATTGTGAAACTCCATTTAAAAGGCTAAAGAGATAATACCCTGAAACATACAATCAGAAATGATCACTCTTAATAATTTGTACATACAGTTATACCTTTTTACTGTACATCTATTTTCCTACATAACATGAATTAAAAGAAATACGTCAAACAATGTTTCTAGTTTACCTAGTTCTTTCATTTAGAAACATGGGAACGATTTTTCCATGTCAAAATATTTCTCTGCAACATACTTTGAACAGCTGCATACTATTTCCCTGAATATGAATATTTTATTTATTTAACGTATCTTCTCATTAGGCTTGTACAATATAATGCTTCATGGATTAAATTTTATACATATGTATTTTTAATTTTTCATGAACCCTTATAATAAATTCCAAGACTTGAAAGTGCTCAGTCAAATCAATCACACAGTTTATATCTCTATGTGTATGTATCTATCTATCTCTAGTCATCTAAAATTCAAATAAGCAAAACACACAGATGTATGAAGACTTATCTCTGTAAGAGACCAGCCAGTGGGATGTGGTGTCTAACTTAACAGCCACGACTATAATCCTAAATTCACTTTTCCTATGTGCTTCTCCCACTTGAAAGCTTCTTCTCTCATGCTGGCTCCTACAGGGGCATTGATACCCTTCTATTGCTTTGGTGAAAGCCTGTTTAAAATCAGCCTCCTTTGGTTCATTCTTATCTCAGCTTGATATTAGATACTGAGAAAGAAGAAAAATATTAAATGGAAGTTAATACCCCACCAAGCTTAAGTACAATTACACATATAATGTGTGCAGCTGCCTAGTTATCAGGCTGAAATTCTCTTGTTCTTATTCTCTTACTCCACTTGCTACCTGAGCTGTCTACCCTCTAATTCAAGGAGGTGACACAATTTAATGTGACATTTGTTTGTGTTTCCTACACCTCAGATTCCGTGTGAAAGAAACCATCCTAACACTGCTATTCAGGTTTCCTTTCTAGACATCTTTATGCCTATATTAATAAGAACAAGAGATACAGATTTCTCGTATAGAATCTAACCTAGTGTTTTCTTCTCAATTCCCATTTCCGGCTTGAGAGGAACAGGAATTCCTGTTTCCTAGGTGAATGACATCTGTAATTATTGGACTCTTCACCATTCAAAAGAGGGAGATTCTTACCTACACAGGAATTCAAGTTAAACAATATTTCTATATAATCAACACTTATCACTTAATAATGTTTCATAAATATAACGCCATTTTATCACACATGGCTTACAGGAAGGTTTCAATAGAACAGACAATGCATCCCCAGATAGTTATGTGTTAAATCTCTTAAGATGATGGATATAATTTTAGTTCACATATTTTTTATGTGTAGAATGAATTCAGTTATTTTAAAAATGCTGAGAATCATTGTATATCCCTCCAGAGGATATCAGGCTTAAGTAAATGTCAATTCTCAAGCTGGTGTATATTGAGCTGGAAAATGTACATGGGTCATTCAAATACTAGTATGGTTACGGACTGTGCTTATCACCGCCCTCATTGTGTAATCTTGAAGGGGTGTTGGAGTGCAGTCACTGCCCTCCTCATTTGAACCATTTTATTGAAGTTTCCAACCAGTTCCTATAAAGAGAAAGAAGGCCGCCTATTTGCCCTTCTCTAGGCCCTATTAGAAGGCTAATTATCAGCATATAAAGAGGGTTTTTTCTATTCTTGGGAATTAGAGTAGAGTCATAAGAGGAGGTTCTTCAGGCACCTAGTAAATGTATAGGCTTCGTCAATAATAACAGTTAAAAGAGTTATACTCTCATTATAAATATCTGGATAATCCTCAAGATAATATTCAAGATAAAAGGGGGTTTATACCAAATGTCTTTTATTTGAACTGAGATTCCTTTTCATGGAGTAATAAGTCTTGCGGGTGGGTAATATGTCCTGTACATCTTTATATCTCATAGTAGCTGGTATACTTCTAGATGAAACAGGCACTCAGGAAATGTTTGATAAATGGATGATTGGCACTATTAGTTCAAAAAATGTATGTACTAAGCATCTTCTGTTTGCCAGTTTCTATCGACCAAGACATGGTTTCTACT
The DNA here is from genome assembly GCF_020826845.1 of Diceros bicornis minor. NCBI lineage: Eukaryota > Metazoa > Chordata > Mammalia > Perissodactyla > Rhinocerotidae > Diceros > Diceros bicornis. Next base: position 91,314,884 of record NC_080742.1, on the reverse strand, counting down.
TTCTTAGAAAAGTTCACAGTTAGAATTTGATCACTGGAAAATGAAACAGAGATAAAAATCATAGATTCTTTCACTTCCATAAATATGATTGCATTGGGAGGATTCTATGTAAATGTTCATTAAGTTTGAGACATTGATTTTGCTACATTAAAGAGTAGTCCTATGTTAGGTAAAGTGGGAGATAGTAAGAGCAGTATTGCAAAATTCTACTTTAGACACAGGTGGACACAATAAGCAATGTTTGAAATGAATTTAATCTCTGAAAGTAAAGGATAATAATATTGCTGAAGGTAACTCAATCTATTACTAAATGCAGGAACATTTATTTAACTTTTTAGTCTAGTTCTTTTTACGTCTGAATTAATAAATATTTTATCTTTATTACCATTTTTCTGTGAAAAAACAAACAACATAAAAATAATTGAAGGTAGATTAAAACTCTAACGCAGATACAGTACTGGAATAGAGAAGAATATATCACAGTAGTGATATCTAAAACTTCCCCTTCCAAATAGAGTAAATGAAACTATAGCAGCTCAGATAACGAAAGGTTTGCATGGTCGGTATGAGCAATTCTCTTCCTGAGCAATTTTTTAACCAAGAATATTTCTTGATCTCTGAGCTTTATTCTATTTTTCCAACTCTTGTCAGGAGTGTTGGTGCTCATTCTATCCTATTTTGTGATACGAAAGGAATTGATATAAAATTCTGTGATTTCAAGTCAGATAATCATCACAATAGGGTGATAACCTGAGATAGTTCCAAAAAGAAACAACTATGTGACAAACTTGTGTTTTACACTGTTTAAGCAAAGAAAAGATTTACTGCAACTGTTACTAGAATATTTTTTTCCATTGAGAGAAGTTTCCCTGGACATGAATATCTTCATTTAGGCTAGGTAACACAAAATTCTTTCATTAATTTGGCTATTTCAGAGCCTTATTCAAAGACAATGCCTGGATGTACAGCCTCTCCTTCTCTGAGCTTCTTCTCATTGAGACAGTTGTGCTAGCTCTGACCACCACATTTAATTACATTGGGAGGTGATGGTGAGAGATGATGAGGGAGTTCAAGGACCTCCTGCCCACAGCACAGCAGGCAGAGTTTCCCTAAGATGGGGGAGGGAGACATCTAAGTGTCTATTAAATCCACCTTCAATACACAATACGAGTCAGGAGGGAAGATGACCCAGGAACGTCATTCTTGTTCACAGAGCCATGGTGGTTTCCGATACTGTCCTGTCCTATATCAACTACTCATACTGATAACCACCTCCAGAATAAATTAATCTCTTCTGCAAAAGGAGATGCTAGCACTGGATTTCCTCACAAGAATCTACTTTGACCTAGAATAAACGTACATACGTGAGAAATGTACCGCTAAAATAAGTGTAGTATCCTCCTCCCTTAGCAGCTTTCAGAGGATGTAATCCCAGATACAGGAGGCGTCACTCACTGGGCTTGCTGAAGGTTCTTCAAAGAACCCCAGGAGCAGACATTTTATTTTAGAATCAGATGAATTAAAAACAATCTTGAGTTTCTATTGAGAATTAAAATTCCCAGAAGAATCATAAGATATCATACCTATTTATCTTCTCCCTAAGGGTGAAAAAAATTCCTGAATTTTCTCTCAGGAGGAGCCATAAGATTGTGTCCAATTATCCTTGGGGGAACAATTCTAGAGAATGGGCAGGGCAGACAATGGCATCACAGTGTTTCTACACTGACTTTCCAATATGTCAAGGATTATAAACCTGAGACAGAGATTAGAAATTACAGTACCCAAACACTTAAAATTTTACTGTTTTATGAATTCATGCTTCTCTATAGACCCCATGAAGGTACATGAGAAGCTGGGACTTTTGGATGGTTGAGAGGTGGGTTCCCATGGAGCCTGTTATGGCAACACTGAGAGGGAATTGATCCCCCAGCCAAGATGTATCTCCATCTGCAGTAGGGTTGAGAGATACAAATGAGGAAGGATGGTAACATCCATATGTAACAATTATTGACCACTTCTTATGTTTCAGAAAATGTGCCAAATGCTTTCTATTGACTACATAGTTTAATCTGGTCATTATCTCCATTTTACATATGTGGAGACTGAAGTTCAATAGACTAAATTATAAATTCTTTAAGCGTGGTCCAGGAACCACTGGGAATTTCTGAGAACCTTTCAAAGGGTCCATGGGATCCAAACTATTTTCACAATAATATTTCGACATTTTTTACTTTTTCACCCTCACTCTTTCCTGAGTGCACAGTAGAGTTTTCTAGAAGCAACATGATGTGATATTGCAACACATAGAATGCAGAAGAAGAAGTAAGATCCAGCTGTCTTTCGTTAAGCCAAACATTTAAAAATTTTTCAAGTGTGCAAAACATAACTACTCTTTTCACTAATTTTTTGTTTTATAAAAGATAGTTATTTTTAATAAAAATACAGTATTTTTATTAACGTATAATGGAAATATTTCTAAATGAATTAAAAGTAACAAAATTCTCAGTTTTAATTTCTAATATGATACTATCAGCAAATACAACCACATCAGTAAAATGTCTTTGTGTCCTTAGTAATTCTTAAGAGTTCAAAGGGGTCTTGAGACCAAAAAGTTAGAGTACCCTTGCGTAAATGGTTGATTACCAATGTAGCAAGGGCCAGAGCTGGAAACATGAATTTTATCAGATACCAATATCTATTGCTGTTGCAACAAATAGTCACAAACTTATCGGCTTAAAACAGCTCACACATCTATTTCCTGTTTCCATTGGTCAGAAGTCCTGGTACAGGTCAGCTGGATTCTCTGCTCAGGTCTCACAGGCTGAAATCTAAGTCTTGGCTGGGTCTGTATCCTCATCTGAGGCCCTTGCACGTGCCCTCTCCATCTTCAAATCAGCAGGTGAGTTGAGTCGTTCACACTTTAAAGGTCCCTGACTTCCTCCTCCGCTGTTAGATAGAGACAACTCCCTGCTTTTAAAAGGCTCACTTGTTTGGGTGAGTCCCCCGAGATAATCTCCACATTTTAAGATGAATTGATTTGCCAAATCCCTTCACAACAGTACCCAGATTAGTGCTTGATTAAATATAGAGGGGACAGGTATCTTAGGAGGCCAACTTTAGAATTCTGCCTATCCCACAAAGTCTTTTTTCTTAACCACTGAGCACTGTCTTCATTTTTTTAGATCCTGTATTTTCCTCAGAAAGATGCCATCCTGTCACCACTATCTTTATTATCAGCTGTATCTGACTCCGGAAATCCCGTGCTAAATAAAAAATAATTCTGAATCCTAACTCAGAAGGGAACAATTTCCATTTCTGTGTCTTACTCTAAGTGATAGGATTATGATACTTTAAAGTTTATTTTAATTCCCAATTTATATGAATTTAACTGAGTAACCCTTTCTTGTACAGTCCACCCACCTGGCCCTTGGCCTAGGCTCTCCTACAACAAAATGATCATATTTTCCTGAGTACCTACATTTAGCAGAGTATTTATATAACAGATACAGTAGTAGTTTAGTGTAATAGATAGGGCAATAGCATAAATATGCCTAATGTTTGGAGGAGCTAGTGTAGGGCAGGGATAGACTCTAAGAAACAGCTGTATCCTATAAAGCCATGACATACATTTTCATATTTTTGTACTAATTTGATTACTTTGAGCTATGTTATTTGTACCTTGTAATAATCTTATGCAGAACTGTTTAGCATAGGAATGAGTTGATGGTTAGCTAAATCAAGTTCTTCTCAGCTCGGCCATTTTCCATTGGTGTTACATTCTGACAAGGCTTTAACTCGATCTTCCAACGTGCTTGATCATCAGTATCAGTATGATCATATGACTTATTAACATTAGGTAGTCGAATCTTAACAACAATGCTAACGTAACACCATATCATAGTATGGTCATAGTACAATTCAGTTTTATTACAGAACAAGTCAGTAAGAATTACAGAGGTATTCACTAAGTGTTTCCAACTGATTTGACTCTTGCCCGTACACCAGATTATTATACTGAGCCATGATTCACTTATTTCTGGGTTCCAAGTCAGCTGGGGACAAAGCCAGTTACCCTATCTCAGTTTAAGTTTGTACTTAAACTAGTTTCTATTGTGTTTTTTTATATAGTGGGGCCCACTTCTGTCCCTGCCCCCTCATGATAAAGACACACTATTATTCAGAATACTTCCTTTTCCTCCTAACTGTACTGCAGGTTATGTCTTCTTCTGGTCTATTCTTGGGGTGTGTCATAGTGCAGCAATGAAAATGATAAGTGCCCCCAGAGAACTTGAATAAGTTCCAAGGTCTATAAGACCCTCACAAGTACATCCCTTGGGCCTCAGGAGATAGATTGGTGGGCCGTTGCCCCATGATTATTTTAGCCTCCATCTGTATCAAACAGTCGAGAGGTCCTGTTGGGTCAGGACTTAGCGCCAGCAGTATTCAGCATTGTTTGTTGAGACTGCCTGACCGATTTTACTGAAGTCTCATCATATTTCCAGACTAATTCCCATCCCTTGCTTTGCTCCTGAAACAGAATTCCCTCTTATCTGCTCATTCTAGTTAACAAATCTTTTCCCACTGACTGTCATTCTTTATTAAAAGTGAATTCAGTTTGCCCAATGATGCCTAGATAGCCACCTGTCTGCCCTAAAGCCATTTTTTGTTTTGTGGGACAGTCCATTATGCTCCTTGTTGCCATTGTGTACTAATGGGGTGAGTACAGTTATGATATATGTTTTGTTATCCCACAATATTGGGTCTCCCATACTATGGTTAGATAAATGGTAGTCCCACCTGGATGTAATTTAGTCTTAGTATGCCATAAGGCGTCCTAGAACCTCTCTCCTCTGAGGATGGGGCTGTATCCCAGAGAATTTATACCCATCATGTGAAGTCTACATTTTTTTCTGATTGAAACCCATTGTCTTCTCAGCCTCTGTTTAATAGCTTTCTACCCACAGACACACAAAAAATGTGATATGTACCTGTGCACAGCACACTATGGCATGCTAGGAATGTAGCTGATATACTTTGTCCATTGTAACCAGGGACCTTTCTAAGCATTTGATCATCAAGGTTTATAGTTTTACAGTGATGAATCAGCTGAGAATTGTACAACATGTGGTCTGATGGCCATGTGGAGAGTGGTTCCTGGAAGTTTCTTCCCAAATGAGATCCTTTGTAATAGAAGCAACCTGAAAAATAAGAGTCAAAGGTTACTGCTACATTTGGTCTAGTCTTCATCATATCATATGACCCAAATGTTTCCCAGTGTAATGCCACTCAAGATTGCATGTTTCCATTTGACCTTGTCAGGATCCAACAGTGGGGTTAGTTTTGGCAAACATATGGTTTCACCATTTTGTGCATCTGGCATAAATGTGTTAAGAGATAACATCATTTTCTTAGCTGTGAGCCTTTCTTGAGGCATCAATGTAATATTAGTTTTCCCTTATTTTTTAACCCATTTATTTATTCGTTTGTTTATTCTCAGCTACTATTTCACCTCTTCTCCACTTGCTATTGATTTGAACCCAGTTGTCTGCCTTTGCAAGGGATGTTAGTTTCAGCCACTCTGCTGTCACTGATTTCTGACAGCAATACTAGTTTAGCAAGTGTCTCTCAGTCCATTCCCATTCATATAGGGTAGGGTGCATAGGTACTGACCTAGTGGGCTTTCCCAACCACTAGCTAATACAGCTGCATTCACTGTCAACCCCAGTTTTGCCAGATGGGGTGAAAACAGCTGCATCTCATTAGCCTTTAGGAATTCTGGCATCCATGTCTAAAGGTATAGCTACAGTTTCTTGCTTAGGAATCATCCTCAGTTCTGGCAACCACAGTTGTAGCCCTGGTCCTGGTGTAATTGCATAAGGTAGGGAAACAGAAAGTGAGAACATGACAGAAAGAATTGTATATGGTACCAGAATCCTCAAATCCCCCAGAAAAGTGTAGTAGTCTGTTGAGTGGAGACTGTCCCTTGGCCCTCCTCATGTTGAGTGTGAGCACACACTCACAAAGTCATGTAAGGCAAACCATCCTGTCTTTGTAGGGGAGGAAAAACTATTCCTCTACCCTCTAGGCCCTTCTGGCTGGTCTAAGAATTAAATTGACATGAAACAGAATAATAGGAGAAAATCAAACAAAGTTTAATAACATGTATACATGAGAGAAAGCCAGGAAATCTCAGTAACTTACCAAAATGGCTGAAGCCACCACCTTAAATACCATCTCCAGCTAAAGACAAAGGAGGATGTTAGGGGTAGTGGTTTGAGACTTCAAAGGGGAGGAAGGAAATTTACATGGAGACGGAAAAGCAAATGTTGACAAACAAATGTTTGCTGGGCCATCTATAGACAATAGACCCAAGAAAGAGAACTTTGATAAAAACTAACTTAGCAAGGATCCTTCCAGGCTACCATACCTAGCTTATATTATATTGCAGTTATCTTAGGGTATTAGCTCCTTCCTGGAACAACCCTTCTATCTTAAATTCTTTGAGGCAGTTAGAGGGAAGGTCAAAGTTTCTTTCAGAGCCTTTTGTTCTTAAAAATAATCAAGCCAAAGAGATATATTTTCTGGTGGCAAATTCTGATTTCCACACCTTTATCTCCTCCCATTTTAGATAACAAATGTTTCAATTGCCCATTCCAATTCTCTATCAAACCGCTACTCAGAGAATGATATGCAACATGTCTATTTGATGTGATATGTCTTTGCCTATTGTTGGGCAATATGGGCTGTAAAGTGCATTCTTTGGTTAAAAGAAATATAACGTGGTGGTCCAAATAGTACAGCCTGCGATTTACTCCTGTAATCACAGGACCAAGAACAGAATGTGCCACTCCAAAATATGCCTCTTGGCATAAGAGCTATTTTGACCTGATGATTATTAAAACAAGCCAGCAGACATAGGAAAAGCTCTGAATACCAGGTAGAAGTTACCCATTTTTAAGGGAAACTTATATTTATAAGAGAAATCTCCATTTCTAAGAGTGTCGCCCTCTCTGTGCCAGGAACGGGAAGATGACTCTAAATCTCTAGAAAGTCTTTTCAGTAGAGAAGGCAATGACTTAAATCTGCATAGCAACTTTACCCTTGTTTACTGTGCTTTGCCTGGTAACCTCCCATAACTGACCTCATCTTAACAATAGGATGTTAAAGCTGTTTTCAAGAGCAGTGAGCCAGCAAGGAGCATGCACAGAAGAGAAAATTCTGATCTCCCAATGGAAACTCATCCTGCTGGCACTTCCAAATGCCAGTGGCCCTCCCAGGTCCCTTAAACCTTACCCTGTACCTTGGACAGGTGAGCCAGAGTTGAGAGCTTGTCCTTCTGCCTCCCTGTCAATTGATTGCACAATAAACTGCCTCTTCTCTCAAAAACTGGTGTACCACAGTATCCACTTCTGTGTGCATCAGGCGGTGAGCCCTTGCTAAGTAACTCTCCATTAATCATCGTTTCCTTTAGTTCATTGAACATATTTATAATGGCTACTTTGAGGTCATTGTCTATTAAATCCAGCATCTGGTCACTCTCACAGGCAGTTTCTGTTGCCTGTTGTTTGCTACAATGGGGGTCCTACTTTGTTTCTTTACATGTCTCATAATTCTATTGGTTTAAAGTGAACATTTTAGATATAGCTCTGCATATTGGTACCTCCACCACACCTGCTCTGGGGCTTTTTATGGTTATTTACTTGCTTATTTGTTTATTGATTGCCCAGATTAATTTAGTGAAGTCTATTCTCCCCTCCACCAGCATTTCAGTGTTAGGTGTTAACATCAGAGGATATTGCTTTGGGAAGTGACATTGTGGTGTCTGTGCCTGCAGACATCCTGGGATGAGAGTGGTTTTGACAAGGTTCTTTTTGCCTGTCTATTTCCCTGATCACACTCAGCCATTAAACTCTCTTAATTGTGGGCTGATTGGTCTCTTGTTTTCAACAATGCTCTTGGGCATAAATTGCTCCAGACAAAAATCCAATCCAATTTGGTTCCAGTGAAGGGATCCATCAGCGGTCAGTGTTGGAAATTCTTTCTGACCCTTGGAGGGCCCTTCTCAGCTATTTCTTTCTCCAGTTCTTTCCTGAAAATTAGCCAGCCAACAGGTTAGCCTATATCTCCAATGAATCTAACAATCTCTTCCCACCTGCCTTTCAACACAGCTTCCACCGTTTTGAGACCAATCTTAGGCTTGAATTTCTCCACACTCTTGCAAATGAAGTCAGCTTCTTTGGGAGACATTACTAGCTATTTGATGGCTGGCCTATTTTTACCTCTAGGCAAAATCTCTGAGTCATGATTTTGTGACTAGGTGTGGGGACAATGACATGCTTTTTCCTAAATCTCCATTTTAGGGACAGAGCTCTCACTGGGTAGGGGTAGATCATCTCTAAAAATCTTTGCTTACTCAAGGTAATGAAGATATTCATCTATTTTATTTTCCAAAGTCTATATGATTTCTGGTTATATGTTTATTTCTATAATACTCTTTTCCACTGTGGCGTTTATTATAGCATAAGGCAAAAAATGCCACCCACCAGATTCACAACGAGTAAAGCCCCCTCCCCTATGACGATCTCTGCTGTCTCTCACACTCACTTCTCCTTCCACAGTGCTCTCCTCAGGGCACCCTTGACATCTATGTTCCTCAGGCTGTAGATCAGCGGGTTCAGCATAGGGTTGAAAAGACTGTACAACAGGGAAAGGATCTTCTGCTGCTCCTCAGGATGGTGGGATTTGGGGGCCATGTACATGACGATGGCGCTGCCAAAGAAGAGCCCGACCACGCAGAGGTGGGAGGAGCAGGTGGAGAAGGACTTTCTGCGGCCCTCCCTACATTGGATCCTGAGGACGGCAAACAAGATGCACGTGTAGGAAACCAGCACCAAGCAGAGGGGCCCCACTAAGATAAACACACAGGCCAAAAAGATGACAAGTTGGTTGAGCCTAGTATCAGCACAGGCCAGTTTGAATACTGACATGATTTAACAGAAAAAAGTGGTGTATTTTGTGAGGACCACAGAAGGGCAGCCTCAGGATGAGAATTAAAAGGACCAGAGCCAATAGGCAGCTAAACATCAAAGAAGTGATGACCAGGAGCACGCACACTCTCCTGCTCATGATGACAGTGTAATGTAGGGGGTTGCAGATTGCCACAGACTGATCATAGGACATCACCGCCAAAATCAGGCACTCTGTGTGAGCAAAAAGCTGAATACAAAAATGTCTGCATAATGCAAGGAACAAAGGAGATGGTTCTTTTCTGGTTCACAAGGTTTGCCAGCATCTTGGGGATGTTGAGGGAAGCATAGGACATGTTAATGATGGCGAAGTGGGAGAGGAAGAAGTACATGGGGGTGTGAAGACTAGAGTCTAAGCAGATAAGCCCCAGGACGACCCCGTTCCCCAGAAGGGTGAGGCTATAGAAGAGAGAGAACAGTCCAAAGAGGACCAACTCCAGTGCTGGGTCCACCGGGAATCCCAGCAGGGTCATTTCTGTGATCCATGTCTGGTTACCTGCCATGCTCCTGTGGCAGAGACAGACAAGCCCACATCCACAACAAGAAGGTCAGAGCTGTAGGGCAATCAGGGCACAAAATATTTACTGATGTTAGAGAGTGAGCTTTTAGAATGTATTACTTTGAACGGATTTTCTATAATTTATTTTTAGATATGTTGTAAAAACTAAGCCAGAGTGATCATACAAATCAGATAAAAATTCTCCTTGTGTAAATGGATAATAAGATATATATATATAAAATTTATTAGAGATAATAAAATATATTATAAAATAACGTAATATGATACATTAGCATCTTCTGGTATGTAAGTTCCATCTCCAGTGTTTTTAGTTTTATTCTGAAAGTTTCTTTATTTCTTTATCAGCACTTGATGCTGAAATTTAGGTGTAAGTGAAAGAACATTTTGGCTATATGCAGTGAACACATGTACATATCTTATCCTAAAGTCAGTTAAATGATGACATTTATGCAGCCTTTTCAAGTAGGAAGCTCAAAAGGGAAAAGAAATTTACGTTAACAGTGGGTGTATTTAAGGATAGCAGCTGTATTGTAATTGTAATTTCACTTGGGTGTTTTCTCTTTTCCTTTTATAACTCAATATAGTGACAAATCTCAGAGCTTCTCTTACTTTCTGGTGTGAAAGAATCGTTGTCATCATGATATCTTCCCAGCTATGGCAACTCCCATTGCCCCCAAATCCCACGAAGACCTTCCTCATCCCTGTTACCATCCTGACCACCTCCTGCTGTTCTCATGGACTCTAAGCAGGTCACAGGGAACAGGATCAGCTGGAGCATCAGTTGGTTAGTTTTTTCTAGATATAGACATTTTAACACTTTTGATACCTATTGCCAGATTCAGGGAAGACAATTTGTACCAATATCTCCCTCTGACAGTGTGTGAGAATTTTGTCTCTTTCCCTCATGACCATAAACATTACAAATTATCAGTTTTAACCTTTGCTAATTTGATATGTGAATAATTTCATACAGTTTAAATTTATATTTCAACAATACCTTACACACATTCCTTGAGTGAATCATGTTTCTGCCTCTGTTCTAAACTCTGAAGGCACAGCAGTGGTTAAAGAAAATACTCTGAAGGAGAGACATATTCTGAGGAAGTAGGTGGTACTTTTGTCGTCTATTGCTCATGTTTCCATTTAGGGGAGAAACTCCTCTACCCCGGATGAAGCACTTGGGAGTATATCTGTCCTGTCTGTTCTCTAGTTTATATGATTTGTGAAACAGGAAAAAGGAACTGAGGATGCCCCTTCTCTGCTCTCTTTTTTTGCTCATATACATCTCTATCCTTCAGGTGACAGCCTGCAGGAGCATGTTCTGTCGCCTTTAGGGGTGGAGGTGGGCTAATGGTTGGGATTGTAATTTGGAGAGAAATTTTTTTAAAGATATAAACTATGTTTTCCAATAAACCTTACTAATAAAACACATTTTTAAACTTTTTACCTGATTCCAGTGTCTATTTCTCAATTTATTTTTTCAGACTTGAAACAAGGAGAGGTGATGGTCAATTACCACCCCTAAAACATCAGGAGTAAAGAAATCAATAAAATATTTGTTGCGAGTGAGAAGTACTATGAAGGGAATAAACAGAGTAAAATGATAGACAGCGCCCTGGTTGGAAGGGGCTCCTGTAGATGAGATTGTCAGGAAAGGTGTCTCCAAAGAGGAGATGTGTGGGTGGAATCTAAATGATGAAAAGGAGTCCACCCCAACTACAGACAAGTAGATCACTCCTTGCACAGGGAACAGTAAAGGCCCATTCCTTGGCAGGAATAATTTGGTGAGTTCTGGGAACAGAAAATATCCAATGTCCCCAAACTATAGCTACTAGGAGATTGTCAATATTCATTGTAATCCTGTTTAAATTTTTAAAAATTTGGAATTGACATAAAAGTTTATAATCTGGAGATGAATTAAAATATTTGAGTACTTTTGTAGCACACAATACTATACTAAAGAAGATAATATACATCTTCATATAGTGGAAGGAAAAAATTTCCACAAAGAGTCAAAGCATGTGTGTATAACAAGATCCACTTAATACTTTAAAACGTAAGCAAATTTATATACATATCTTTTGTGCCTATTTACATAAATGAAGGAAAATTGTGTAAGTTAATAATGAAACTTTTACACTGATTATTTCTAGAGAATGGGATTATGTAGGAACCGATCTTTTCTATAAGTTGTTTGCATATTTGTTTTTTAACAAACTTTATGCATGATCAGGAGAAAAAACAAAATATTTCCATTTTTGAAGAAATCCACAAAGTAATATACAACCAAAGTTGCATATTATTTTTGTTCTTCTTGAGAGTAATCCTCACCAAATTTTAACAACCATCTGAAATCTGAACCAATTTTCTTAGAGCTTCAAATGGGAGAAATGTCACTACATTATGATAAACAGTTAACCTTTGACAGGAAAGAGGATATTGAAAACTTCAATCTCATTTTTCTTTATAAAAAGATTTTTTTTTCTGGATTGTCCTGAGAGAGAAATAGATCAAGATCTAGTATTGACTAAAAGTAGAAATAGGTCTCAAATCTGGTTGAAAATTATAGCAATATCCACCAAAATGTAGAGCACAGAGCATAAGCAGAGCAAAGTTCTGATGTTACACAGGTCAAAGAAAGTGATCTTTGTCATTCAGAGAAGCATATTTCAATGACCTTCTAATTTTCTTATCTGCAATGTAGCTTCTGGGGATTTCTAGTCAAAAACCAAAAGAATTGAAAACAACAATAAAACCAGTACCTGCAAATTCAGAATCAGAAGTGACAGGGAATTTAGCTGTCATCCATTCTAGGACTCTTTCCATCAGTTTCTTAGAAAAAATCAGTTAGAATCAGCCTGCTTTCGATTGGGAATGTTGTATCCGAAGTAGGCTCATGAAAGTCTGCTCTTTCCCTAGATACAGCTGGAGGGATGCACGGCAAACTTTGCCTCTGTGAATTCCCTTATTTATATTTCTGTGGTTGACCAATGTGCTCACTAGTGGACACATTTGATCAGAGTGCCATGAAATTGCAAATTTGAGAGACAATTGCTCTCTTTCATGTGAACTTATGTGTCTATGCCTACGTTGATTTGGTGTTTCTATTAAAAGGAGGTGGCCCTCTTAGACCAACTCTTTAAGCTTTGAGTGGACACGTCACTGGAGCTCCCAAGAAATAGCAGCAAATTATGGTCAGTAAAATATCTTACAAGGTCACTCAAATATTTTGAATTGATTTTGTCTGAACTCGTAGATATATTTTTGATTTATTAATTGATGTATTTTAATTTCATGAAAGTGGAGCACTATTAAAGGATATGTATTGAAATTCCATTTTTCAGAGATATGAAATGAAAACTGTCCAATCTCCAGACAATACAAATTTAATGACAGAATGGAACATGGCCCTTTGTGGACACACCAAATATTGTGTTACTCGGTCCCACTCAATCAAGCTGAATTGGATGTCAGAGAGCTCTTAATCCCTGAGACCTCCAGGGACATGGACATTTTGTACCTTTTAAGATTCTTCTTGAATAAGCACACTTTGTCACCATGGAAAGCAAGGAACAAAAGTAATGACATAAAATTAGATAATGACTTCAGAAAAAGTCCCGAATGCATATCTTTGGAGCTCATAAGGACACAGGAAGCTGGAAAGAGTAAATTTCTTTCCCAAAATTATCTTTGCATGAGTCATGGGAGTCCTCCAGGGGCTGGAGTGTGGGTGAGAGCTTGAAGAGGAAGGGCGAGCAGGCTGAGCACAGGGCCTGGGCACCTGTCTGGGACTGAGATGGAATCCTGGGAGTGCAGCAAAGGAAAAGCCCAGTGGGCTCATCTGGGATATCCATGTGTGTGCCTTCTGCACCCAACCAGTGACCTAGGAGAGCAGGCACGTGGAGCTTCAGCTATCAAATATGCACACCGTTAGCTTCCTTTTTCCAAATGATTAGGATTGTTTGACTAGTGAAAGTTTGTAAATAAAACATCTGGAATTATACAGTTTGGCATTTTTTTTTTTCTGAGGAAGATTGTCCCTGAGCTAACATCTGTATCCAATTTTCCTCTTTTTGCTTGAAGAAGATTGGGCCTGAGCTAACATCTGTGCCAAGCTTCCTCTATTTTGTATGTGGGACACCACCACAGCATGGCTTGATGAGTGGTGTAGGTCAGTGCAGGGGAACTGAACCCCCGAGCCCCAGGCCGCCATAGCAGAGCATGCAAACTTAACCACTATGCCACCGGGCCAGCCTCGCATATGACTTTTTTTTAGGTAAAGTATTTCTGAAAGAAAGCGATAGTGTAGAAAGAACAATTTCCAAATGGCAGAAATAAATAAGGAGGCAAATAGAATTCTTAGTGAAACAACTCGTTTCATCAGATGTGAACTACAGACACACCACTGTAATACTGGATGTCAATTGCACTTTTTACAGTTTTGTAGGCAAGTCATGAGGAGACAGCTCCATGATAGCGGCTATCTATACACACATTTTACTTGCATCTCTATTAACATATTTATATTCTGATTTTTAAAATTAAACTTAGGAATTTAAAGAAATGAAAGAACCCTTTAAAGTAACTACAGTCCTGGATTGAAGAAGAAAATACAGGTTTTAAAACTCCAATGGCAGTTCTGCCATGCCAAATAACCCCACCAAGAGGGGAGAGTCAATCAATCAAACCAATATTTAGGATATTTACACTGAGCCAAAGTAAAGGTTTCTATTGCTCAGTCTCTGAGAGTGAGAGCCCTGGGCTGTCACAGATGGAGCTCTGGGGCAGCACAGAGCTGTCCAATTTCACACTTACTCAGAAATTACTGACCGTCTCCAATAGTTACTTTGACACTCAGCTTGACCCTAAGGAGTAGCACAGTTTAAGAAACAAACAAGCAAACATGGATTCTGAGCCCACTGCCTGGGTTCAAATCCCAGCTTTGCTACATCCTAGCTTTGTGACCAATCTGTGTCCTCCTCTTCCTCTCAGTTCCTCTCAGTTCTCCCGTCTGCAAAAAGGGGTGAATATTAAACCTTACCTCATAGTATAGCTGAGAGAATTAAATGACTTAACTCACATAAGACACTTAATAAGTGCCTACAGATATATTTTGAGGGATTTGAAAACCATCATTGGAGAGTAATTTCTGGATCCAATAATCATAAGGAAGCACATTACATGATTAACATTCCTCTATTAAAATAAGGAACAAGAAGAGAATCTGTACCAACAGACAATGGGTTTTCCTGTAAGACAACGTCATCTATCTCCTGTAGAGGTGAGAAACGGGTCCTGTTTGGCCAGACAATGTTTCCGAGCATCTGTGGGGACAGTCAGTTAGCAGGGGGGGAAGGAAGATCAGTCTCAGGGCAAGCAAACCACTCACCGCTGCCTTCAGGATCTTCTATTTCTAAGAAGAGGCACCTGGGCCATGTGGCCGCTGAAGTTCCTTGTAGCCCTTGAGCCAGTTGATCTCCTCCATGGACAGTTAGCTGACTCGTCTTCTCTGATACGGTCATGACAAAACCAAGAGCTGCCACATGAGGATAATGAAGGGGACTGGACAGAGGGTTCCAGAGGGTCAGAGGCATCGTGACCACACCGTGGGGATAGGTAGTGGTCCCTAGAGATCCCCTCAGGACCCTAGTTATGAAGACAGGCTTAGGATCACACACGGAAGGCATTTAGTCACTGATCCCTGGAGCCAGTGATTTCACTCACTCCCCTTTCCCATTTCCCACCTGCCAACACCTTCTAGGATAATGAACCACTTTTCCTGACAGTGTATAATCTGTGTTTTTTTATAAAACATGGCCTTGAGCTTAGAAGAAACCTCACAGAGAAGAAGGACTGGGATTGATTCTCCTCTCTAAAGGGGCCTCCTGGGGAGGGGAAGCCCAGATACACAGCTCTCATCACAGAACTTTATGACAGACTTGCTTCTGCAAGGAGGGCTTTTTCTATTATCATTTGAGCCGAACTCCCTCCTCACAGACACAGATAATCATTCAGGGACAGAACCACGTGACATTACCTCTACTCATGTTCTCCCCAGAGAGATTTAAAGAGTGTGCTTCTTTCCTATGGGCAGGTGAACCAATAAGTGCATTTCCCGTGTTTATTCATTTTCTTCTTTCAGTATCCCATGGGTTTTTTTATGAGTGTTTGTTTGGGATTTGTGTGTGTTCTTTTGTGTTTGCTTGGGATTGGGTGAGGTGAGGATGTCTTTAAACTATGCAAGACCCTGGCACAGTAAATAAGAGAATTCAAGATTGTGTCATAAATTCATTTCTCTCAATTCTTATTTTATCAGTCTTAAATATGCTCTATTCTAATTCCTCCTGTGTGACTGTAGAGGAGAGGCTGTGATTTCTTGATCTCTCATAGTAGGTGCCCTATGGACCCTGTTAAGACATCGTCTCAGAGAAATACCTTATCTCCCAATGGAGAAAATGTTATTGCCAAATAATCACTGCACATTTC